>NC_134403.1:37760098-38102129 GCF_038048845.1 Mixophyes fleayi | reverse complement strand
TGGCAAGAGCCCGCTACTGCAGAAGCACACGCGAACAACAACTTTCTTTTTATGGTGCTTGTCAGGATGGTAAATGTTTGACACCGTATACTTGTACAGCAATCATGGAGACCCTAAACACTAGCTATACATAGTCCAGCTCTCTCTCAGGACCAGCCAGCTCACCCAGCATTGGTCTCTCTGAACAAATGAAACAAACAAGCTTTTATACATGATGCTCCTCCCCCAGCCTTAGCTTGATGGACAGGTGACACACCCACCTTCTCTTTAAAAGAAAACACCCATCACTGCCTCTGTTTGCACAACCAGACATGCCCTGTCTGTTTGCTGAGAGGAAGGATTTCAGATCATGTAAGTTTAACCAAATTTAAACTAATGCTTTTCATACATAAGTCTTCACTCTAGGTGCATTACTGCACAAATGTTTTATTCTACTTCCCTGCTTTCTCTGTATATTGCCAGCTAAATGCCTCCTTTTGTTACAATATATATATATATATATATAATATATAAATGCTTAGTGGCGTCTGTGTGTGTGTGAAAAAAAAAACCCAAGTTGCAGCGCCACCTGCTGGGCAGAGTTATACACTGACCTACTAAATTCTTAGTGTGTGTGGGAAAAAAATTTCAAAAAGGGCTGAAATTTGGTAGGGCTCAAACTCATTTTCGTGAGGTAATTTTACCTCATGAACACACATGTGTAGAGGCGTGCGTTAGTGTGTGTGTGTGGGAAAAACTATTTTCTCAGAAAGGGCTCATCCAATTGACCTGAAATTTGGTATACTGGCATTATTTGCCAAAAAATTAGAATAGTCAAGTCAGTTAACTTCCATCATCCCCCCTTCCCCCCGTGGGAGGGGTAGTAAAGGCTAAATTTAAGAGTTATAGGGTCAAACTCATTTTCGTGAGGTAATTTTACCTCATGAACACACATTAAAAAGGGCGCTTGCATCGGGAAGTAACGATCTTCCCCTGAGGAGGCCTGGGCTAGGCCCAAATGCATGACAAGAACCTTTTTAAGACCTTAAGTATCTTGATTTGACTAGAATGCATGAGTATCATGCACAGGTTAACTTGTATATATATATATATATATATATATATATATATATATATATATATATATAGATATCTGGGAATACCGTTGTTGGTGCATACCAGGGGTCTGCTAATGTTCTCCCATCTGGAGGATTGGCTAATTGTATATTGATGCCATATACTACAGGTGTTATTTAAGTGCAATGTTATCCCATTTAGTTTTTACTATTAAAAATAGATTGCATAGAGCTTGTATTTTTTTCTTGACAGTGGATTCTGACTGTATCAATTAATTATAATTACTTTGGAGACTTTGCCTAATAAATCATAAAATCAGTCTCTTCTATATTTTGTAATATAGTGAATTATATAAGAGCATTTTGAATTTATTCCCCAATCTGTAATGTTACAGGTTTATTTTCTCTTTCCATATTTAGGGTCATCATAAAAAACAAATTACACAAAGACACAGGATATAATGTAGAATTCCATTTGTGTATGAACAACGATCCATCTGCACACGCGTGTTTCCATGTCTGTATCTTAAGTTACATGCAACTCTTGCTAAATAGCTTTGTCTGGAGCAAAGATGAGACAATTATTTTCATCAACAAAAGAAGATTCATCTTAAAAGTAGAGATGCTCATTGACCCCAGTGAACTGGTTTTGGTTTTGGATCTGGATTCACTTCGTGTTTTGGTTTTTGCAAAACCATCCTTGTGTGTTTTGCTTTTGGATTTTTTAGAAAAAATCCTAAAATATGCTAAAATCACATAATTTTGCATTTTTTTTTGTTCCTACATTTTTATTAACCTCAACAACACTAATTTCAAGTCATTTGCAGTCAATTTTGACCACCTCACAGGTCACAATATTATTTTCATATACTTTCGGACAAATACTGCAGCGACGTGGCTGGATGGTAAGCGACAGAGCAATGACACAAACACATGGCAGTTCCTAGCACATCTAGGACACATTGGCACACAGCAGTGCCAGAAAAGATAAATGGGGGTTCGCCCTCCCTCCCACCCTCTGTGATGTTGGATCTTAAAAAGGAATCCAAAACTCGCGAGATCCGAGATCTGACGACGTCACAATGACGTTTTGCCTCGTTTTCAATTCCGAGGGCGCGCGACAGTACCGAGCTGATTCGGCTCGGTACTTGGATCCCCTAAGTTCGGGGGTGTTCGGTTTTCACAGAACCGAGCCTGAGCATCTCTACTTAAAAGGAGCATGCTTGACTTGCATCCGCACTCCCTTACTGAACTGTCAAAGTCGAATAATTGGATGAAAGTATATTGATTAATATTGTTTTACCATGCGATTGTATCCAGTACGCCACGTGTCATGATGCAATCGCACGATAAATAACGCACGTATACACTTACACTTACACATTCACTTATATATAGTTCATATTTATTAAGGTTCCAATCCACATTTATTTATTAGTAAAATGTATTAGATTGTTTATTTATGTATAAATAATACTGTAGTTAAGGTATTTATGGTTCAGGTGTTTTAAAAGGTAATGAGTTTGGTCTTATTTTAGAGCTTATTTCACCAGCATTAACCCGGTGTGGACAGAGTAGCGATCGCATCTAGCGATCGCAAGATACAAGCAATATGAGATTAATACTCAAAAGTACTTTTGTGTGAGTCAGTTTGAACTGGTCATTCAGAGTGAAAACATGTAAACAATGGGTTGGGGGATGTTGCTCCTCACCCTTTGTAAAGATCAAATGAACTGACCTATAATTTGCAAGGAACTGGAATATCTTTAACCCTGGACCAATTAAGACCTCACTAAGTGTTATCTGTACACTCTATACAATCATGCTGGCCTTTGTTCTGTCTCTCTTTGATCCTGGCAACTTGAGAGCATGGCTGTATTCACTGAGCCTGGATGAACACTATAAGGAAGATGTAATATATTCGGTGATTTTATACTTTCCTGCTTTATTTTAACATCTTTAATGTGTAACAATGGCTTGCTGTAAAATCCCACTATATTTTGCAATTAAATATTTTTGTGCGTTGGAACCACAACAATCGCATTGGACAATTTTTTATTGGCAAGCGATAAAATAACTTCAATAGTACTGCACTCAAGCATTATTACTTGTGGTCCATCAGATAAATCTAAATTAGGCCCACACTGTTTATTACATTACTCACAAAATCTTAATTTGGAAAATTCCACACACTTATTTATAATCTTTTTAATACATTTCACATATTATTTGTACAATTTTATTTCTATTGACTCTAATCATCTAGTTTTATCTTTTCAGTTATTGACTGATTAATTTACTACATATTGAGATTCCCGTCTCTAGATCGCCTAATTAATATTCCCTGATTATTTATGATCATCCTTCTTGTCATATAACTTTATTATGCTTTATTGTTATGGTTCAACTTTTAACTGTGCTTCTATCCTCTAAATGTACAATTCAAATCATGTAACTAGATATTACATTTTTTTGCACTCAATTACAGAGATCAAGATTAGGAAATCACTAAGATATTGTATTATCTAGATTTAAATAGAATGAGGGGACAGGGGAATGAGGAAAGAGTATATAGGGAAAAGATGAGGAGAAAGAAAAATCTTATTTTTCCACCTTTTCCATTTTAATATTCTGCCATTAATTTGTTTGGACTAATGCTGTCTAAACATTAAGTGGTTTCTCATATACAGTATTATTATGCAAATCATAAGGTACATATAATATTGAAAGCAATAAAATTCAAACACCTGCATTCATATAACATTTGTTTAAGTACCATTTATTTAACTACCAAGTATACCTTTATTTCCAATTTTCATGCTTGTGATAGTTATTTATGTACAGACTCTTGATACCAACAAAAGATATTTTTGTTTATATAACTATGGCACATCTATTTTAGTTGTGATGTATCATTCACAATATACAATTGTTCTATATTACTCCCATACAACATAGGGAGTAATCAGGAATATAATTGCACACAATTGATGAACAATTAATATAACAATGGTTAAGATTCCTACAAAGGACCAATTTGGCAGAGCTGTGTTGAAAAATGAGACAAGTAGTCACAGACATACATTCAATAAATGTAATAGTTAAGGGATTTGGGGGCAGCACAATGGTGTAGTGGTTAGCACTTCTGCCTTACAGCACTGGGGTCATGAGTTCAATTCCCGACCATGGCCTTATCTGTAAGGAGTTTGTATGTTCTCCCCGTGTTTGCGTGGGTTTCCTCCGGGTGCTCCGGTTTCCTCCCACACTCTAAAAACATACTGGTAGGTTAATTGGCTGCTAACAAATTTGACCCTAGTCTGTGTGTGTGTCTGTCTGCCTGTCTCTGTCCATTTGGCTCTGTCTGTCTGTGTGTGTGTTAGGGAATTTAGACTGTAAGCCCTAATGATGTGAGTGAGTTCTCTGTACAGGACTGCGGAATTAGTGGCGCTATATAGGTAAATGGTAATAATAATAATAGTTCCTGAGAACATCATCCATCATTAGCGCAAGATAACCTATAAAATAAAGTAAGCAAAAACTAAAAAATATACTGGTAGGTTAATTGGTTGCTAACAAATTGACCCTAGTCTGTGTCTGTTTTTCTTTGTGTGTTAGGAATTTAGACTGTAAGCCCCAATGGGGCAAGGAATGATGTCAGTGAGTTCTCTGTACAGCGCTACAGAATTAGTGGCGCTATATAAATAAATGGTGATGATGATGATGATTTTGGATCGAGTGCCTCACTTTGCTATGTGACTGCACCTGCTATACAAAAGAATGGGCAATATATTGATGTATTACCCTCTCAACTCTAAATGGACCAAAAGTCTGTATACACTAATCTAACTGCAGCTTGGGTGGAACAGACTCGTTAATTATTTTCTTTAATGATTTATTTTATTTAGTAGGTGTATATAAATGACATAATTACTAACTGATTTCTCCAAAGTTAATACTATTAATTTGAAGTTGGATATATATGCAAAATATTTAAGATGCATCCAAGAGTAAACATATCAATAGTTACATCCAACTAAAATGCCTAAGGTAACATGTTTGATTTGAACTAAGTCTCGCTTTACTAAACTATTAACCTTAAAGGAGTTTATTACTTTTACATGTTGATGCACTACTATTTATATGCTATTGTTATTGTTTATTTATATCTCTCTTCTTCTCCCTCACTATTTACAGTTGTGGCCAAAATATTGGCATCCTTGCAGGTTTTTCTAATAATTCACCTTTTCCAGAAAACTATTGAAATAAAATATATTTTGGTATTTATTTGATTTGAAGTATAATAAAAAATTTATTTTTTTTATTAAGTTACAGCTTATTTTGCACAAAAATCCTTAAATGAGACAGACAAACTTATCGGCACCTTTTAGAAGTAGTTACAAATAATGAGATTTCAAGCAGGGGATTCTCTTTCCCTTTGGAACTGAAAAAAATAAATCACTCACTTCTTTCTCCAGTTTGAAGTTCTACCCAGTGGCGCACGCAGGGGGGGTTTCTGGGTCTCCAGAAACCCCCCCCCCCTCTGCTAAAAAGTGCCCTACAAGTGCCCTACTGTAGTATACAGCAGCCGCGGCGCTGTCTAAGAAGCGTCCGCGGCGGTCTCTTTGTGAAAAGAAAAGACAAGTTACCTTTTGATGAGACTATATTTCACCTGACTCTTGTGAGTACCCCACCATAGGGGGTGTCTACATATAAGAGAAGATCTTCTGTGTCTATTGTACTATTTATTTTTGTTGTTATATATATTAATTGGACTGTATTACACTATATTGTCCTTTTTTTCTCTGTTCCATGATCACATGAATACTTGTGAGAAATAAGAATCGGAGGGTGGTCATCACTAAATTTAAGTATTATTTTTATTATTTATTTAGAAAGAATATTTAGAAGCGCCTGTAGGTCTTCATATTATTGTAATTTGTCTATGAATTGTTGGGAAGTTGTGTATATTCCCTTTGAATTCCAGCAGCGGCTGTTAAAAGTGAAGCGCTATTTGGATTTCACATTCCGTTTTTACATTGTAGTATTTAACTTATGTGCAAAACAGAATACTTATTTGCACCCCTTGCATGTAACATGGTTTTGTCCAGGAGACCGAAATAAGAAGTATCTTAAGTTAAGATCCTTACTGAATCAGGCCCAAGACTCTGAACTGTTCTGAAGTGGCCAGCAATGAGTTAAAAACTGTCACTCACCGGAGTGTGAGTGCCTCCACTCTGGTACGTGGTTCTCCTTCTTTCCCACTCACACCTATGTGGAACCGCGGCCGTCCGCCATCCTGTCGCACTGGGCATGCGCAGGTCCCTTTAACAACTACACCTGACCACTAATGTGATTGATGGATCAATCACCCCTCCCTACTTAAGGCGCCTGCAGCCTTAGGTAGTGGCCTGATCTTGAAGTCTCACTCCCAGTGAACTTCTATAGGTGTGTGCAGTTTCCAAACTGCTTCCAGCTCTACTCCTGTGTGCAGTTTCCAAACTGCTTCCAGCTCTACTCCTGTGTGCAGTTTCCAAACTGCTTCCAGCTCTACTCCTGTGTGCAGTTTCCAAGCTGCTTCCAGCTCTACTCCTGTGTGCAGTTTCCAAACTGCTTCCAGCTCTACTCATGCTTCAGCTTCCACGCTGCTCCCTGCTCAACTCAGCGGCGGTTCCCATACCGCTACAACGCTTCACTTCTCAGCTGATTCCGGATCTACACAACTGGGTATGCTCTATTGACTATTGACTATTGCCTATTGCTCGCATACCAGTTGTATCCATTGTTGTTTGCTGCACAGAGTACAAGTACCCATATAGACTGTGTTCTGCATTGCTTCATTTAGGACAAGCTTTCACTCAAGCTACGATATCTCCTCACGCTACTACTTAGCGTTATTGTGCATATCTGCTGTGACCAGCTTCTCCTCACTGCAAGGCATCTACTCCATACAGACTATTCATTGTGCCTTCCATCTCTGCCTCACAAGACATTGCTCTACTCGCGCTGTTTCCATACAGCCACAGTTTGCCTTTCAACTTCACTCTCCTGCACCTGGACAAGTCCTCATTCCTTCTCACAGCAGTGGTACAACTTGCTGCACGCAGACCACTGACTTCCCTGCTACCTACCCGCACCTGGACAAGTCCTCCTATCACAGCGGTGGTACAACTTGCTATACGCAGACCACTGACTCTCCTATTACCTACCTACACCTGGACCAGACTCCTCACCATAGCGGTGGTACAACTTTCTGAACGCAGACCACCGACTACCCTGCTACCTACCTGCACCAGTACTATTCTTCCCATCACCACAGTGGTACAACTTGCTGTACGCAGACCACTGACTCTTCCTCTACCTACCATCACCTATCCACGTCTACTCCTCGTGTCTACATTATCTTCAGCCTCCAGTTCAATGCTCCAAAACACTGACTTTCCTCTAACCATAGCTGCAAGTCGCTGACTTCCTCAGACTATCTCTACTCTCCTGCTGTTGTGTTGCTCCAATCATTCACCTGCCTGCTTTGAGGTGCGTGCCATAACCCCGCCTCTCTAGCAGAGTTCCATCTGGTGAAACTCGGGTAAGCAACTCCTAGTGCCCGTGACAAAAACTAAATCCATTGACCACCTGTGGGACGATCTGAGAACAGCAGTTAGGAGAAAGCAGCCTTCAAATCTGGGAGAACGGGAGCAGTTTGCACCCTTCATAGTTCGTGATTTGAGCCTGTGAGGCTTATTGCAGATTATACAAAGGGAAAGCCCCAAATTTCCACTTCAACCCATAAAAGAGAAATGGTTTCTCAGATCTACTGCAAGAAACAAATGTTTAAGATCGAAAGGTTGAATAAACAAAAGCATTCAAAAGAGTATATATTGTAGTAATTAATACTGAGAAAGTGAGTAATATTTAGCAGTGAAAAGAGGCTCAGTAATATTAAAGAAAAGATATAAAAGTAATTATTTCTATTCAGAAAATCATATCTTAGAAGATACACAATAATTGCAACGCAAAACATTTTATTCCAAGATTTCAGGAAAAGCAATAATAAAGTGAATTATATTTCTTCTAATAAAGCCTTTTTTTTTTTCTAATAAAGCATTTCAGATATAATGTTCAAAAAAATGAAACAAAAAAGAATAAAAAGCAATTTAAAGCACTACATCTGGATGAATTATCATGTCTAATACTTCTACTCTAAAATTAATTAAAGAGAAATGGAGAATCCTAATTCACAAGTGACATTAGTATTTGTACAAAGTATTATTTTTATTCATACCAGTAATATCTTATGTCTGTACTGTACAACTAGTTCAGAGAACCATATTTTGTTTGACCCACATTTTGTGTGTAGATTTATATCAGAGTATTTCTTTAAATGTTTAAACATTACTGCAGTCAAGGCTTCAAAAATATTAAATGGCTAATCAATTCCTAGGGCCTGATTCATTAAGGAAAGTAAAGCAAAAAAATGAGTAACTTTGAACCTTGGCAAAACCATGTTGCAATGCAAGGGGTGCAAATGAGTTCATTATTTTGCACATAAGATAAATACTGTCTGTTTTTTCATGTAGCACACAAATACCTGATAGCTTTATTTTAACACTGAAATTTAAAGTTGATCTCGGACATGCCCCACCCCAACTATAAATCTATCCCTACATTTTAAATGTACCTCCCCCTCCAATGCAACATGGTTTTGCCACGTGCAAAGTTACTAATTTTGTTTGCTTTACTTTCCTTAATGAATCAGGCCCCTATAGTTTACTAGTTTCCATTGCCCCCTCTATGCTGATGACATCTAAATCTACCTCTCCTCCCCTGCGACCAACCAAAGCTCTCACCAATTCTGTTATCTCCCACTTTGACTACTGTAACCTCTTCCTGCCTGGCCTCCCTCTCTCTCCGGAACACACACACACCCCAATGGCAAGACTTCCCGTAGCTCCACTTCCACCTCCCTGGTCTCCCAATACTTACACTGGCTACTTGTTTCCTACAGAATCCAATTCAAATAGCTACAAAACCCTCAGCCAATCCTCCTTCCCTACATGGCTCATCTCCAACTGTCATCTAAGCTCCGTCATTGATTAACTTCTTCTCCCCACTGACAACCATTTCTCAAAACGTGACCCATGCTGTTCCCAACCTAAAAGCATATACACTTAAAACATATATATTGATGTGGATTAAAAGTATCTTCATGTGGATGCCTTTCCATGTTTATTTTAAGTTGATCGCAGCATGAATTTTTTGTGTGCATTTGGATTCAAATATATCTAATTCTAAATTATTTTATTTATACTTCTTGAACATTCTTAGTTTTTTTCTATATTTTGTATATTGGGCTTCTGTGTTTTATTTACTATGCTTTATTTCCCTACTGTATGGCACTGTGTAATTCTGACACCTACTAAATAAATAAATAAAATACTGTAAGCCTTACGAAAACTGTCTGAAAGGATGCTGCTGTTCTTACAGCAGTAAATTTTATATCTCTATCTTCGACAAGGAGTTAAAATAACATCATTGACTAATGGCTTCCTAGAGTTTGATTCATGCACTGAATCAGCCATGAACTAATAAAAGGTCACAGCTTTCTTACAGCAGATGTCAGCAATGAATGCCTTTCCTACAGGTTTCATCTAAGGATCCAAAGACAAATGGCAGTGTTTGTAGCATAACCTGCAGTGCCTATTAAAAGAAACAGTTCAGATGTGCATGAAAGAGATATAAAATCAGGTTGTCAAAGAATAGAACACAAAAAACTACAGGTATAAATAGAGTTCTCCCCATAATAGTGTAGACAATCTAACATTTCGAAGAGTAACTTTGCCATGTATTTAAAAATTGCCCATTCAGCACGGCTGACTCACTATGTAATACCCACTGGGTCTTACACTGATTTAATGTGTTTGGTAAAAACATCAGCACACAACTTTTCTCATGCCTACGAATCCTGCATATACATATTATTATTCATCATCATCATCATCATTTATTTATATAGCGCCAACATATTCCGTAGCGCTTTACAATTGGGGACAAACATAATAAACTAATAAACAAACTGGGTAAAGCAGACAAAGAGGTGAGAAGGTCCTGCTCGCAAGCTTACAATTAATGGGACAATGGGAGATTGACACATGAGGTTAAGTTTACATTTTGCATTTTGCCCCAGCCAGACTGCAAAGGTAAAAGTGACTCATAAGCTTAATGATCCCGTCACACAACAATGTTGGTCAGGGGGTAGTTGTCTTGTGTGAAATTGTGTAACAGGCTAAAGGTAGCGAGGTTAAGAGGGTGGCTGAGGAATATTATAAGCTTGTCTGAAGAGGTAGGTTATTATTGTTGTTGTTGATTTCTATATAGGCCCCGGAATTTTTGTTTCTGCACCTACCCGTCAAGTTTAAATAACACATTAATGCCAGATGGTTCCCTTTGTGAAGATGCCGATCACACACCCAAAAAAACAGCTATGGCTACACAAAATAGATCGGTGACCTGTAAGACAAAACAGAAGGAAGAGTCAATAACTTAATCAATACTACTGGTAATAAATTTCCAGATTGATACTCATTTATTTATTAACAGTTATGCCCGGACTTTACAGAGAAAATGTAATCATTCATATCAGTGTCTGCTCCAGTGGAGCTTACCATCTATATTCCCTACTACACAGACACACATGTAAGCTAGGGTTAGTTTTTATCAGAAGCCAATTAACCTTCTAGTAGGTCTTTGGAGTGTGGGAGGAAGCCCAGAGCACCCGAAAGAATCCTTACATAGGACCCAGCTCGGAATCAAACCCATGACCCCAGCATTGTGAACCAACAGTTCTAACTATGGTGTAACTCATTACAACAGTACACACTTCCTACTCATTCCTGTGGGCTGACCTCTGAGAACCAGCTGAGAACGACTAGCCTGCTACCTGCAATGATCATATGCAGCTACCATGACTGCATTCAGTTGTTACAAATAAAATCTATCAGTTTTATTCTCTGACCAGTGAGGGATTAATTGTCCAAGTCTGTTGTTATTTGCAATGCCCCCCTCAATACTTCCAAAATAAAATGTTTATTACACCATTTATCATGTTCCCCTAACCTTCCTTCTGGTTGGCATTTGTACCAACAATTGGAGTTCCGAAAGAGTTTGAGCAAAGATAGAGAAAACTTATTTTGTAAACTCTAAAGTGGACTTGCGATTTTTTTTTGTGTTCAAAACATTCATTCCTATCCATAAAACTACATAACCAGGGGCCATCTTTCATTTTAAATTTAATCTAAGTCTGCTCTTTCCCTCTTATTTGCATCCTAGATCACAATTGATTACCAGACAAGAAATAAGAAGGAACATCCTCTTTCAAAAAAAGTGTCTTTTTTGTTAGATCTTAACGTTAAAAGATATTTTGTATCTAAAACAAATATTATTTAGTAAAACCAAAAAGAGAGCCCCTGTTGAATTTGCAGCTGTGGGAATGAGGCAGTGTGATCTGCGTCCCTCCCCTCTCCTATCTACTTCACTGTTATGTATTTCCCGCTGATCAAAAACAATCAGCAGGCAATAATTAAACAGGAACACCTACATTTTAGAGGCCTTTAAAAACATGGGTGCCTATAAGTATTTGTGAGCCTGCTTCCTTAACAGGCATTTAAATTGCTCTTTGCCTAGGTGGCGTGTGCTCAAGGGCGGCGTGACAACAAGATGTATGCACATATGTTACAATGCCACCATCGGCAAAGTCTCCTGTGGCAGGAAAGAATAGTCATCGAACAAGGGGCAGGAAAGAAAAGTCATTGATCACGGGGCAGGAAAGAAAACTCATCGATCACAGTAGGCAGTGACCAGTGGTATTTCTAGTAAAAACTTTCAAGGTGAGTGGGACTCCCCCTTCGTAGTTTTAGGAGGTATGTAGGTGGCATTTAGCAGCCAAGGGTTAAAAAGGAAATGTTGTCAGGTTATCTCATATTATCTTATTGCTTTAGTAAATACTACCTTGTGCACTATGTAGTTATAAAAAAAGAGATTCCACCCATGATCCCGTTTTCCCAGTAAAGAGCATTTAATATAGTGCGATCCTTATGTTCTTTATTCTTTATGCAACTGCACAGCAGGAGAACTGTGAGGTATAGAGGAAGCCAGTCTGGGTGCCAGCTCTATATGCTGACAGCCAAGCTGGCCTTCCGAATCAAGCTTTTAGACTCACTGATAGTGTAACATCTAGGAAAACATACATTTGGCACAAAATCAAATATATGTGCTCGCTTTCAGATGATGGTAGCTGCAGACGTACGTCTAAATTATGGCTATAGGTATGTACTAATGGGAAGAGTCCTGTAGTACAATGCAGTAGATGATTTGTATAACCAAACATCATTACATTTATTTATCTATACAAGACAAAAGTTACCAGCAATCTTACTGTTAACACAATGGGTTTGATTCTTTAAGATAAGTAAAGCAAAAAAAAAAGTGTAACTTTGCACCTTGGCAAAACCATGTTGCATTGGAGGGGGAGCTAAATTTAAAATGCGAGGACAGACTTATAGTTGGGGTAGAGCATGTCCTAGAACAACTTTAAATGTCAGTGTACAAATGAAACTATCAATTATTTGTGTGCTAGATGAAGAAACAGACAATATTTATCTTACGTGCAAAATAATTAACTAATATGCACCCCTGGCATTGTAACATGGTCCAGGAGAAATCTTACTCATTTTTTTGCCTTATTTTCCTTAATGAATCAGTCCCAATATATTCATCCTGGTAACCTCAAACCTGCAAAACAATCACCCAACAAGATTGACTGTAGTTATGTGGTTAGATAAAAAGTATCAAAGTATACAATAAAAGTGTGCATGGTCGCTGATTATATTTTATGGAAACAAGCCTTTGACAAAGAACTAAAGCTTCCAAGGCTTCTACAAATCATGCACTGACTGTTTAACCTATATTAGGATCCATCTCTGGTGACCAGCTTAGCTAAAACTATATTTTAAACTAAAAGAGCCTGCATATTAAGTTACAATGTCAGCAATCCCTACTGCTTTGAACTTGAATTAACCTAATGCTTACATACACGCTGCAACAAACATTTCTAGAATCCCTTGATTAAATAATGCTTGCCTTTATTGATTCTACCTAGACTGTCAACAGCACATTACAAGCTAAATTTAGACATTTGTTTGGGGAGTAGCGTTATATAAATGGGAGTCATATTCCTTTGAGGTATTATTTATTACTTGACATACCAGTGTAATAAGCTCTTGGAAGTGTACTGCATCAGTGCAGAGAGAATTACATTTAAAAAGCCATTATATCTGTCACCATGGAAACAATACTTTAACAATGTAATGAAATGAACTGATACCCGCAAGCTTACGTTTTATATGGCTTTTGATAGAACATTGACATTACCCTTTTCTTTCACAAGTTCTTAAAATTGTTCTAGCAAAAAAAAACAACAAAAAAAAAAAACTTACTTAGACAAAATGGAAGAAAGTTTTTACTAAGTTCTATAAGCATAACTTCTACATCAAAATAACTCTAATAACTTTCTGATAGTCAGTGATTTCATATTGCACATGTATCTTTAGGTTTATAATATATTGGAGGTCACTTATGATGTACACCTTGGCTTTTGTGACCGTGCATCAATGTTATACCCATCGCACTTAGGAGACGTCTATACAAACTAAACATGCACCTCAATTTTCGAATCAGAATTTTTATGGGGAGGCACATTGTGCACATACGTAATCGTCACTTTAAAGTCTAACCTCCAGGCCCTGTAATACCATTCCTTTTAGTTAAATATTTGCATTTGTTTACTAAAAGACCGCTTGCATTAGCCTTATTTGTGATTTAAGTGAATGGAGACTGGTCATCAGGACTTTTTATTACATATGTCACTTCTGTGTATATGAATCTCTATTACATTGCAGTCAGTGTTCCTATATATGCACTTGTTGATTGGACCCGAGCTAAATACTATAGCTGGGAGTTACCTGGACTTCCCTTCATCATCCAGCCTATCATAAGCGGGAAATGCTTATGATTGGCTGTCCAGTGAAGAAGAGTCCTGAGGATCATTTTTTTATTGGGACTTTAGGGGTTTGTTTGTATGTTTTTCCCATTTGTATTATCATGGAGTGAGAAATAAGGAAGACAATATTTATTTTTTAATAGTTAATTAGCTGGTGAGCAAAGTTTTTGGGCAATCTTTTATTCATTTATTTTATACTTTTAAATTTGTGCATTTTTAAAAAACATTATTGGTGTAATGAGCAAGAGAAACCAAGATACGAGGAAGGCAGTGTGGATGCTTCCTCAGGAGATTGAATCCTGATAAAACAGAGTTTCTTATGATAGTAGCTTAACATCAAACAACAAGATTGCAGCTGGGCCAACCAACTGGAAATAAACTTGGAAGTTTGGAGTTACAAAACTCTGATCATGCCCATACTATTGGTGTTGTACTTGATATTGGCTTGAAATTTAACTTCAGATGTTAGTCATGATCAGACATTCCCTCATCTGAACAACATAGCCAGGATTTGATTCCCTCAGTAGATTATCCCAAACTCAGACATGCATTTGTGTCCTCACACTTGGACTACTGCTATGTATTCTACTTGGGTCTCAGAACAAGCCGGGTCAGAAACAATCAGGAGCATAAACAGTACCAAATGACTGAAGAGAAGTCAGGAACAGTCCGGGTCAGAATCCACATAGATTAGATTAGGGATGAGCGCGCTCGGATTTCTGAAATCCGAGCCCACCCGAACGTTGCGGATCCGAGTTGGATCCGAGACAGATCCGGGTATTGGCGCCAAATTCAAAAGTGAAACTGAGGCTCTGACTCATAATCCCGTTGTCGGATCTCGCGATACTCGGATCCTATAAATTCCCCGCTAGTCGCCGCCATCTTCACTCGGGCATTGATCAGGGTAGAGGGAGGGTGTGTTAGGTGGTCCTCTGTGCTGTTTAGTTCTGTGCTGTTTAGTTCTGTGCTGTTTAGTTCTGTGCTGTTTAGTTCTGTGCTGTTTAGTGCTGTGCTGTGCTGTGCTGTGCTGTGCTGTGCTGTGCTGTGTTCTGCAGTATCAGTCCAGTGGTGCTGTGTGCTGTGCTCTGTCCTTCTGAGGTCAGTGGTGCTGCTGGGTCCTGTGCTGTGTCCTGTTCAGTCCAGTGGTGCTGTGTCCTGTGCTCTGTGCTTCTAAGGGCATAGTTATTTCCCCAATATTCCCCTGTGTTTAAAAAATAAAAAAAATTTTTTTTTATAAAATACCAAAAACTACTTTAATATTTTTTAATTACCACAAAATTTTCACAACCAATCCTGCAGTATAAGCCCATTGGTACTGCAATATTACCAAGTTCACACATTCAGCAGTAAAAGTCCAGTGGTACTGCAATATTACAAAGTTTACACATTCTGCAGTATCAGTCCAGTGGTGCTGTGTCCTGTGCTCTGTCCTGCTGAGTTCCGTAGTGCTGCTGGGTCCTGTGCCGTGTCCTGTTCAGTCCAGTGGTGCTGTGTCCTGTGCTCTGTGCTTCTAAGGGCATAGTTATTTCCCCATTATTCCCAAGTTTGTAAAAAATAAAAAAAAAGTAAAAAAAAATAAAAAATTAAAAAAAAAAAAAAAAATATAATAATTATAACCAAATTTGCAAAACCAATCCAGCATTATAAGTCCATTGGTACTGCAATATTACCAAGTTCACACATTCAGCAGTAAAAGTCCAGTGGTACTGCAATATTACAAAGTTTACACATTCTGCAGTATCAGTCCAGTGGTGCTGTGTCCTGTGCTCTGTCCTGCTGAGTTCCGTAGTGCTGCTGGGTCCTGTGCCGTGTCCTGTTCAGTCCAGTGGTGCTGTGTCCTGTGCTCTGTGCTTCTAAGGGCATAGTTATTTCCCCATTATTCCCAAGTTTGTAAAAAATAAAAAAAAAGTAAAAAAAAATAAAAAATTAAAAAAAAAAATAAATATATAATAATTATAACCAAATTTGCAAAACCAATCCAGCATTATAAGTCCATTGGTACTGCAATATTACCAAGTTCACACATTCTGCAGTATCTTGTGCTACATATAATGGAGAGCAAAAATTTGGAGGATAAAGTAGGGAAAGATCAAGACCCACTTCCTCCTAATGCTGAAGCTGCTGCCACTAGTCATGACATAGACGATGAAATGCCATCAACGTCGTCTGGCAAGCACGATGCCCAATCTCCTAGTACAGGGCATGTAAAATCCAAAAAGCCCAAGTTCTCAAAAAACAGCAAAAAAAGAAACTTAAAATCATCTGAGGAGAAACGTAAAGTTGGCAATATGCCAATTACGACAAGTAGTGGCAAGGAACGGCTTAGGCCCTGTCCCGTGTTCATGACTAGTGGTCCAACTTCACCCAAGGATCAAAGCCCTCCTCCCCCCCCCTACAAAAAATTTAAGAGAGTTATGCTGTCAGCAACAACAACAAAACAGCAAAGAACTCTGCCTTCTAAACAGATGACATCACAAATCCCCAAGGCGAGTCCAAGGGTGTTGTTGGTTGTGAACCCTGACCTTCCCATCACTGTACGGGAAGAGGTGACTCCATCCAGCATTTGCAGCACGCCCTCTGCATATGCTGGAAGGATCACCCACAGTCCAGTTACAGATTTGGCTAATGAAGGTGTGAATGTTGTGCACTGGGAGGAGGATATTGATGTAGCTGGCGCTGAGGAGGATGTTGATGATTATGATGCAGACAGATACCAAATTGCATTTCTCAATTTCTATTTATATTCTAGATTATATAACGGCTGAAAAGTTTTCTGTTTTACTCCTAGTGGAGAGGGGATCTGATGCAGACAGATACCAAACTGCCTTTGTCCATTTCTTTGTATATTTGAATTGCTAGTTCTACAGTCTATGCAGGCTGCTTTATTTATATTCAACTACAAGTGTAGGGCGGGGGGGGGGGCATAGATAGCCACCAAAGTAACGTGGTCCATTTAATTTCACTTTCTAGCTCCACAGTCTGTGCAGCCTGCTTTTTTTTATCTTCAAAGTATTTATATTTACAAGCCTTGCAATCTAAATTAACTAGAGGTAGTGACGTGGTAGAACTCCAAAAGGCAGTTTGGAAGCCCCTGTACAAACTGGCTCTATTTTTTAACTGAGTTGTCCCCCCTCCAGTGTGTACTCGGAAAGAGTTTTTAGTGCAGCGGGGAACCTGGTCAGTGAGCGGCGAAGGAGGTTGCTTCCTCACAACGTTGAAAAAATGATGTTTATAAAAATGAATAATCAATTCCTCAATGAAGTACAGCACTGCCCTCCAGACAGTACAGAGGGACTGTGGTTGTGGAGTCCAGCGGGGACGAATTGATAATGTGTGAGGAGGAGGAAGTACACACTGTAGGGGGAGAGGAATCAGAGGTTGAGGATAAGGACGACATCTTTCCTCAGTAGAGCCTGTTTAGTTTGTACAGGGAGAGATGAATTGTTTTATTGGTGTGGGGGCCCAAACAAACCAATCATTTCAGCCACAGTTGTTTGGTAGGCCCTGTCGCTGAAATGATTGGTTTGTTAAAGTGTGCATGTCCTATTTCAACAACATAAGGGTGGGTGGGAGGGCCCAAGGACAATTCCATCTTGCACCTTTTTTTTTGGCATTATGTGACCATTCAACAGTCGTTTGCCATGTTCAAAAAGTAAAAGAAAATGCCAACAAATTCAATAAATTAAATCAAAAGTTAAATGCCCTGTCATTATTTAAAACAAGAGGTTTTGACGTGCTAGAATTAGTGTAGTGTTAAGATGTTATAAACACTACACTTGGAAATTGGAGGAGGTAATGTGGCCCCGGTATCAAATTGGGTACCGGGGCCACCCCACTATGCAGTCCAGATACTTGTTTGGTGGAATTCCGACACGTGGAGGGTTTTTAAATTATATTGTGGCCTCGGTACCAAATTGTGTACCGGGGCCACCACACTACGCAGTCAAGATACTTGTTTGGTGGAATTCAGACCAGTTGAGGGTTTTATTATTATATTGTGTGGACCACTCTATCTATACCACACTACAACTCTATACCACTCTATTTCCTACTTTAATTCTATTTAATTCTATTTCCTACTTTAATTCTATTACTAATTAATTAACATAAAGAGGAACAAAAAAAACCAATTTTACCAAAAGTATAATATGACTTAGACTTACAAACACTACACTTGAAAGATCGTGCCTTTAAATGAAAAAGTAAGTCTTCATTGCACGACTATGTGCAACAGGGACAGTTTTTTTCTTTACAAAGTCAACTAATAACACTTGGACCCTGTCTGTCTTTAACATACTTAATGGGATCTCAATGACGAATTGTCTGTAGCATGTTTGGAGGAGGTATTGTGGCCCCGGTATCAAGTTGGGTACCGGGGCCACCCCACTACGCAGTCCAGATACTTGTTTGGTGGAATTCTGACACGTGGAGGGTGTATTTATTTTATTGTGGCCCCGGTATCAAGTTGGGTACCGGGGCCACCCCACTACGCAGTCCAGATACTTGTTTGGTGGAATTCTGACACGTGGAGGGTGTATTTATTTTACTGTGGCCCCGGTATCAAGTTGGGTACCGGGGCCACCCCACTACGCAGTCCAGATACTTGTTTGGTGGAATTCTGACACGTGGAGGGTGTATTTATTTTATTGTGGCCCCGGTATCAAGTTGGGTACCGGGGCCACCCCACTACGCAGTCCAGATACTTGTTTGGTGGAATTCTGACACGTGGAGGGTGTATTTATTTTATTGTGGCCCCGGTATCAAGTTGGGTACCGGGGCCACCCCACTACGCAGTCCAGATACTTGTTTGGTGGAATTCTGACACGTGGAGGGTGTATTTATTTAATTGTGGCCCCGGTATCAAGTTGGGTACCGGGGCCACCCCACTACGTAGTCCAGATACTTGTTTGGTGAAATTCTGACACGTGGAGGGTGTATTTATTTTATTGTGGCCCCGGTACCAAATTGTGTACCGGGGCCACCACACTACGCAGTCAAGATAGATAGATGCGTATCATAGATAAAGTACATTCAGTGGTGTGGGGCAAATTGAAAAATATTCAAAATGCACTGACATTATCAAAAACAAGAGGTTGTCACACGCTAAAACTCCAACATGTATATGATGGAGAGGATGGAGGAGCAGCCGTATGTGTAGTGTAATGCAGACCTGTTGAAGGTTTTTTATATATTTTATTGTGGTGCCCAGTGCCCACTCCTCTACGCAGTCCAGGTACATTTATTGGTGCGATTCATAAAAGTTCAGGGTTTTTAATATATTGTGGTGACCCACTCCTCTACGCAGTCCAGGTACATTTATTGGTGCGAATCAAACAAGTTGATGGTTTTCTTATTATATATATTGTGGTGATCCACTCCTCTACGCAGTCCAGGTACATTTATTGGTGCGATTCATAAAAGTTCAGGGTTTTTAATATATTGTGGTGACCCACTCCTCTACGCAGTCCAGGTACATTTATTGGTGCGATTCATAAAAGTTCAGGGTTTTTAAGATATTGTGGTGACCCACTCCTCTACGCAGTCCAGGTACATTTATTGGTGCGATTCATAAAAGTTCAGGGTTTTTAATATATTGTGGTGACCCACTCCTCTACGCAGTCCAGGTACATTTATTGGTGCGATTCATAAAAGTTCAGGGTTTTTAAGATATTGTGGTGACCCACTCCTCTACGCAGTCCAGGTACATTTATTGGTGCGATTCATAAAAGTTCAGGGTTTTTAATATATTGTGGCGACCCACTCCTCTACGCAGTCCAGGTACATTTATTGGTGCGATTCATAAAAGTTCAGGGTTTTTAAGATATTGTGGTGACCCACTCCTCTACGCAGTCCAGGTACATTTATTGGTGCGATTCATAAAAGTTCAGGGTTTTTAAGATATTGTGGTGACCCACTCCTCTACGCAGTCCAGGTACATTTATTGGTGCGATTCATAAAAGTTCAGGGTTTTTAATATATTGTGGTGACCCACTCCTCTACGCAGTCCAGGTACATTTATTGGTGCGAATCAAACAAGTTGATGGTTTTCTTATTATATATATTGTGGTGACCCACTCCTCTACGCAGTCCAGGTACATTTATTGGTGCGATTCATAAAAGTTCAGGGTTTTTAATATATTGTGGTGACCCACTCCTCTACGCAGTCCAGGTACATTTATTGGTGCGATTCATAAAAGTTCAGGGTTTTTAATATATTGTGGTGACCCACTCCTCTACGCAGTCCAGGTACAATTATTGGTGCGAATCATAAAAGTTCAGGGTTTTTAATATATATTGTGGTGACCCACTCCTCTACGCAGTCCAGAAAGATACCTTGTTGCAACGTTTTGGACTAATAACTATATTGTGAGGTGTTCAGAATACACTGTAAATTAGTGGAAATGCTTGTTATTGAATGTTATTGAGGTTAATAATAGCCTAGGAGTGAAAATAAGCCCAAAAACTTGATTTTTAAACTTTTTATGTTTTTTTCAAAAAAAATCCGAATCCAATACCTTAAATCCGAACCGAGACCTTTCGTCAAGTGTTTTGCGAGACAAATCCGAACCTCAAAAATAACGAAAATCCGGATCCAAAACACAAAACACGAGACCTCAAAAGTCGCCGGTGCACATCCCTAGATTTGATAAAAGTACAGGAATGCTGGAGTAAAGCTTTGGAGCCTAATATTCCGCCACAGGCCTTTGCACAGAGCAGATTTAAATAGCTAAGCTGATGAGCAGGGCGGTTCTCGGGCCGGAGCACATGACCACAGGTTCAGAGATCTTAAAGGGCAATGCGCCTTCTGTTGTAGAGTTGGATTGTGGCACAGGGTGGAAGAGTAGAGGGAGCGTGCTGGACAGCGGGTTTGAAAAGTAACAGCCGAACTCTGACTTGTGACACTAGTACAGTCCACATGGCACCTACTCTTGAAATCTAAAGACTTACCAGTTTATTTAAACATTTCATTAATAGCCTGTTATTTTCTAAAAAACAAAATGCATGCTTAGCTCTCTTCTGTACTATTTTAATCCTTTATATATTTAGTTTGGATCATGTGTTTTTTAAGCACTTTTGAGTCCTATTGAGAGAAATTTCCTATTTTAATAAAATTATTATGATTAATTATTATTATTATTATTATTATTATTATTATTAATAATAATTCCACCAAAAGGAGGGGCATCCTAAATTTTTTAGAGGGAGCATCTCTCAAGCAATTGGTGAGACAGCCCAATAGCAAAGAAGCAATATTAGGCTTATTACTTACAAATGGTGACATATCACATGTAAATATGGGGGTGAACATAGGATCCACTGAAGATCAAGCAGTATGGTATAGTTTAAAGACAGCGACTGACTCAAACCACACAAAAACACTGACTTTGAAGAATGGAAAAAATGGAATTGTTTCTTTGGGAAGTTAGAAGCACTTGAATAGAGGAACAGTGGATTGTAGTCCCGCTGCACAGAAATGAAAAATAAGAAGAGGCTGGCAACTAAAGACCAGTGAGCCTGACATTACTGGTGGGGAAATTACTGAAATCACAACTGAAAAAAGGAATTTTAGAATATTTCAAATCCAGTAGCTTAAAACTTGCCAAACTGCATGGGTTTTTTAAGTCTTTCTGGGTAAGTTTTGTGCTGTAGGCCATGCACCATTTTAGTTGTCCTTCTTTGTACAGTATCTAATGTATTTATATCCTTCTGGAGATATGGCCTCCAGAATTGAACACAGTATACTAGATGAGGCCGTACCAATGACCTATACAGTGGCATTATTACTTCTTTCTTTCTGCAACTGATTTCTCTCCCTATGCAACCAAGCATCCAACTTGCCTTTCTCATTGCTTTGCTAAATTGCTTACCTGCCTTTAAGTCACCTGGAATAGTAATTTCTAGATCCCTTTCCTTTTCAGTAGTTTCAATTATAGTGTTATTAATACTATATTTAGTCTTTGGGTTTTTGAGACCCAAGTGCATAATTTTGCATTTTTTGGGCATTAAACTGTAGTTGCCACCCTCTTGACCATTCCTCTAGTCTACCTAGATCATCAATCATTTGTTTTACCCCTCCTGGTGAGTCTACCCTGTTGCATATCTTTGTTTCATCTGCAAAAAGGCATACTTTCCCTTCAATGCCATTTGCAATGTCACCAATAAAGATATTAAAAGCACTGGTCCAAGTATAGATTCTTAGGGAACTCCACTAGTAACCTTTCCATCCGGTGAATGCACTCCATTTACTATATGTTATAGGATCCTGGGACCCGCCATAATAATGATACAATACCTTTGATCTTATTAATAACCAATCTCGTTAATTATTGGGATATAATGCAATTTGCGTCTTTTTCGCTATTTTAGTCACGTCGAATAATACGCACCCGTGACATCTCAGATCTAATTTAGAGGCATTATTTCACTCAACCTTTTGAGGTTTCGCCTAATACCATGGCAACCCAAAAACAAGGTGTCCCAGTTGTTATGCTTGCGCATGACAACTAGAAATCCGTAGACGCGATTCCTGTGTTTGACAAGGCTATATATAAATACATACACATATATATATATATATATATATATATACACACATACATATATACATACATATATATACACACACATCTCGCCTAAATATTCCACAAATATTTCACATTTATGTGTTAATCGCTAAATAAATACCAATCTATCATTTACCTCACTATAATGCATTATCTATATAAACATCCATTCATCCTATTGATTACAGTTATCTAAACATACAAAACAGGCATAAGGATACAAGTCTTTTACTTTACAACATAAATGCATACATACAATTACAGATAATACATTATAGATTAAACAGACAATGCTACAACTTCAGAAGTAAGTACATAATATCCTATTCTGTGGTGTGTGTGTGTGTGTGTGTGTGTGTGTGTGTGTGTGTATGTGTGTATATTTACTAGTGTATATGCTGTAAGAGAAATGTATAGGAGTGAGTATTTCATCAGTATTGCTCATTCGTGTTGTGAGTGTATATAGAGACAGAGAATGAATGTGTGTTAAGGATGCATTGTGTATGCCATGTGCTCTTGAAACAAGATGAGGAGGATGGAAATTCATTGTAATGCAATTAGCAAACATTCCTGAAAGTATATGTGAAAAGGCTAAAGCTCCAGAGAGTTAATTCATATAGTTAAGCGTTACAGATATAGCTTACTGGTATGTCTCCAGGGTTCCAGGTGTGGGAGAGGTTCCAAGTATGTGTGTGTGTGGAGTGATGGAATGAGAGTGATATGTTTTTCTCAATGGCTTATAAACCTTTACCCATAATGCATTGCTTCAGATGGGAGGGCTTGACCTCTGCCACACCCCCGCAACTAGATACGGCCTGTATGACTCAAAGCCTTCTGTTTCCTATCTAGCACATGGTGCTAACAAAGAACTTACTGTGGAGCCATAACAGCAGTGAAATGCTAGTGTCCATTATGCGTGGCTCAAGCTCCGCCCACCGCGACTGCGTCATCAGTGGCG
Source organism: Mixophyes fleayi (assembly GCF_038048845.1). Lineage (NCBI taxonomy): Eukaryota > Metazoa > Chordata > Amphibia > Anura > Limnodynastidae > Mixophyes > Mixophyes fleayi. The sequence continues at coordinate 38,078,501 of NC_134403.1, read as the reverse complement.
ATATAGGAGCTCCTTCACACTATAACTCTCTGTTTTCAATCCTGCAAACAAGATTGTATCCATTCAGCCATCTTAGAATTCAATCCCTACTTTTTGACTGGATGACTGTCACTCACCGGACCGTGAGTGCCTCTGCGCTGGTGCGTGGTTCTCTATCCTTCCTGCCGGCGCCTGTCCTGAGCCACGGCCGTCCGCCATCTTGATGGACTGCGCATGCGCAGCATCCATGAACTCTTATGACCTTGATTTTAACCTAATTGGTGGATCAATCACCTCTCCCTATTTAAGGCACCTGTGGCTATGGTATCGTTGCCTGATCTTGAGTCTCATTCCCTGTGAGTCTCTGAAGGTGTCTCCTGTGTCCTGCTCATATCTTCAGTTTCCTGCTGGATTACCTGCTCTGCTCATCGGCGGTTCCCATACCCGCTACTGACTCCTGTGTCCTGCTCGTGTCTTCAGCTGTCTGCTGGATTACCTGCTCTGCTCACCTGCGGTTCCCATACCCGCTACAGTCTCTCAGCTCTCCTGCTGTGCCTGCATATCCTCGTTGGACAAGCTTCTCTACTCAGCAGCGGTATGCATACTTGTTATTGACTATCAGCTGTTATCCTGCATATCCGCTTTGGACAAGCTTCTCTACTCAGCAGCGGTATCCATACCCGCTATAGACTATTAGCCGTTACGCTGCATATCTTTTTGAACAAGCTTCTCTACTCAACAGCGATATGCATACTTGTTATTGACTATCAGTTGTTATCCTGCATATCCGCTTTGGACAAGCCTCTCTCCTCAGCAGCGGTGTACATACCCGCTATAGACTATTAGCTGTGACGCTGCATATCTGTTTGCGAGTAGCTCCTCTGCTCTCCAATTGTATTTATACAGTTATAGACTTTTATCACTCCTCCACTTATCCGCACCTGGACAAGTCCTCACCTCATCACAGCAGTGGTACAACTTGCTATACGCAGACCACTGACTCTCCCGCGATCTACCTACACCTGGACAAGTCTTCCCTTCACAGCAGTGGTACAACTTGCTATACGCAGACCACTGACTCTCCTGCTACCACCTACCTGCACCTGGACAAGTCTTCCCTTCACAGCAGTGGTACAACTGGCTATACGCAGACCACTGACTCTCCCGCTACCTACCTGCACCTGGACAAGTCTTCTCATCACAGCAGTGGTACAACTTGCTATACGCAGACCACTGACTCTCCCGCTACCTACCTGCACCTGGACAAGTCTTCCTTTCACAGCAGTGGTACAACTTGCTATCCGCAGACCACTGACTCTCATGTTACCTTCCTTCACCGGTTCACGTCCACTCTACTCTCCTACCAGTACAGCTGCAAGTCACTGACTCTCCTACCAGTATAGCTGCAAGTCACTGACTCTCATCTATTCCATTGGCATTCTCTCTCCATCTGCTGTTATATACGTTCCTACTATTCACCCTACTGCCAGAGGACCGCTGTGTAAACCCTGCACCTCTGGTAAGCATTATCAACTGGTGAATCCTGGGCAGAACTCCTAGTGCCCGTGACAGTAAGATCAGGCATGACAGACCTAGGATCGGAACCAACAGCTAAAGAGATGCTGTAGTATCTGGTTACTCGGATTGAACAACAAGATGTTCGACAGCAACAGTTATTCCAATGTTGTCAGGCTCTAGCCTCCCGAGGAATCCCTGCGCAAAATGTAGCAGCTACTGTTGATCCTCCAGTACCTTCTTCTTCTTCCCCAGTGCAATCCCAGGTGTCTACCGTTTCCACGCTACACCTGCCTACTCCCTTTAAGTATGATAGAGACCCGAAAACCTGTAGGGGTTTTCTTAACCAATGTTCCATTCATTTCGAACTTCAACCTCACAACTTTTCTACTCATCGTTCTAAAGTGGCCTATCTCATCTCTTTGTTTTCCGGACAGGCTCTCGCATGGGCCTCCTCTCTGTGGGAAAGAAATGACCCTTTATTGGAAGATAGTGCCATGTTAATTCTATGTTTCGAAGAATTTTTGACGAACCTGGTCGTGTTATCTCTGCGGCTTTCAGTATTCTCCGACTACGCCAAGGATCCCGGTCAGTAGCCCAGTACGTCATCCAATTTCGGATTCTTGCCTCCGAGCTCCAATGGAACACTGAGGCGCTGATAGCTGCCTTCTGGCAGGGTCTTGCCGACAAGATCAAAGACGCACTGACCTCACAAGGGTTACCCTCCTCCTTGGACGACTTGATTTCTCTATGCCACCGTGTAGACATGAGGTTTCGTGAGAGAGATTCTGAAAGAGTAACTTCTTCCAAAGCGCCTGTTCGCTCAGAATCTCAAGTTCGTCATCTTCCACCTCCAGTAGAACCAATGGAGGTAGGTTGTTCTAAACTAACATCTGAAGACAGGGAGCGACGAGTGAAAAATAGACTCTGCATCTATTGCGCTGACTCTACTCACATGCTGAACTCATGCCCTAGAAGGTCGGGAAATGCCAGGCCCTAACCAGTTCTGGAGAGGTAAGGTTAGGGTCCCTGGAGTCCTCTCCATGTTCTATGGATTCTAAAATCTGTGCTTTTGATGTTACCGTTTCCTTTGCTACCAAGTCATTTATGTCTCAAGCGCTTCTAGACTCTGGAGCTGCTGGAAACTTTATCTCTAGTTCTCTAGTGAATCAATGGTCCCTACCAGTGATTCCTTTAAAAGCAGCTATCGCTGTCACCGCTATCGATGGTTCTCGCATAATTAATGGACTCATCACTCAATGTACGACTCCATTGTCCCTTCAAATCGGAGCCTTACACCAGGGGAAAATTTCTTTGCTGGTCCTTCCTGTTACCACCAGTCCCATTGTACTTGGCCTTCCATGGCTTCAACTTCATTCTCCTCAGATTGACTGGAACACTCCTCAAGTCACTTCCTGGGGTCCGGATTGTCATCATAGATGTCTGTCTCAAGTTGTTCCACCCAAAATTAATCGAACTTCTATTACACCCTGTCCGCTGGGTCTTCCTCCACAGTATGCTTCCTTCGCGGATGTGTTCAATAAAATCCAGTTTGAACGCCTTCCGCCCCATCAGGCGGGGGATTGTCCGATTGATTTACAACCTGGAAAGAACCCTCCTAGGGGTCGTGTGTATCCTCTCTCGCTACCAGAGACCCAAGCAACATCTGATTATATCAAGGAGAATCTCCATTGTGGTTTTATTCGACCTTCCACTTCTCCCGCTGGAGCGGGGTTCTTTTTTGTTAAGAAGAAAGATGGGTCATTACGACACTGTATAGATTATCGTGGACTTAATGCCATTACCATTAAAAATTCGGTACTCTATTCCGCTAATTACCGAACTCTTTGACCGCATTAAGGGAGCCCGGATATTCACCAAACTTGATCTCCGAGGCGCTTATAACTTAATCCGCATCAAGTCTGGAGACGAATGGAAGACAGCTTTTAACACCAGGGATGGACACTATGAATATCTAGTTATGCCCTTCGGGTTGAGTAACGCCCCAGCTGTCTTCCAGAGATTCGTGAATGAGATCTTCCGGGACTTGTTGTATGTTTGTGTCTTCGTCTACCTGGACGACATATTAATTTTCTCTCAGGATCTGCCCACTCATCATCAACATGTGGCAGAGGTCCTTTCCAGACTCCGGAGAAACTCATTATTCTGCAAGTTAGAGAAATGTTCCTTTGAGTTATCCCATTCATGGGATATATTGTGTCCAGAGTAGGTCTAAAGATGGATCCGGAGAAGGTGAACGCTGTACTACGTTGGCCCCAGCCAACTACCCTCAGAGCAATCCAACGCTTTTTAGGGTTTGCAAACTACTACAGACGCTTCATTCAAGGTTTTTCCTCCATTGCTTCTCCAATAGTGGCTCTGACCCGTAAGGGCGCTAATACTAAACAATGGTCCTCCGAGGCCCTTCAAGCCTTTCACTTCCTCAAGAAGGCGTTCACTACCACTCCTGTTCTTCGACAGCCTGACATGACCCTTCCTTTCTTTCTGGAAGTAGACGCCTCTAATGTTGGTCTAGGGGCCATTCTATCTCAAAGATCGGAGCAACAAAAATTCCATCCTTGTGCCTTCTACTCTCGAGGTCTGCTACCTGCGGAGAGAAACTATACCATCGGGGACAAGGAGTTGTTGGCCATAAAAGCAGCATTAGAGGAGTGGAGATATCTGCTGGAGGGGGCTCGTCATCCTGTAACTATTTTTACTGACCACAAAAACCTGTTATATCTGCAGTCAGCTCAGTGTTTGAATCCTCGTCAAGCAAGATGGTCACTTTTCTTTTCTCGTTTTAAACTTATTATAACCTTCAAACCAGCTTCCAAGAATAGAAAAGCAGACGCCTTATCTCGGGCGTTTGTGGCGTCCTCTGACACTGAGGATAGTCCTAATCATCCCATATTGGATCCCAAATGTGTGACTCTGGCCACTTCTTTCACCAAGGTGCTACCATTTGGGAGAACCCTCGTGCCTCCATCTCTACGTAAAAAATTATTATCGTGGTATCATTCTTCCCGTTTTTCTGGACATTCAGGAGAACGTAAGACATTAGAAATCCTTTCTCGAAGCTACTGGTGGCCCTCTATGAGGAGAGATGTCAAAGAATTTGTGGCCGCGTGTGAGGTTTGTTCCCAGTTCAAAACCCCCCCAGAACACCGGCGGGATTACTTCAACCACTACCCATTCCTTCCAAACCATGGACCCATATTAGTATGGACTTTGTCACCGATCTTCCTCCTAGCAAAAGTTGCAATACCATCTGGGTAGTGGTGGATAGATTTTCGAAAATGGCACATTTTGTTCCTTTGACCGGATTACCTTCCTCATCTACTCTGGCTGACCATTTTATCAAGGAGATCTTTTGGATTCATGGATGTCCATCTGAAATTGTTTCGGATAGAGGAGTGCAGTTCGTCTCCAGATTCTGGCGAGCCCTTTGCAAGACCTTGGGTATCCGATTGTCACTATCATCCTCCTACCATCCTCAATCAAATGGACAGACCGAGAGAGTCAACCAAGATCTTGAGACTTTCATAAGGATGTTCTTCTCAGCCAACCAAGACAATTGGGTAGATTTGCTTCCATGGGCTGAATTCGCCCATAACAATATGTATCATGAGTCATCTTCAAAAACTCCATTCTTTGTGGTATACGGTCACCATCCGTCTCTCCCAGAATTTCCTGCCCTCCCTCCCACCCAAGTTCCTGCAGTGGAGAGTTTATGTCAGAGCTTCAAAACTATCTGGTCTCAGGTTAAATCCTCCCTGAAGAAGACATCTGCCAGATACAAGTGTTTTGCTGAAAAAAAGAGGCGAGCTATTCCACCACTTAAAGTTGGAGACTGCGTATGGCTTTCTACCAAAAATATTCGCCTGAAGGTTCCATCCATGAAGTTCGCTCCCCGTTTCATTGGTCCATATAAAATCACTCAGGTGATAAATCCGGTGTGCTTCAAACTACTATTACCTAAGAACCTTCGTATCTCCAACGCCTTCCATGTGTCATTACTCAAGCCTCTTATCATCAACCGTTTCTCTGTTCCTCCTTCAGCACCTCGGCCAGTACAAGTTCATCAAGAGGAGGAGTTTGAAATTACTCATATTCTGGATGCCAAAATTTCGCGAGGAGTTCTTCGCTTTCTAGTGCATTGGAAGGGCTTTCGTCCAGAGGAGCGTTCTTGGATCCGCGCAGATGATCTCAACGCTCCAGCTCTTCTAAAAAAAATTTACTCCAAGTTTCCGGGAAAACCCGGCTCCAAGTGTTCTGTGCCCACCTTTAAAAGGGGGGGTTCTGTCACTCACCGGACCGTGAGTGCCTCTGCGCTGGTGCATGGTTTTCTATCCTTCCTGCCGGCGCCTGTCCTGAGCCGCGGCCGTCCGCCATCTTGATGGACTGCGCATGCGCAGCATCCATGAACTCTTATGACCTTGCTTTTAACCTAATTGGTGGATCAATCACCTCTCCCTATTTAAGGCACCTGTGGCCATGGTATTGTTGCCTGATCTTGAGTCTCATTCCCTGTGAGTCTCTTAAGGTGTCTCCTGTGTCCTGCTCGTATCTTCAGTTTCCTGCTGGATTACCTGCTCTGCTCATCGGCGGTTCCCATACCTGCTACTGACTCCTGTGTCCTGCTCGGTTCTTCAGCTGTCTGCTGGATTACCTGCTCTGCTCATCGGCGGTTCCCATACCCGCTACTGACTCCTGTGTCCTGCTTGTGTCTTCAGCTGTCTGCTGGATTACCTGCTCTGCTCACCTGCGGCTCCCATACCCACTACAGTCTCTCAGCTCTCCTGCTGTGCCTGCATATCCTCGTTGGACAAGCTTCTCTACTCAGCAGCGGTATGCATACTTGTTATTGACTATCAGCTGTTATCCTGCATATCCGCTTTGGACAAGCTTCTCTACTCAGCAGCGGTATCCATACCCGCTATAGACTATTAGCCGTTACACTGCATATCTGTTTGAACAAGCTTCTCTACTCAACAGCGATATGCATACTTGTTATTGACTATCAGTTGTTATCCTGCATATCTGCTTTGGACAAGCCTCTCTCCTCAGCAGCGGTGTACATACCCGCTATAGACTATTAGCTGTGACGCTGCATATCTGTTTGGAACTAGCTCCTCTGCTCTCCAATTGTATTTATACAGTTATAGACTCTTATCACTCCTCCACTTATCCGCACCTGGACAAGTCCTCACCTCATCACAGCAGTGGTACAACTTGCTATACGCAGACCACTGACTCTCCCGCTACCTACCTACACCTGGACAAGTCTTCCCTTCACAGCAGTGGTGCAACTTGCTATACGCAGACCACTGACTCTCCCGCTACCTACCTGCACCTGGACAAGTCTTCCCTTCACAGCAGTGGTACAACTTGCTATACGCAGACCACTGACTCTCCCGCGACCTACCTGCACCTGGACAAGTCTTCTCATCACAGCAGTGGTACAACTTGGTATACACAGACCACTGACTCTCCCGCTACCTACCTGCACCTGGACAAGTCTTCCTTTCACAGCAGTGGTACAACTTGCTATCCGCAGACCACTGACTCTCCAGTTACCTTCCTTCACCTGTTCACGTCCACTCTACTCTCCTACCAGTACAGCTGCAAGTCACTGACTCTCCTACCAGTATAGCTGCAAGTCACTGACTCTCATCTATTCCATTGGCATTCTCTCTCCATCTGCTGTTATATACGTTCCTACTATTCACCCTACTGCCAGAGGACCCCTGTGTAAACCCTGCCCCTCTGGTAAGCATTATCAACTGGTGAATCCTGGGCAGAACTCCTAGTGCCCATGACAATGACTAAGGTAACTGATCAAGGTAGAGCCATAGATTAAGTATATCTAGGGCCTGATTCATTAAGGAATGTAAGGCAAAAATGGAGTAAGTTTTCTCCTGGACAAACCATGTTACAATGCAAGAGGTGCAAATTAATTTATAATTTTGCACATAATTAAATAAAGGGCTGTTTTTTCATGTAACACACAAATAGTTGATAGCTTCATTTTTACATCAAATTTAAAGTTGATCTAGGACATGCACTATCTCAACTATAAGTCTGTCCCCACATTTTAAATTTACCTCCCCCTCCAATGCATCATTGTTTTACCCAGGTGCAAAGTTACTCCTTTTTTGCTTTACGTTCCTTAATGAATCAGGCCCCTAGACTTTTGACACTGCTACATCAAAAACTACTAAATAAATTAGGAATTGATTGCCAAGGTGGTCGAATGGATAAGCTATTAGTTGAAGGATAGAAAACACAGAGTGGCAGTGTATGGAATGCATTCTGAAGAGGCAAAGGCTACCAGTGGAGCATCCCAGTGATCTGTACTTGGACCAGAGTTCTTCAATATATTACTGGTGACATTACTAATGGTATTGAAGATAAAGTCTGCCTTCTGCAGATGATACAAATTATCCAACATGGCATACACATGGGGTTAAACAAAATTATTGATTATCTAGGTAGACAAGAGGAATGGCCTAGGGCGTGGCTACTGCAGTTCAATATGAATAAAATGCAAAATGATGTACTTGGGATTCAAAATACTAAAGGCTGAATATAGCATTAATGACACACAGATATCAACTAAGCAATAAAAGGGATCTAGGAGTCATTACATCAAAGCAATGATGAAGACCAGTCAAAGGATATGTTGCATTGTGAGAGTAAATATAGCATTATACGAGAGCTTGTAAGGACTCTCTATAGGTCATTGGTCCTCCCCACCTTCAATACTGTCTTCAGTTCCGAAGGTCATATGTCCAGTAGGACATAAATAAACTAGAGATTATGCAAAGAAGGGCAACTAAAATGGAAGATGGGGTAAATCACAAACTTACCAGGACAGACTAAAGGACTTCAACACGTATAGCTTGGAACAGAGAAGGGAGATGGGTATATGATTGAAACATTCAAATATATCAAAGTGTTTACAAGGTACAAGAAAGAAGCATGGTCAGAGGTAAAGAAGTATTAGAACATACATTAGAACTGGATTGTAATAGGTCTGGAGGAAATCCGATGGAAGAATTACTCCATTAAAAGGTTAATGGATCAGTGTAATAATACATGATAAAACAAGCACAAACAAGTAAAAGAATGAATGGTTATATATGTACGGTTATAAAATCATGCAGAGGATATGCAACAAATTCAAAGCATACATGCATAAAAAAGAGCTAGCAGACACAGTAAGAAAATCAGCACAATGTTTATAGCTCTTTAGCTAGATATGTAGGCGCTGGTAACGCTGAGAACTGATGGCCAGCACGGGTGGCTCAGTGGTTAGCACTTCTGCCTCACAGCGTTGGGGTCATGAGTACGATTCCCGATCATGACCTTATCTGTGTGGAGTTTGTATGTTCTCCCCGTGTTTGCGTGGGTTTCCTCCGGGTGCTCCGGTTTCCTCCCACACTACAAAAACATACTGGTAGGTTAATTGGCTACTATCAAAATTGACCCTAGTCTCTCTTTCTCTCTCTCTGTCTGTGTGTGTATGTTAGGGAATTAGACTGTAAGCTCCAATGGGGCAGGGACTGATGTCAGTGAGTTCTCTGTACAGCGCTGCGGAATCAGTGGTGCTATATAAATAAATGGCGATGCCGATGATGAAGATGATGATGGCCACAAGAAACCGAACAGTTTGGAAGTCTTACGCTACATGTCCCTATTAAGAGTGTCCTGGTCCGGGGTCTGCTTAGGATCAGTTTCAGTACTAACAGCGGACTGCGGTGAGTGTACTCGCATCTTGCCGCGTGTGGAACGTGGAAGTGGCCGGTGGAACGCAAAGAGTACGATGGCTGCAAAGTGTCCGTTACCGATGCGTTTCATCCAGTGATTCGGACTATCTCAAGGATAAAATTCCATATACAGATGGAGCTATAAAAACCTAGTCCCCATTCCTGATTGGAAAAATCTGCTAATACAGGATAGACATAATACTATCCTAAATCTGAAAAAATATGGGTCAGACTTTAATTATTTTATGGGCAGACTAGATGGGCCAAATGGATCTTATCTGCAGTCAAATTCTAATTTACTTAGTGTTCTGGATTCCTCCTGAAGTCCAAAAAGATACTGGTAGGTGCATTGGTTTATCACTAAGTTGTGACTAGTGTGAATATGTGTGTTTGTGTGCCTCTAGCAGGAATTTTGATTGTGCAGCACTGAGTTGTGTAATATGTTGGCACAACAAAACTGTGCTTAACATTGCTTGTATTATATTGTATTGCATTAACCATGTATACATGTATTTGATGTTGTATTTTCTATTATACAAATTCTTAAATGATGCCAGGTGTGGCCATAAATATAACATTATCCCATAATATTACCATATTGTATTGTAGTAATTCTGTTGAAGTACTGTATTGGCAGTTTTGTAAGAAAGCATCTACACACAATGAAATCCCATGTTAATTATGCATTGAGGAGCATCTTATTAGCACATTGCTGAAGTGGGGGGGCTGCTGTGAGTGAACCTACTGGGGTAGAGATGTGGTGAAGTAAGAACAAAAAGACTTTTCCTTTTAGAATATTAGAAGCAGAGTGAGTATGGATGCATGTGTGTTCTGAAACCTCTGCGGGCTTTGTAAACCCTCCAAAAGTGGGATGACATAGGACCTTGTCTCTGCCATATGGATAGAGGAGTGAAGAGCATGGCTCAGCAGCCAGGAGAAGTACTGATTGCAAATGTAATGAGGAGGTATCAGGAAGTGTATATTGTGCAATGCTGTGAACCCCTTTGTAGTGTTACTCATAGTGTTACAGATTTTGTGTATTGTTTTGGTAAGAGTGTGGTAGCATTGTCTTGGTATTGTCACATTGAGTGCACATTTGTAATTGACCTTAAGTTACACTGTTGAAAATGTATAGTAGTGAGCACTGTCTTATTAGCATATACTGTACATTTCCGAGTAAATTAATATTATACAATGAAATATCTGCACTTCCCAAGTTTTCCTGTGTATTGAGAGACAGAGTGGAGAATTGATTATCTCAAATATGTTAAACAATGCAGTTTTGGCTGAGCAACTTTTATTGTTTCTACCTTCTAATTGCTGTTTCCAAATTGAAAAACGAGTTTTTGCTAACAGTGATTACAGAGCGAGCCCTGTAAACTTTGTAAAGTAATTAGAAATGCTCTCAAAACTTTTCCATTAAATGAAAGAGATTGATCTTTTAGTTAACATTAGAGTCATGTCTGCTTGTTTTTCCTTGGTGTCCTTTATATCTAATGGTATATTTTAGATTTAAGTTGCATTACTATATTTTTATATTAAAACACCCTTTGGCTTTATTTTAGATTTATTGAATTTTGAGAAATATCAATAATAAATATGCTATTTTGCCGTATTCTTGTAAAGATCTCCAATCCGCACATAAAGCCTGTAGAATAATTTATTTCATATTTGTCTGTTAAAAATAATTTTTAGGATTTTTTTTTTAATCTTGATTTAAACATGAATTTAATTTTATCTCCATCATCTCCATCACCATCTTTTATTTGTAGGGTCAGGGACAGTGGAGAAAACAAAACATAGATAAAGAACAGAATAGGGATATACAATGTTGGACAAAGAGGTGCAGATGCGAGAAGAAAATAGTAGTGGTAATTTAAAATAACTCACCCCTGGGCATCTAATATATATAAGCCTAGCGGCGTGTGTTAGTGTGTGTGTGTGTGTGTGGAAAAAACTATTTTCTCAGAAAGGGCTCATCCAATTGACCTGAAATTTGGTATACTGACATTATTTGACCAAAAAATTATAATAGTGAAGTCATTTAACTTCCATAATCCCCCCTTCCCCCCGTGGGAGGGGTAGTAAAGGTGATGATACCTAGGATTGACTTATGTCCATCCGAAACAGGACTGCCGTTTAAGCTAAGACGGCGGCAGTTCCCTTTGAAGGCGGCATTTGCTATGACCATTAACAAGTCACAGGGTCAAACACTTGACCGTGTGGGTATTTATTTACCAGAGCCTGTCTTTGGTCATGGGCAATTGTATGTCGCATTTTAACGAGTACGGAGAAGCAGTGATGTGAAAGTGCAGGTTATGAATACTGCCCTTCAAGGAAGACTGATTGAGCACAGCGATAAGGTGTTTAGCAGAAACGTTGTGTATCGAGAGGTTTTAGAACAGTAAGACGATGGAGATTAAGGATGTGACGATGGAGATTAAGGATGTGGCGATGAAGATGAAGGATGAGGTGATGGAGAAGAATGATGAGGTGGTGACATGTGGACAAAACCACGTTAAAAAAGGGCGCTTACGTCGGGAAGTAACGCTTTTTCCCTGAGGAGGCCTGGTCTAGCCCCAAATGCATGCCAAGAACCTTTTTAACACCTTAAGTAGCTTGATTTGACTAGAATGCATGAGTATCATGCACGGGTTAACTTGTATCATAATATGCTGCTATAATTATCCTTTTAACTGAATTAAGGCACATCAAAATATACTTTTAATGGAAGCATCTACTTTATCTGTCTTCAAGAAATAAATTGTATGAAATGCTAATATATGGATTATGAATGTCAATATCTCTGCAAACATTCCGATAGGAAAAAAATACAGAAGGGATTCTGTTCAATCTCTGCACAAATATCTTTCTGTTTGCAGAACCCTGTTTCTATTCAGTGGTAATTGGATACATATGTAATGAGATACAATGTAACATCGAAACTAATGGGAACAAGTTATTCTAGACATGGCTTCTATACAGGGGAGCGCTGGCAAATTTTATCCCGGGAGGCAAGAGTCGACTCAGCAGCTTATGTTAATGGAAAAAAATGCCGGTGGCCCAGTGACCGAGCCCAAGGTAGAGCAATATGGGACCGGCCCGGGGGGCATATGGCCGCCTGCCCACCAGCCCAGCCTGCTCCTGCTTCTATATGTAAACAGAAAACACGTTCTGTTATATTGCTAGACGCGTTAGCAGGGGTGTGATACAAATTAACAGAGGAGGTGTAAACGACAGTGACTGCCACAAACCCACAAAAACTAAACTCACTTGGCCGACTCATAATAAATGATGACTGACCTTAGCAATGACACAAGAAGTCCCCGACAGTGTGATAACAAATCCCGGACAGCAGTAAGAACGGCAGCCTTTATTGACGTAAATTTAAATTGCGACCTCTATATCAGTATTTTTAAAGAGGCAATGCCGAGTCCCTAAACCTAACCTTATTCTTATTACTAACCCCAACCCCAACCCCAACCCTAACCCCAACCCTAACCCTATCGCTAAGCCTAAGTGTGAGAGTTAGATGGTATGAGAATCTGCATTGCCGCTTTAAAAAGACTGATATAGATGTCGCAATTTAAAATGACGTCAAAAGACGCTGCTGTTCTTACTGCTGATCGTGATTTGTTATCACACTGTCGGGGACTTGTTGTGTCATTGTTAAGATCAGTCATCATTTATTATGGGCCGGGCAAGTGAGATTAGTTTTTGTGGGTTCATAGTAGTCACTGTCGGTGTTATCAGCACCGTTAAAGTGACTACCACCAGTTAGCGGCACTTTTATTTTTCATTTGAAAGGAATCTGCAGGAACCCCGATGGACCGATTTACAAATGCTACTAATAGTCGTTAACTGATGTTACAGCCCTAAAGAAGAAAGACATAGGGGATATTTACTAAGTTGTGGTTCTTCCAAACCACAGGATTTCACGTGATTTGATGTGTGATTTACCCTGCATTTTATCAAGCTTCGAGGTTACCAAACCACATTGCAAACCGTTGCTGAGTGATCAAAGAAAAAGACAGTTCGTGAGAGGTGAAATAGCTCATACTGTTTGAGTTACCTTGCATATCGCAAAGGAAAAATAAACAAATACTTAAAGGAAAATAAAGGTTCTCCTTTACAATCTCTAACAGTACTGCCTGCTCAGCATCTGGATCGGTCCTCTGGGGGTATAATAAGGATTGGGCTCTTATGCCTAGATAGTACCGTTCCAATGCTGACTAGCACTGGGACATTCCCAATACCCCTGGTCATTGGCTACCAGTGTAAAACTGTCCACATATGGTGCAAGATCTTGTGGCACTACAACTGCCAGCATGTACTGACAGCTCATGTGTGCGCTTGCATGCTGGCGCTAGTAGAACTACAAGCGCCAGCATGCACATGTATACTTGCACTTGTAGTGTCACAAGTGTGCACTATCAATGGTGTCCCCATAGTAGTCAGGGTTGAGTCATGCTATCTAGGACAGTGTTGGCTAATCTGTGGCACTCCAGGTCAGGGGCGCACGCAGGGGGGGCTTCTGGTTCTCCAGAAACCCCTCCCCTCCTGCGAAGAACAGGAGCTAAACAGTGCCCCTACATATCGGCACTGTACTGTACAGCAGCCGCGGCAGTGTCAAAGAAGCATCCGTGGTGGTGCTGTATTTTATTGTAGTACAATACAGCACCGCCGCAGATGCATCTTTGACACTGCCGCAGCTGCTGTACAATACAGTGCCGCCGAAATGGAGCTGCTGCGCATGTACTGCTGCATGCGCAGCAGCTCTCTCTAAAAAATGTTTTTTGGGGGGAGGGGAACCCCCTTAAAAATCCTGCATGCGCCCCTGCAGGTGTTGTGAAACTACAAGTCCCAGCATGTTTTGCCACTATATAGCAGCTTATTGCTGGAAGTGCACCCTGGGACTTGTAGTTTCACAACACTTTGAGTCACAGGTTAGCCAACGCTGATCTAGGAGCTGGGGGCCTGTTAATTTTACTGTGAATTTAATACATGTGAACAAGGCAGGTGGCTCCCCTCTGGCCTGTCGGGTTATGTACCATACACCTCGCCAGTACTGCACACCCAGTTGTACCGTGCTGTTTAGGGGTTCGCAACCCACGCACATTGGATGCAGTTTGAGTTTTTAACCTTCAAACTGCAGGGTGATAAATCCTGAGATTTGGTTCTGACGTGTGGTGGTTTGCAAACCGCATACTAATCCGACTCCTTGATAAATGTACCCATTTTTGTATGTACCACGATTTTATTCCCCATTTGGGGAATGGCATCTATAAATAAATGCTGTTATGATCCTGTTATTAAAAAGCAGTTAAAAAGGGTAATTGGTGCAATTAGAACCACCAACAGTTCGAAGGTAAAATAAATTAATTAAAAATATTATTTGTATACCATTTATACATGATAATTTACGATTCAAGAAATGTGAAGAGCAACTTAAATTGTCTCCAATATTTTTACAATTAATTTTTCTAAATAGATGTTCCGATGGCATTTTATATTTGCAATCTCTTTATTACAGTATTTCACAGTTTCGAAGTGGTTTATTAACTCGACATTCCCTGTTTCAAAAGCGCTAATTATAGGAAGTGTTGACAATTGTTTTTTGTATTTGCTTTTTCTAAAAGGCAAGAAACACTTTTCCAATGCTGAAAGGGATGCTGGGAAATGAAGTACTATTACTGTAATTCTTCAAGGATCATTTAACAAAGAAAAGGAGAGGAGAATGTACATACCAGCAAGAATAAAACATGACTTCCTGTCCACTTTGGGACCATCTTCTGAATTAATTCAAACTTTTCATTTTACCTTCTTATTATCTTCTTAAATATTACTCATTGCTGTCTCCTGTATGTCTTAATATGTCATGAGTATAAGGGGATGTCAGGAATGTCTTTATATTTACTGTCACATTTGTACATTGGTTCTTTTCTTATTACAGTGGTATTTGTGGGCAGAGCTGGATTAAGGCTTCGGGGGGCCCGGGGCACTTAAGACAGGGGGGCCCCTAAGATCTAAAATTAAGGACATAGTGACACATCCTGCATTACATCACGTACAGCCCACAGTATGACACTTACAGCTCTCCCAGAGGGCTCGCTTAGGTTGTCTGCATAAGAAAAATCATTGCTTCCACAAACTAAAATACTGTACATTAAAACAATCATCAAAACACCATATTAAAATGGGTATTGACACCACACATTAAAACTAGCAATGATATCACACATTAAAAATACCATTGATAATGTACACTAAAACTAGCAATGATACCGCACGCTAAAACTAGCAATGATACCGCACTTTAAAAATAAAATTTATAATGCACATTAAAACTAGCAGTTATACCGCAAATTAAAATACCATTGATAATGCATCACTGGGCATGGCCAGGCCACCCTCCTACAGACAAAAAAACTGCATTGTTGTGTACACCATTGAATGGTCACCAAAAATTGGGATTGTCCCACTAGAATCACAACATTTCACAGACTTTGCTGCTCTCTCCTACCTGTTCTTCTCACTTTCACCACCTGTGCTGCAGGTTTCTTTAGTTGCGACTTGTCTGGATCCTGGAATGTTAGGAGCGCTATTTGGAGAAAAAAAATGGGTACATTTAGAAAATTACAGCCACCCCCGGCGTTAAATCAGTACCACCCATGATTAATAATTAGGCCTTCCTCCAGCCCCAGGATTAAAATAATAGTATTCACATTTAATAAATAAACCTATTTCCCTCCCTACAAACAGCCCCAGCAATAAATTAATAGTATCTACATTTCAGAAATATACCTATTTCCCGCAACCGTCACTGCCATTAAATAATTCATAGGCACATTTAATAAAGGGACCTCATTCTCCCCAAACCACCCCATCTTAAATCAATTGTCCCCACTATTGTGTCCCCCCCCCTTTTTCCTCATGCTGTGTCTCTCACCCTTTTTTCTTATACTGTGCCTTTCTCCCCCCTTTTTTCTCATGCTGTGCCTCTCCCCCTTTTTCCTTACTGTGCCTCTCTTCTCCCCCTTTTTCCCCCATAGTATGCCTCTCTTCTCCCCATTTTCCCCCCATAGTGTGCCTCTCTTCTCCCCCTTTTACCTCCATACTGTGCCTCTCTTCTCCCCCTTTTTCCTCCATACTGTGCCTATTCTCCCCCTTTTTCCTCCATACTGTGCCTCTCTTCTTTCTTTTTACCTCCATACTGTGCCTCTCTTCTTTCCTATTTCCTACATACTGTGCCTCTCTTCTTTCCTATTTCCTACATACTGTGCCTCTCTTCTTTCCTTTTACCTCCATACTGTGCCTCTCTTCTTTCCTTTTACCTCCATACTGTGCCTCTCTTCTTTCCTATTTCCTCCATACTGTGCCTCTCTTCTTTCCTTTTACCTCCATACTGTGCCTCTCTTCTTTCCTATTTCCTCCATACTGTGCCTCTCTTCTTTCCTATTTCCTCCATACTGTGCCTCTCTTCTTTCCTATTTCCTCCATACTGTGCCTCTCTTCTTTTGTTTTACCTCCATACTGTGCCTCTCTTCTTTCCTTTTACTTCCATACTGTGCCTCTCTTCTTTCCTATTTCCTCCATACTGTGCCTCTCTTCTTTCCTTTTACCTCCATACTGTGCCTCTCTTCTTTTATATTTCCTCCATACTGTGCCTCTCTTCTTTCCTTTTACCTCCATACTGTGCCTCTCTTCTTCCCTTTTTCCTCCATACTGTGCCTCTCTTCTTTCCTTTTACCTCCATACTGTGCCTCTCTTCTTTCCTTTTACCTCCATACTGTGCCTCTCTTCTTTCCTATTTCCTCCATACTGTGCCTCTCTTCTTTCCTATTTCCTCCATACTGTGCCTCTCTCCTTTCCTATTTCCTCCATAGTGCCTTTCTGCGTTATTCCCTTTTTTTTTTACTTACCTTTCTGTTAGCTTCTTTCTTCTCCTCTCTTCTGTCTTCTTTTTTCTTTCCTGGTCCTCTCCGCGCTGCTCCTCACTGAATGACAGGCGTGACTTGATGACGTCACGCCTGTCATTCAGTATCAACAGTGCAGAGAGGAGGGAGGAGGAGGGACGCCAGCGCCGCGGTGAGGTGAGTAGTGTCTTTTTTTTTTTTTTTTACTACCCGGCTCCCCCCACCAACGAAGGGAGCCTCGAACCCCCCCCCTTCCGCCGCCGCCGCCGCTAAAAAGAAAAGTGTAAAAAAAAAAAAAATCAGTAGAAGTTATGCGCGCGGCGGCGGGGGGCCCTCGGAGAGAGGGGGGCCCGGGGCACGTGCCCCCTGTGCCCCCCCCTTCATCCGGCTATGTTTGTGGGTGTATAAGAGAACTTCCCCAAATGTGTCTGGATGCTTCAAATGGCATAAAAAAAAACCTGCCTGACACCTGGAGGTATATTTACTAAACTGTGAGTTTGTAAAATTGGAGATGTTGCCTATAGCAACCAATCAGATTCTAGCTGTCATTTTGTAGAATGTACTAAATAAATGATAACAAGAATCTGATTGGTTGCTATAGGCAACATCTCCACTTTTTCAAACCAGCAGTTTAGTAAATATACCCCCTGATCTCTTGCACCTCTGATGACATATAAAAAAACAAGTCCCTTTTTGTAGCTGGAAGGTTTTGCTTTTTACTAATCTGAGAACATTCCAAATCTCCACCCTTTGAGGCGCATGTAAATATTTTTTGTTCTGTAACAAAATATTCTTTTTGAATTAGGTTGCAATGCAAAGAACATTATTGCACCTACTCCAGATTCAGCACAGAACACCCCGATCAGCTAGTTTCCCATGGAAGGAGCAATATTTTGCAGTCCCACCTACGTTGCAATTGGGGCACACAAATCAATACGCTTTCCCATAAAAAGCCATAAATAATATATTGTTGTCTTTTTAAATATATGTTCCCATCATGCTGCTAATGGTTAGTTACCTATTCAGAGATGTTCTGTTCTGTACAGGGTGCGCTAACATTATTCCTCTGTTTGGCGCACCAAATGCAGAATTTCTCCACTTTAATTATTTAGTTCTCTAAAATCCAGTGACCCCCATGAACTTTGCTGTCAGACATATATCAATTGCATAAGCTGAGCAGACAGAAAATGTCTGGAGCTTTACCATTTAAACCATATCGAAAATATTTTGTGTTCCTGGCCAAACTTATCCCACAAAACACAGACTACGTTCATGACCTCTTATTTTGTGTGGGTCACCCCAAAATAGATATTTTGTCACGAACGGCTTGTTAAACAGGCTCACAACACCATTCCCATAGCAACCCAACTAACTCACTCCTATAAGAAAATCCCAAAAGGTCTGAAAGAAACGCAAAGCTTACCTCAAACTGTCAATTCCATATTTCTGCTGACAGAGAGAACTACCCTTGATACTCAGCCGTGTCTTGTTATAAGCGGCAATTCATACAGGAGATCTAAATGAGATCTTGTTCCAGACTCTGTATTATTCTATTGTCCTTCAATGTTCACAATGTGCCCATATGTCTAGATACGGAGATTTTCACTGCCAAAAATATGTTCCATACAAAAAAAAAATAACATTACATTATTAAGAACATGAATATATTTTTATTAAATATTTAATGGTTATGGGAGAAGAAATGCAGAGCGGAAGGCAGTTCAAGATAAAAGCATCTTAAAGAGGGCATACTAATATATATCAAAGGATATGTATGCTGAATAATAAATATGAAAAGATTAGAGCGTTTATACTTAACTAAATATGTTGATTTGCAACATTCTTTCCTCTGCAGAATGTTGCGATGTTAGGGAGAAGAAACTTCTTTGACAGAGCAGTCACTGAATGACTGATTGCTCGGAAGACTTTCTTTTCAGAAATGCACTGTGGATTCATATAGAGGGGCAGTGAGAGTGACGGTAGCAGTTCAAATCACATCAGTCCCATTGGTACCTGGAGGCGTAACACCTACACCTCTTGGCACCACCCTTCTCCTGGAGGGGCGTCGAACCTCACAATTAGACTCATCTCACCTTTTCCAGGTTTCATTCTTGGTACGGTGCCTCCAGCTGAGTCACTTCTAATCTTTAGGTTGTGGGTCCTTGCAGGGGCCACCAGATGACCCGGGAAACTCATACCTGATTCAGTAAAAACCACTTGCAAGAACAAACACACATATGCTCACTGATGGTTAAGTCAATTGGCATGTTTATTTAGATAAAGGCCAGGTCACCTATGGACTAACAGATTGTGACTATTGGGTGGTGTTTGTAAATGGTTTCTAACAACAATAATGAAAAAGGATATTACGCTGTATAACCGGAAGATTTTGTGGGTTAAGTGTAGCAAAAAGCAAATACTTGGAACAGGATGCAAGCTGGAAAATACAATAGATATGTCAAAATGGAATAACAAATGAATACAATTGACAGTATAATGGACAATAGCATAGAATAATAACGCAATAACAATACACATGCACAGCCAATACTGCAGTGATAGTGGTATTTAATAATAGTAACTCACAATCTGTTTCAGACTAGGATATACAATAAAGTCTTTGAAAATGTCTCTGCTAGAAGGACACTTTTGAAAATGCACAAAACAATGATAATAAGGGTAATTGTACCTTTATTTGTTTGCTGCGAGGAAAGACCCTGCAATTGCTGGCAGCATATTCAAAGTGTGGGTTAACAGCTTCTTAATGCACTATAAGAATGCACTATTTGTCTACAGATGGAGACAGATGTAGTGAAAGGGGACGAGTAGTCCCTTAAATGATTGCAGTGCAGTTTTATTCAGGTTATTTACACATGCAGTGAACACTGACCAACTCTGGAGCGTTGCGGGATTATCTGAACACGAATCAAAGATCTGGACTGTCCTTCATTGACTCTTCTCATCATATGGCAATGTGAAGGGAGCAACAGCAGTATGAGCAGCAGGAACCTGGAATAATAACAAAGAAACAGGACAGGCAACAAACAACTTGAATACTTCTGGACTCTCCCTGGTTCTCAGTGGTGTGTCAGTGACCTCTTCTTCCCTTTGTGCTGGTGTCATGGTTTCTCTTTTCCTCTTGGTTGGTGTCTGGCTCTCTTTTACCCTGTGCAAGACTTGTATTCCCTCTGCCTCTCTCACAGCTTGTATAGGATACCAGTCAGGCTATTTTTTGACAATGGCAGACTCCAGTTTGGGATTTGCACTTCCCTCTGATAGTCTTGTAACAAGCTCTAATAAGCTTGCAGCCTGACAAATTGTTGCTCTTCTTCACCATACTTAGTCTTGTTGTAAGTGTAGAAGTCTATTAGTATAACAACTTCCTCTGTGAGACTGGTGGCTTATAGGGTGTGATGCCATTCTCATCTCTCTCTGTCTCTCTGTCTCTATTAGTGGTAAAGTCTCTATACTATGCAGGACTCTTACATCCATAGTACTCACAGAGAATGTCTTTCCCTAAAGACGCTTTATCAGAATTGAAAATGAGGCAAAATGTCATCGTTATGCCGTCGGATCTCGCCAGGTTTTGAAGTCTAGAAGTACCGCCCTCCACGGCGAACCAGCGCCATTTCACAGAGGGACACAGAAGGGGTAGCACAGTCTGTAGAACAGTTGGGCAGCAACATAGATAGAATAGAAAAAGGAGGGGGTAGCAGTGTTCAACAAAGTCTACAGTGACATTCAGGAGAGCTCCATTGCTCCATTCCTAATTGTCATTGCTGAAATAGAATTAATAGGGCAGGCTTGGTCTTCTAAGCAGTCCTATAATGTACAGTGTTATATAGGTAACACACAAAGAGGAGAGCGCCATTGCTCCATTGCTAATTCTCATTGCTGAAATTCAAATACTAGGCCTGGCAGGCTTTTCTTCTGACTTTGCAGTCAAATTGTACGGTGTTATATAGGTTACACACAAAAAGAAGGGCTCCATTGCTCCATTGCTAATTGTCATTTCTGAAATACAAATACTAGGCCTGGCAGGCTTTTCTTCTGAATTTGCATACAAAGTGTACGGTGTTATCAAAATGGATTCACAGCAGTACACAGAAGAGCAGGAGCACCAAGCAGCTGCTGGCACCAGTCATGATGATAGTAGTCCCTCTGTGTCATCTGGTAAAGCCTATGTAAAAGTGCATAGAGTTTTTAAGTGAGGGAAGCAAAAAATGTAAAAAACACCTTTTACCTTCGTCAAGAAAAAAAGACCTGTAATCCAGGCAAAGTTATCTGCAGAAAAAAATAAAATTGCCAACATGCCATTCTACACACACAGTGGCAAAGAAAGAATGAGGCCTTCGCCTTTCTCTATGAGTGCTAGTTCTGCAACTGTCACTGAGGCATCTTCTTGTAAGGTCAGTCATAACCAAGCAAGACCTTGTCATTCGGGCTCCAAAAGTGGTGTCCAAATACTTTTACATGTAAAAGCCGAGCTGGAAGAAAACAGTAAGGCATTAGAGGAAAATGTATGCTCAGATTGAGAAATGACACAAATCTCTGAGGAGAGTCCATCCACGAGTGCTATGTGTTATCGTGACCATTCTGATAGTGTACTCATAAAGAAGGCCCCTTTCAGCATTTCTGCAGATGTGTGTCTGAAGTGTAGCCAGTGATACACCAATTGAGGATGCCACTTTGGAATTGCACCAGGATGAGGGGTATATTTGTGTAGCCGATGAGGGCGCTAATGCAGATGTTAATGAGGATGATGTTGTTAGTGTAAGTCCTGCACCGGTGGAAGCAGTTCTGACACGTGATAAGAAAAAGGCCATTGTCATGCCTGGACATAAGACCAAAAAATCCACTTCTTATGTATGGAATTATTTTTACCCAAATCCTGACAACAATTGTCTAGCCATTTGTAGCGTATTTAAAGCCACAGTCAGTCGAGGTAAGGACCTTAACCATATAGGAACCTCATCCATGTTACGCCATGTATATGTATTACCTTCCACTTTGCTGTTTCATCAAGTGTTTGTAATCTGCACTTTACATCAAAGGTATCTAACTAGATTATAATTTTGTGGGAATTGGGGTTGATTCGAAGCTCAGTGATTAACTCGTTTTTTGCTGGGAATTACAATGGCTCTTTTTAGTGCATTGTCTGGCACTCTGGATTGGTGTGGGTCTGATAAAAGCATGCATGCCAGGGTGGTCAGTGCTCGTTGCCATGTATTAGCTGTAGAATTACTTCAGTTGTCCAACAAACAGGTGGAGCGATCAAATGAACCATAACTGGTTTCATGAACCAAGGACAATTCCATCCTGCACCATTTTCTTTTCTGCCACTGCTGCGTGCCAATGTGTCCTAGATGTGCTATGAACTGCAGTGTGTTTGAGTCATTGCTCTGTCGTTTACCATCCAGCCAGGTCGCTGCGGTATTTGTCTGAAAATGTATAAAAAATATTATTGTGACCTGTGAGGTGGTCAAAATTGACTGTAAATTACTTGAAATTAGTGTTATTTTGGTTAATAATAGTGTAGGAAAACAAAATGAGCAAAATTATGTGATTTTAGCATATTTTAGGAATTTTTCTAAAAAATACAGGTCCAAAACCAAAACCAAAACACACGAGTGTGGTTTTGCCAAAACCAAAACCAAAACATGACGCTAATCCAGATCCAAAACCAAAACCAGTTCACAGGGGTCATTGAGCATCTCTAGTGGTTTTACATATCGACATCTCCAAGGATCTCTCCTGTGGTCCCTGATTTATTGTAACATGATTTTGATGATAGTAACTCGTCTGATATACTTAAACTGCTACTCCGCTCTTGTGAGACGCCTCCATAAACTTATACTGCTTTCATACTGCCGCCCCGGCAATATTCCAGGTTTTTCAAGCCGGGTTTTTGCCGGGGCTCGGAGCGTCCCAGCTCAGAAACACCATTCATACTGCACCTTGGACCTGGGAATTTCCCGGGTTGACCCCATTCATACTGCACAAGTCTGTGCCCTGGCAATTTGTGGGAGTCATCACCAGAGCAGTTTTCATTGGCTGAAAAATGGTGATGTCATTGAAAGGTGACTGGTTTTTTGATGCATAAAGATGATGCAAAAGTGGGTGGTGATTGTTTACCATTTACCACCATCCACCATTTCTCCTAAACTCCTTCTCGAATCTTCCACGGGCTCCCACCGATGGCATCATCCTCCAGAGACAGGCAGACAGCCAATCAGCTTGTTTTCTGTGCAAAACGGGTTGAAAAACCCGGGTTGCACCATTCATAGTGCAGGCAACCCGGGTCCGAACCGGGAATTACCCCTCGATAAATCCCGGGTTGAAGACCCGGGTTTTTAGACCCGGGATTTTTGACTTGTACCATTCATACTGCACCAAGACCCGGGTCGTTTGAGCTCGCCCTAGTAAAAACCCGGGATTTTGGTGCAGTATGAATGGGGTATAAAAGTGTTCTTAGGTTTATAGAGAGGCAGAAAAATGTGAAGATAAGCAAAAGTTTAAAGGTCACAACAAAGTCCAACCTGTGTAATAACTTTGATACCAACTCTTTCATTACATTGAACTTTTCCAATTTTCTCCTAAAATGTTCTTTTTTTTGCCTCTTTCATGGCTTAAATTAAACATGAGAGTGAGATGATATCTGGGAGTAAATGTTCCAAGCTGCAAGTTTCCGGCGGGTTTGAAAAGTGGAGATGTTGCCTATAGCAACCAATCAGATTCTAGTTATCATTTATTTAGTACAAAATGATAGCTCAAATCTGATTGGTTGATGTAGGCAACATCTCCACCTTTCAAACCCGCCAAAAACTCACAGCTTGGAACATTTACCCCGTGGACTTACATTGTAGGTGTCACGTTTTTGTGCCTGAATCTTTTTATTTGATTGTTTGAAGTGTTCCAAGAATTGCGCTCAGCCAGTGCAAAATGTGTCCTACTAAAAGTATACGGACGAAGCTGAGTTTATAATAACTTTACAAAGCCAGAAAATTTAAGTAATTTTGCCTTCTACACCCCCACCAGCTCCTTTAAATAATCTTGTTCATCAAAATTATATCTTGTTTTTCTACTTAGCAAGAGGCACCATCAATCAGCCCAAAGTCTTTAGACTGTGCAAGACTTTTCATCCCCGTGGACACTACCATTTTGACCTTCAAATTCATGTCACAAACTACTTTCCACTTTTGCTAATGAATCCTGGAGTCTTTCTATGCATGTCTTACTTTCTCCAAAATTGTAGAACCTTTAATAGTAATAGAGGGGGTACACGAACCTCCACAACTGCTACTTTGTCTTCCAGTGTTTTGACAGTTCGGTTACTTTAACTGCATATGCTACTGTTAACTGCCCGAGTAAAACAAGCGCATATGCAGATGCAGAGCTGAACACATCTTGTGATGAATCCGTCTCATACACAGAGAATTGTGTCTTTTGTTCGGGTCTATTTTTCACCTGTGAATTTTATGCAAAATGTGTCCAACTCTATATGAGCTGCAATGTTGCTGGTTGTGATGTGGGCAGTATAAACTGGGCTGTAAACAAATGTAAATCATATAAATAATATTGTATAAAAAAAAAATAACTCAAACTTACATGATTTTATGAGTTTGGTTTTTATTTAATCATTTTTCGCTAGTGGTGACCAACACCAAAACTCAACCATTGTTTTGGTAACAGGAACAAAACACAAGGTGGTTCACTCATGTCTATTTTTCTTAGTTTTGTGTACGACACTTACAATTAAATCATAAACTGATTCACTCATATTGACAGTTCTAATGATGGTGCAACATCTGTTCCTTTATCATTGCCTTTATCCTATTGTGACACTGTGAAAATCTAATAAACATATGTAATTAACTGAGAGCTAAATATTGACATTTGATACATAAACTGCAGTTTATATATCAAATAGAGCTAATTTCTAGTCGCTTAGTGGGAAATATAGCCTATTTCATGGTGGCCCAGGGTACTAGCTTCTACTTACCTCCATCCTATGTTTGTACTTACCTGCAGCTCATGTCAGGCCCCTAGTCCAAGCTGCTTTCATCCCAGAGGTAACCAAATTAAAAGTTGGAGAGGAGGATGCAGCACTTTCCCCATTTTCTTAATAAATACCTCCCAACCTCTGTCCCTGGCAGCGGGACAGGGAGTGTGACCAAATTGCGATGGGGCGGGGCCATGGAGCAACAGGGTCACACCCCCAGGGGGCTGCCTAGTGCTGTAAAGTGGTAGGCGGCACATTGCATACCTCCCTTCCCCCAACATTACCACAAACACGTCCCCGGGCGGGACAGAGCCATAATATCGGGACTGTCTAGCTGAAATCGGGACAGATGGGAGAATATGATTTTATACATTAGGGAGCTCATGTAGAGTTGGACATATGTCTGTTTTATTTATGTAAAATATGCATTTCTATACTGCAGGTACACGCTAAAAATGTATACATCCGTAGGCAAATGTTATCATATTTTAGGCTACTCGTTATGACTGGACAGACAGAATGGAGGTGGAAAGGGGCAGGAGACCATTGGCTGATAACAGTTAATACGTGTTTGCATAATAGTGACTGAGGTAGACCTGGACCCAGATGCTGATACCTGTCAGGGGCCGTATCTCCTACCAGGGCTGGAGGACTTGTACAACGATGCACAATGATGATGAACATCAGCAGCACGAGCTAGCTGATTCTGATTGGCTGATGGCGGTTGACCTCTCCAGCTCATAGTACTTAAATCAATAGGGTGGCTGCCATAGTATATGAAGCTGCGGCTGTCTATTCGCATTGCTTCATTGATACTTCCAATTGGACTGCAGCAACATTTGACTTTTAAAGGAAAAAGATAACAGGTGTTTGTAATTTAATTTAACATTCACATTGATCATACGCATGTGAATGTGCACTTACATTCGTGGGTCTTTTCTTTCTTACGTTCAGGGCACAAATACGTCCAATTCTACTTGAGCACCATAATTGATGCTACTAAGTAAGTACTCACTCTACATGAGCCCCAATACGTGTGACTGGAAAAAAATATGAAAGGACAAAGCCACACCGGCCAGAAGAGTGAGCAATTTTCAGTTGAAATGGGAGGTCAGCTGGATTAAAAGCTGCTGAAATGTCCAGTCACAACAAGGACAATGACCTTTGGTCTTGACAGTGAAAAAATCAATGGTCACTTTAGTGAGGTTAGTTTCAGCAGAAACCAGATTGCAAATGGTCAAGTAGGTTGTTTTCAAAGAGGAAGTTGGTCAAAGAACCAGTTCCTCTAGGAGTTTCAAGATAAGGTAAGTAGTGAGATGCATCACAGGTAGCCAAGGCAACTGCTGTCAAATTCATTCGAATGGAGGGGGTTTAGGGTTTGATTTAGGGATCAGGGAAAAGTGGAAAGAGAAAGATTAAATAGATGGGTGAAAGTTTTCATTAATGGGGAGTAGAAGGAGTGAAAACGTAATGAGGAAGCAGGTTCAAGAGGGCAGGGAGTCAAGAGAGAAGATTAAGGGCAACAAGTATGTGTTGTGTGTTGTGGGGTAGGAGGTGAGCTTAGGGTTATAGTGTCAATCTTGCTTTAATGTGATTGCTGTAAAGATGTTAATAAGGGAAATTGGGGAGAGCTAACTAGACAAATGTGAAAATGTGGCCCTAGGCACTGGGGTCATGAGTTCAATTCTCGACCATGGCCCATTCTGTGAGGAGTTTGTATGTTCTCCCCGTGTTTGCGTGGGTTTCCTCCGGGTGCTCCGGTTTTCTCCCACACTCCCAAAACATACTAGTAGGTTAATTGGCTGCTGTGTGTGTGTGTGTTATGGAATTTAGACTGTAAGCCCCAATGGGGCAGGGACTGATGTGAGTGAGTTCTCTGTACAGCGCTGCGGAATTAGTGGCGCTATATAAATAAATGGTGATAATGAGGATGATGAGATGTAAAGTAGACTATTAGATCAAAATTGCTTATTTCTCTTTTTATACTAATAATGTACACTTCCACAAATGAAAACACAAAGGCTGATTTTTTCGCTACTGAAACGTATTCAGTATTGGTCAAGTTAACGAATAGCCAGCAACTATGTTCAATATACTGCTTGAGCGAATACAGTAACCATAGACAGATCTTCCATATAGCGGAATTAAATAAATGGTACTAAAAGCATTGATTGGGAAATAATTTAAATTGTTCTTTTTTGACTTTCTATGCTACATGTTTCTGACCCGACGTGTTTTGGCCCACAATAGCATTTCAAGGATGCATGGATGTAAAATCATTATTAGGAATTGGTCTGGTAAATTAAACACTGATAAGCTGTTTGGAAACACCCCATTAGTATGGAGAGCAACAAGCTCTTCAATTACGTGAAAACCATTTCGGCTTTGCAATGTGCTGACAAGCTTCAGCTGGAAACCGTCAGACCATTAAAATTCCAGTCTTCAAAAAAGCTCTTTTGATATCCCAGAATTAAAATATGGTGTTAGGTAGATGCCTGAGGCCTGACCCACAGCCAGCAGGGGAATAGGCAGAAGCTGTACAAAGTACGTGCGGACTGAATGCATAGTTCTAGGAGAGCACAGCTTTCTGTTTGCAGGCTATGTAGAAATAATCATATTAATAGAGAAACTTGGTGATTTGTGTAGACACATACATTCAAGGAAGGAGGTAAGAATTGCTGTCAGCAATTGAAATCAAAATCACAATGCCTTGTGGCAGGCAGCTACTTTGTATCCTGTGCAACACTATTCATGTACAAATGGCAGATTTCTCATACTGATGCTATCTCTCTGTCACTGTACTATAAATGGCAATATAATAACACCATCCAGCCTTACTGCCTGGAATCATTATCGAATCAGAGCAGAAACCGACAATAAATCATAACAGGCTCCATCTCAAAACAGCTGGGCAGAAAGCCGGACAAATGAGTATCCGATGCAGTTTGTGCGGCACGTAGGTTATATTTAATAACCCAGCTGTAAGAATATTCCCGGAGCCCTGTACATTTAAAGAAGAGTTGGACAATTATGTAGTAATTATATACTTGTAGAAGTTCCATTTCCAAACTCCTCTGGAATTTGTTGACATTTGGTAATAACAGCGTCTCGGCAAGAAGATCTCTCTCTCTCTGGTTCTCTTTCTCCTCAATCTATGCCATCAAATCAGAACTGAGATTATCTTATCAAAAAGGTCACTTGAATAAGGTTTGGCAGGGTATTCAATAAAAGAATGGGAATTTTAAAAATTGTCTTAACTTGCCTACATCACTATTTGTTTCCTCCACTTTATTAACATCAAAGACATGTTTAAGAACAAATTCAGATTCCAGCACAATTACTCTTAGAAAGTAATTGAACAAAGGCTATTTGATACAAGTGTACTGCTCAGCATTCCTAGGGTGTTCTTAGCTATGGAGAGTAGAATTGTTGTGTTATTACAGGCGCACTTTGCACCAGAAATGTCGCATGCAACGGTTTTGTTGGCCGTTGGCAAGAAGACAGAGCATTTCCCTGTTGCAAATTATTTTATAAGGCAGTGGTACTAATGTAAGAGCTGAATAGTGGTCTCTGCAATACTGAACAAAATGAACTTTTTTAATAGTGAAATTGCTAATGAAAAAAAGTGTTGTTTCCTGTTCCCCTTTATTTCCACATCATAATGATCTTTAACATTTAATTACAGTCGATTTCTTAAAAAAACAACAAGGAAAGAGCCAGAGCCCCTATTTCTTCTCTGCACCTGGTATGTCTCCCCTATCTATACTACTATCCATGTTTTAGTCGTTTTAGTCGGTTAGACCTCAGACTGAATATCTCTATTAACCTTTCTCACCATTTTCTATTGCTGCAGAGTTTCTTCTTACTGTTCCTCCTATTTTCAATTTGCTCTTTCGTCTTTTCTCACCTTTACTGCTCTCTGATCTTTACTTTTATTCTTTACGCTATGCTGTGTTCTTCCTTTCTGCTCTGCCTAGCTAACGCCGGCTCTCTCGCTCTTTCTGACTATGCTTTCTCACTATTTTCATGAACACACACACTTTTCCTAGCCCATTCTCTTCCTCTTCTCTGTTGCCCAATCCTCTCGTGACTCCTATTAGCAGCACTGCTGCCTCTTCTTCCCCAGCAGCCTCCACCGTAAAGAGAATGGAAGCTGCTCAGTCCTGGTCTAGCAAACCTGGATCTGTAAAGAAAAAACTTATCACAGTAGCATATACAGTACTATAGCAGTATTCTCCCCAGAACATTTTTACAGCTGTGTAGCATGAAGAAGTAGCTGGGTGGGGGCAGTTGTAATAATAATATTGAAAAAAGTTTGGAGGTTATTGCCCACACCTGCTAGGACTGGTCTAAGACACACTGATGGCTGTAGTGCTCACATAGTGCCTGTTAAAACAGAATGAACAATGGTTAATTCTATTTTAATAGGACCTTGTTGGGCTCCATGAGCCGGATGGCAAGTGAAAACAGCCGGGTGGAGCACCCGGGAAATAGGTGCTGGGGAGAACACTGCTATAGTACTGCCATCAATTGGCTGAGAGGGTCAATAGCTGTTCAGTTACCAGAAACATTTTCCCACGCTAGCCACTTCCTGTCCAGTCTAGGGTAAGCCTAATTGGACAGGATAGGCCATGCGATATTAGTCATGTACCTTATGCGTGTAGAGTGGACTTCGTGGAGCCAAAGTTCAAGAGGCAGTCCATTATGTTGAGCTAAGGAGGGCAGGGCTTTGTTTTCACATTTTCTAAGCCTTGGTGAGTGCTCAGAAGTGCTCAGAAGTTGTAACTATGCCCTGGGAGGTCTCATGGGTCATCAAGCTACGGGCAATTTACGAAACACGAAATATGGACACATACAAAGAAATAATGTTGTGCAAATAAGCCTAATTTTCTGCCTTGCTCCTAACAAGGAGCAGGTCCACATTCTGGTTTTTGGAACGGTTCTGAAAAAAAAATATCTGTGTGATCTTTTTGTGCTTTGTTCAAATGTTTACAGTGCAGTAAGTGCAAATGTAACTGCAACGCCCAGCCTACTAAACTTTAGGGCTACTCCTTTAGTGCACAATTATATAAATGTGCTTTTACATGCATTTCTGCTTACGTTATGGACGCAAATCAGTCCAACTCTATATGAGCCTTATTATATCAGATAGAGCACTAGTGCGAGCGAATACATATAAATCAGTTCACCGGAGTACTTGTGTGAGAGCTATTCGAGGCACAATTTGGTGTGTCCTCCTTACTTCCTCACTTTAGTAGGCACCGGCTTGCACCACTTGTCTAAATATATCAATTTCCGTTTCGTGCACCTATTCAGTTGTTTGTAAACACACATACGAACATACATCTGTTGTTGTACTCCCTCTGAGCTGAGTCAATTCCTGTGTGCAACTCATTCAGATATAAGGCATGTGTAAATTATGCCAGTGAAAAGCATTTCTGAAACATCCATTAATATAAGCAGATTTCAGAGTGCATTAGAACATCAAAGGCAATAACTAAAAATAGCCAATCAATGGCAATTAAACAAGCTAAATAGGCTTATTAAAGCATATAAAAGGAAGTCAGTTTAAAATCTGACTTTGTCTTTCAGTACTGATTAAGTGATGACTTTCAAAAAGGCTCTTTAGCTATTAAGCATTTAACTTAAACATGGATTGAACTTAAATATAATTATTCTGTTTGTCCTCTGACCTGCACTGCAGTATATTTGGGAATTTCTGGTATTGTCATTCTTTCCAAAGAACATTAATTTAATCATAGGGGGTGATTGCATCTAGAGTCCTTATGCTCTCTGCCATGTTGCATTTTCCATTTGGAAATTCGCATTAGCAGATGGGTAAACTGTAGCCACAAAAGGGGGTAATATATTGTTAATGAGGATATTTGCCTTCTGTTGAGTTTAATTTCTTGGTTTGTACACAGCCTCTTGCAACCTTTTAGCCATTGTATTCAAAAAAGAAAGGACAGAAAAAAACCTATATTATATCTCAGGGCACAGCTTACTTCTGGGTGTTTGATATAGCGACCAGAGATGTGCGCTGACCCTTGTGTTTCGGTTTCAAAACCTGTGTCGGTTCTAAACTGCGTTCATGTTTCGGATTTGCTACTAGTTTTGCAAAAAAATGCGAAAGGTTTTGGTTTTGGTTTTAGATCTGGATTTTATTACAAATTGTGAAAAGTAGGTAAAATAATGTAATTTTTAGCTGTTTTTGCTTCTGTATTACTAGTTATAGCATTAAAATTGATTTCTAGTCATTTCCAGTCTATATTCCAAGGATCCCTTCGCAATTGACCCAATTTTCACCAATTTTGACCAAAGTCTGCAGCGATCTGACTGGCTAAAATTAGTGACAGAGCAGTGGCACAAATATATGACACACATACATGCCAATTTAAGTAAAGATACAATCCCTAGACTAGATTACACAATAGATGATCTGGCAGCCTTGCAAGAAATTGCTAAGTGTTACGTAATTTGATGGTGCCATATAAATAAATTTGGATGATGATTGACAAAGGTATAGTGCACCCATAATAAAAAACTTCAAAGACTAAGCATACAATAAATTTGGAACGTAAGAGGGCATCCATCATAGACACTTATGCGATAAAAACACACAGAATTCATTGGACGGAGTGTGGTAGAATTAAAACAGTTAGACAGTGATAAAACTAAATAGACGAAGGTGGCCTGCACCTTCTTCAATTTATTTACTATGCACTTAGCGATGGATTAAGTATTCACAGGGAGTCAAGAGTAGAGCTTTCAAACACCTTGTTTAGTATAAGTGCTTTTTATGCTACAAGTAAGGTAGATCTGGCTGAATAGAAATTAGTATGTGTTTAATGCTGCCCTTGTAAATCAAACAAGGGGACTCCTCATTTGTACTGTATATATTTGCAAGCATATAAATATGTATAAATATGTTATGTATATAAATATGTAATGTATAAATAATACATATATGTTATATTAGTGAAGTGTAAAAAATATGTAAACCAGACAGTGGGTCAGATTGGGCAATAGTTGGCGTTCCCATATAAGTAAGTATGTATAACTCACACTTATGCAGATTTGGTTGCCAAACATTTCTTTTAACAAAATGTATTGATCCAATGTCAAGATACTGCAAACCCTTGGGTCCTGGCAAAGTGAATAAAGATCTTGCTCCACAAAGCCAACATACTTTGCCGAATCGCCAACTTTCATCTCCTCCTTCAACTTCTCAAGCTGCTTTTCCAGTAGTTTGATTAGGGGTAGGACTAGACTCAGGCTGGCAGTGTCTGAGCTCACATCATTTGTTACAATTCAAAGGATTTCAGTTGCTTGCATACAACAGTAAGGATTCTCCAATGTACTGGCGTAAAATAACATGTTCCTACTCTCCCAATCTCATGGTTTGCTGTGTAGGTGTAGATGGCTTGTTGCTGTTCCTCTAGTAGCTGAAGCATGTAAAGTGTCAAACTTCACCTTGTTACTACGTCTTGCTTCAGTTGGTGACAAGGCAGATGACATTTTTTTACAGCCGCTACATTGTTCTACATGCGGTCTCGGAATGTCTAAAATGGGCAGAAATTTTACGGGCCACAAACAGCATCTCCTGCACTGACCTCTCATTTTGTAAGAAACTCTGCACCACCAAGGGGTATATTTACTAAACTGCGGGTTTGCAAAAGTGGAGATGTTGCTATAGCAACCAATCAGATTCTATCTGACAATCAGATTCTACAAAATGACAGCTAGAATCTGATTGGCTGCTATAGGCAACATCTCCACTTTTTCAAACCCGCAGTTTAGTAAATATACCCCCAAGTCTTTTGTGTGTGTGTGTGTAAATCATGGTACGCATTGAAATTCACAAAGTCGTAATGCACACACAATGTTGACTCTGTTATCAGCAATGAGGAATCCTAAGGTGAGTCGTACTGGGGTTAGCCATATTGCTATCATATTGCTGAGTTTTTCCAAAAGATAGACACCAGTATGTGTCTTTGTGAACCCAGCGATACACAGAGAGCTTGCCTGTGAATTGAGTGCTAGGTCTACTATGCAGAAAGGATGAGGAGAATGTTGGTGCTGCTGATGGCGATAAACCTACCCAGTGGGCTGTCACTGTCGTATAGTCTATATTTTGACCAGGACTACTAGTCCACATATCCGTAGTTAAGTGGACTGTCAGTACAGTGGTATTTTCTAAGGACTGAATGACTTTTTGATTAACCTCACAGTACAGCTGAGGAATTGATGTTCTGAAAAAATGGAATTGAGATGGAATTTTATAGCGTGGACACATGACCTCAACTACTCATTTCAAAACTGATGTATTGATGGCGGAAATTGGATGCAGATTCAATGCTAACATATCTGTCTTGGATTTAGTGATCTGCTGTTTAACAGGATGCTGACTGTAATACTTGTTTCCTCCTGCAAATGCTTGCTTCTCAGACAATTGGGTAACATTCTTACTCATCATGCTCCCCTTCTGTATAGATTTCTCCCTCTCAGCAGCTGCAGCAGCAGCAGCTGTAGCATGCAAGGATGTGTCTTGGGAATCATGGATTGCATTAGGGGAGTTATTTGGAATTTGATAATTGGATGCTGAACTACGTACTAATAATGAGGAGGATGATGAAGGTGTTGACACTGGTGAGGATTGCAAGTGTCTATCCATTCGGCTGGTAGATGATGCTGAGCTGCTTGCTACCATACACAATTTGCCACGTTTGGAAACACGACTTGAATGAACTCGCTGGAAATGATGTAACAGGGAGGAGGTGCTAGATGTTCAATGTCCCTACCTCTACTTATTTTGGCTTGACAAAGGCTTCAGATGCCTTGACAAATGTTGTGTGGGTTTGGATAAAAATATTTACAAACACAACATGTGTTTTTTCCCCCTCTTAAGCCCTGGCATGATAATGAGCTTATCATGGGCATCTGCTGGTGGTAACACTGGTGGCTGCCTTACTTCAACTTAATTATCATGATCCTCCTCATTATCTGGTCCATGTGCAACACATTCAATTTCAGATCCACAGTTATCCCCCTCATCCTCTTACATAATTGCAAATTCCATAGTAGCCTCCTCCATTTTTATGGGTAAATCATCAACACTAATAACACTACTACCTATCCTCACATTTCCAAATTGTTGAGGACTTTTCAAAGGAGGCTGCTCTATTATTACAGTGTCTGAATCTGAAACTACAAACTCACATATAGCAATCATGGATACCCTCCTTAGACTCTCCTCAGGATTCTGTGAGTGCCCAAGTTGTTCTTCAACTTCAGTATTATCTTCAGGCACTGATTTGGCTGTTTTGGAGATGTCAGTAACAGACTAACACTCTGAGCAACAAGGTGGTGCATGGGAAGTTGCAGACCACATTGAGCACTCTGTTTTGGAATGGCCATTCTAATATGTGTACCAGTGCCAGCAGTAGTACAGCCTCTACTAGCAAAAACTGGACATAGTCTGAGCCTTGTCTTACCACTGCGGGTGGTGTATGGAATTGTAGTGAACAGAGAGGGATTACAGTTATAGGGATTAACCCATAACATAATTGTTGGGAATTAGGCCTAATCATAACTGCATTGTAAATATTGTGTATCAATTTAAGCCATTTATAAACTGAGCTACTAAGGTGTAAAGTGTGAAGTCAGAGGATCTGGTGTGTGTTTATTCGGTGGCTCTGCATGCCCCTCTCTTATTAGATAACAGTTGTCATCTTTAGGGAATGAACAGCTTCAAAGACCCCTGGGTGAGCTACATACTGACAAAGGGGAGTTTTTTGACACCTAACAAGACTTTGGACAGACAGGAGGGAGCCATTCACAGCTTGTGGTTTAACACAAGGAGACCACGTGATGACTTGCTGTACTTTATATAGACAAATATAATTCAGTTCCAAAATACCTCTTAAAATCAATAAAAGTAGTGAGTAACCACATTTTCATAAATAGCATGCCGTCACACAGAGAATTTGAGGAACTGAGTATAAGCTCCACTAATACACTGAACCTAGGCCTGTTTGGTATCAATAAATTGGTAAATTCATAGTGGATTTATTAATAATAAAATTGGGTCTGTGTGACATTCCACAGGAAGGTTAAGTCACATGATAGAATTGGGTATTGAATCAGGAAACATGCAAATTGTGGTTGTAAACAGTGTCACAGACCACAACCCCCTGAAGGTGGGGAAAGGTGTGAAAGTATCTTCAAAAAGCGGACACCAGTTACAAAAAATTGTCAGTCTTTTGGGAAAGTAATCATCGTTGAAAAGCTGTCCATCTTTCAAGCCAATTCCCTTGGCGCAAATTATACCACTTGTCTGTAAATTATACTCTGAATTTAATCCCTTTATGAGAAAGGACTATATATACAAAAGATGGCGAGAGTTTTGCAAAACAATTTTCCTCGATATGATGCTTTGCCTCGTTTAAATATCTGAGTGTGGATGGAAAAACCGCCTGATTTACTTGGGTTTCAAAAAATCTGAACCGCTTATCTCTAATAGTGACTGCAGCCACTCCTTGCTAGTGAATGTCTGGTTCCTCCTGAGAGCTTATTTTGTATCAGGGCTGCTGGATGACAGCCAGGGAGCGGTTTAGAATTTAGCTGTTATCTGTAAGACACGGAAGATACAGCAGACAATAGACAACATGCAGGATATTGAATGTGGAATGGTGCTTATTGCTCTTAAAGAATCCTAACAAAGACTCTTACACACCCATCTGTGGTAGGATAATTATTCAGAAGTAGAAGATGTTACACACTCTACATGTACTCTGCAGCCCCTTTTTGTACAGTTTATATAGACAGGAAGGCAGGTGTCTTGGTCTCATTAACTGGGAGATATAAATTTTGAATCTCCCAACCAAAATACTTCACTTGATGGTACAAACCCTCTTCAATATAGCTTAAGGTCACCAATTATGGAAAAGGGCAATGGTTAAAAATGTATATGTAAAGGGTCAGTGGCTTAACTACCGTCACAACAGGTGGTGCGGTCGCCATGGACCCATGCATGCTCAGAAGAGCAGAATCATGTCTTTCGGAGGCCTGGATTAACATTGCCTGGTACTCCCCTCAATTTTCCAACTTGGCCCGCAATGTCATGTTTGGCCCCTGTAAATGTAATAGAACGCTGTGCGGTATTTTTGCAAAACTTCTCACACGCCAGATGAGAATACGATGCATGGATGCGGGTGTGTGTGCGTGAATATGTATGTATGCGTCTGTGTGTGTGTGCGTATGTGTGCATGCATCTGTGTGTGTGTGCGTATGTGTGCATGCATCTGTGTTTGTGTGGGGAGGGGGGGTGGGGAGGGGTGGAGTCTCCCTACAGAAGGAACTGGGTCTAAATATTAGCGCTCATAGTAAAAGGGAAATATTTGAGGAAAAATTACTTCGCAGAAAGGGTACTGGATAAGTGAAATAGCCTCCCATCAGAGGGAGTAGAGGCTAATACAGTAGAACAATTTAAACATGATTAGAATAGACATAAGGATATCCTTACAAAAAACTAAGGATCAAATAGGGTTTGAGGTTACCATAGCTTAAAATATGGGCAAACTAGATGGGCCAAGTGGTACTTATCTGCCATCAAATTCTACGTTTCTATGTTTAGCAAAGAGTTGATGTAAAAATGAAAATATATTTGATGTGCGTTCCCCTTATTGGGGGTTTATCTTATAACAGAAGTAAAGAAAAAACTATGGAAAAGTCCAGATATTAGGTAACAGAATAATTGTCATGAATAGTGGAACACATTTCTAGGGGCACACTAATTGCTTTAAAATTAACCGTGAGTTTAATCATGATTTTTTTATTTTTTTATTTATTTATTTACTAATTGTGTCTCATTTAGAGTAAGTCTAGTTATTTAAAAAACTACCAAAAACTCCCTATCTGTCACAAACAAGCCAGGTAGAATTCACTATGGATCTCTAAGTCACGTAGGTGCTAAGTACCCTGGTCATTAAGTGGTTAAACCACGTCCTGACACGATACTCTGCTGTGCCTTTGGATTTTTATATGTCCTGATTTTCTTCTTAGTATAGAGGACACAAAAAAATGATTTGTTGAGCTATTATATTTTTAAAACCACACGTACATTTTTCTTCTTGAAATGATAACAAGGGGCCTGATTCATTAAGAATCTGAAATGAAGAGGATTCTTATTTCAGTCTCCTGGACAAAACCATGTTACAATGCAAGGGGTGCAAATTAGTATTCTGTTTTGCACATAAGTTAAATACTGCCTGTTTTTTCATGTAGCACACACATATCTACTTTAAATTTCAGTGTACAAATAAGCTACCAAGTATTTGTGTGCTACATGAAAAAACAGGCAGTATTTAACTTATGTGCAAAACAGAACACTCATTTGCACCCCTTGCATTGTAACATGGTCTTGTCCAGGAGACTGAAATAAGAATCCTCTTCATTTCAGATTCTTAATGAATGAGGCCCAAGGATATTGCCTGTGTCCTAGGACTCACCTGGCTTGCTGCTTATTGTGGTTTTTGGATCCTATCTTTAAAACCATTTACCAATTTACTGTAAACAGTTTCAGGATAGAAGAGCTTGAGTCTGTCTGCTTGAAGGGGATGTGGGGGGGGGGGCGCATTCAACTTGGCTGCTTCAGACACTGAAATCTGATAAACTCAGGACACGTATATTGTATCAGGGGATGGTGTGCTGCTTGTGGTATTGAACGTCAGATGAGGTGTCACACTTTCAGGCTGAGGTGTGAAGACAGACCCAGTTCAGCTCTTACCATCAGAACTTAAGGATGAAAGCTAAACGTATAAAGACAGCTGCTACCGCCTCTCCAGATGACAGGCAATATTAGAAGTGAAGTGGATTTTTCTTGTATTATTTTTCTATTTTCAGGGCTGTTTTTTACTTTTAACGAGGAAACATTATTGCCTGTGTTCATCTATCAGCTGTAATGGATTTATTTAGACAAGGTGACACAGAGGGCAATTGCTGTACAAAAATCAATGGAATGAAGTGGACTGAAGCTTTGTATGCCTGACACCTGGCTGCTGTGAAGAACTGTGATTGCAATACCTTATAATGCAAAAAGCGCTATACTTAGCATCTCCCTCTTGCTGTTTTCCAATGTGTCACTGTAAGCAGATTACCAATGTTGTGCAATACAAAAAAGCAATTGTCTTCCCTGCTGCACTCACCTGCTTCCTTATCTTTACCCATTCACATCCCAGGAACCTTCTTCCTACGTGTAGACCATTGCCCATGCTGCGTGTGTTTTTAGCCATAGTGTCATTTAGAACTTACTTCAGAATGATGCCACCAGTGAAGAAAGAATCCCCAGTTGCTGGGCATCTCAGAGTCCCCTGCTTCAAGACTGTGTAGACCTGGATCCCCTAGTTGAGAACATAACCATGCACAGCACATTCCATTAGGGTGTGCATCCAGGGAACTCTAGAGAGAGATAAGCGCTATGGAATTTGCTGGCGCTATAGAAATAAATGATGATGATGATGATACTCTGCGTCGCAGGAAAGGCGTGTCACCATGCATCTCAGACCTCTTCACATGCTCATCAGACCTCTCCACATGCCATCAGATGTCTTCACATGCTCATCAGACCTCTCCACATGCCCTTCAGACCTCTCCACATGCCATCATACCCCTCCACATGCCCATCAGACCTCTCCACATGCCCATCAGACCTCTCCACATGCCATCAGACCTATCCACATGCTCATCAGACCTCTCCACATGCCATCAGACCTCTCCATATGCCCATCAGACCTCTCAACTTGACCATCAGACCCCTCCACATGCCCATCAGAACTCTGAACATCTCATCAGACCTTTCCACATGCACATCAGACCTCTCCACATGCCCATCAGACCTCTTCACATGCCCATCAGAGCTCTCCACATGCCCATCAGACCTCTCCACATGTCATCAGACCTCTCCACATGGCCATCAGACCTCTCAACTTGACCATCAGATCTCTCCACATGCTCATCAGACCTCTCCACATGCCCATCAGACCTCTCCATATGCCCATCAGACCTCTCCACATGCCCATCAGAGCTCTCCACATGCCCATCAGACCTCTCCACATGCCCATCAGACCTCTCCACATGCCATCAGATCTCTCCACATGACCATCAGACCTCTCCACTTGACCATCAGACCTCTCCACATGCCATCAGACCTCTCCACTTGACCATCAGACCTCTCCACATGCAATCAGACCTCTCCATATGCCCATCAGACCTCTCCACATGCCCATCAGACGCCGCCACATGCCAATCTGACCTCTCCACATGCCATCAGACCTCTCCACATGCCCATCAGACTTCTCCATGTGCCCATCAGACATCTCAACTTGATCATCAGACCTCTCCATATTCCCATCAGACCTTTCCACATGCGCATCAGAGCTCTCCACATGCCCATCAGAACTCTTCACATGTCATCAGACCTCACCAGACAATCAAACAGTGCAGATTGACAAAAAGCTCAATCTGCACTGTCAAAAGAATCCACAATCGATAATGGATAGCTTGGATACTGCTTTCTATGTCCAATTGTTTTTGTACATATACTTATTTACTTATTAATTGTTATCTATTATATAGGAAATTATATGTGTTTTTAACTGGTATACTTGAGTCATTTTATAATAGAGTAGGGAACAATGGAAAATCTAAAAATATATTTATAGAGACTGTAGAGAGCCTAGAGTCAATGCAAGAAACTATAAATGAAAGAAAGTTCAAACTAATAATCTCACTTTTAAAAACAAAACAAAACCTTATTTATACAACTTTATTATTTACAACATAAGACAATGAAACATTTGTGGGATCTAAGCACACTATAGAAATATAGAAATATCTATAGAATACCAAGAGTTGTAACCTTAACTAAGAAGCCAACTGTTCAATCCCATGCATCAAATGTTTTGACAACATTTTTTGACTTTTAACATGATTTGTTAATGTGGTGTGCTGCTGTGCCTAATAATATTTAATATATAATTTATAATTTCCTCTGTAGATTCTGGCAGAGTGGTAATCTAATGCACGTTTGCTTAGCGTCCCTGTTGGTTATAGCTTCTGGACCCCTGGTTGCTGACCTGCTTTGTGTTCTTGTGCACTCTGTTGCTATTTGGATTGACCATTTCGTTGTGACCCTTGGCTTGTATGCAGACTCTGCTTCTCTGCTGATTGCCCTGACCTCTGGATATTCTTGTTTGCCGCCAGTAATGACCTTATTACCTGTCTTTGACTATTCTGTCTGCTACGAACCCCTGATCCTGGCCTGTCTTCTGACTATTCGCTAACTCCCGGATTAGTTCCTCCTACCTGTCCACTGTGGTGTTGCTCATAAACTTACACTACAATAGAGTTAAGACCTGGGGGCATCTAGCTCTACGGAAAAGGCAGTTGCTATACCGCTAGTTCTGCAAGTTTATGACAAAGCCACCAGCATAACAATCGGTCGCTCTCTTCCCTTGTGCAGGACCTGCATTTTATCTCTTACAACTTTTACATTATCACTGATAGTATATACCTTTGTCTATGGCAGACTTCAATAGGGGTTTGGCGCTCCACTCTAATAGTCTTGCAGCTTTGCCTGACAGGAGGTAGCCTTCTTCCAAATGTGTAGCCATAACTGTTAGTATAGAAACTCTGACTATTAGTATGGCAGCTTGCTCTGTGAGACTGGTGAATCTGTTTTCAGACATTCTCATCTCTCCCTATTTCTCTCTGGTAAAGTCTCTCTACGATGCTGACAAGTAGCAGGCCTCTCACATTCACAGTGCTCACACAAAGTGTAGACGTTGTCTTTCCCAGTAGCTCCAGCAACCAAGTACTGTGCAGGGCCTCTGCTCCACTGAACATCCCCATAACTCCTTAACATGCAGCAAACGCTCTAGATGAGTTCTTGCTTCTCTTTTTGCAGGCTCAGTAGACATGCAAACACTGGTTTATGGTTGCAGGTGACTATTCTGGGTATGGCTCCAGACCCAACTATAGCCATATTTACCTCCTCATCTGTCACTCTCCTGCAGGGGTGGATTGGTGATTGGCCTTACCGGGAGGAATCCCGGTAGTCCACCACCCTAAAGAGGCCGTCCGGAGGCCACTTTACTAAAGAATTATTATTATTTTATTTTTATTCCAAAGTACACCTTGTGCGCGCCGGCGCTGGGTGGATGGTAGTCGGCGGGGGGGGGGAGAGGGTTGTTGATGGGGTTGTTAGAGAGGGGAGCGGGGCGCTGATCAAATACATTGGTGGCCAGTGGAAAGCAACAGGCAGCCAATCACGAGGCTGTCTGTTGCTTACTGGGGTACACAATGCTGTGAGGTCGGACAGGAACTTCCTGTCTAAATAGTGGAGCGATGCTGCGCGCTGCCAGGTAAGTGAGGGGAGCCTGGTAATATATATGAAAACTATTATGAGAAGGGGCTTCTCATGTATATATAAAAACTATTGGGAAGGGGCTGCTCATATATATATATATATAACTACTCTGCATGGGAATGGGCTGCTCTCTCTCTCTCTCTCTCTCTCTCTCTATATATATATATATATATATATATATATATATATATATTTTTATATATATATATATATATATATATATATATATAATACATATATATGTATATATATATATATATATATATATATATATATGTATATATATATATATATATATATATATATATATACTATTATAGATGGGAAGGGGCTGTAATGAGAGACATGAAGGGGGCAATAGGAGAGATGTGAGGGAATGGGGAGACTGCTATATTACTACAATGTGCGAGGGATTGGGAGTGCTATGTTGCTAAAATGTGCAAAGTAAAGGAAGGGGGGTATTAATATGTGAGTGTGTGGAAGGTTATACATTTAATGGGGGAGTGTAGGCGGGGGCTATTTATTTAATGAGTGCTATTTTATTTTTGAGGCTATTTAATTTAATATTAGGGTCTAAAAATTTAAGGCGAGATGACGGGACATTTAGTTTATTGCTGGGATGGTATAGTGATATTAAATGAGTATGAGGCTGAGGTTGGGTAGGAAGGCTGTTTATTAAATGTGAATATGAATCATTTAATGCCGGGGATGGTTGTGG
Source organism: Mixophyes fleayi (assembly GCF_038048845.1). Taxonomy (NCBI): domain Eukaryota; kingdom Metazoa; phylum Chordata; class Amphibia; order Anura; family Limnodynastidae; genus Mixophyes; species Mixophyes fleayi. The sequence continues at coordinate 38,036,173 of NC_134403.1, read as the reverse complement.
GAAATGGCTTTCTTTTAAACGTAAATACAATTAATTTATTGCTGGGGCTGTTTAGAGGGAGGGAGATAGGTTTATTTATTAAATGTGTATACTATTCATTTAATATCAGAGGGTAAATGTATCATACTCCGGTTTCTTCAACTCACGGGAGTTCGGCGAGATGACAGCTAAAATTTAAAGCGGCGCTGCCTTGTAAAGGGAAACTTGCCTTTACAAGGCAGCGCTGCTTTAAATTTTAGCTGTCATCTCGCCGAACTCCTGCGAGTTGAAGAAACCAGAGTATGATACATTTACCCCCAGGTCTGGGTGGAGGGAAATAGATCTATTTATTAAATGTGAGTACTATTATTTTAATGTTTGGGCTAGAAGGAGGCCTAATTATTGAATATGGGTGCTATTGATTTAATGCTGGGGCTGGTTTGAGTTTTCTACATTTCATATATCCATTTTTTTTTCAAATAGAGTCCCCAACATTCCAGGATCCAGACAAGCAGCAACTGATCTAAAGACACCAGCAGCTACAGATGGTGTAAGTGACAAGAACAGGTAGGAGAGAGCAGGACAGTCTGCCACCTGTCCTGAATTTGTCGGGCCAATCCAGAATTTGTGTGACTAAGAGAGACATTCAGCATTTGGTCCGACTGCAAGGACAGTTAGGAGGTATGTTTCACTTCACATTGTACTGCTTGTGAAGGCAGAGCTACGTGTACTTTACAGTAGTGCACACTGTATTGCCTGAAATTAATCCAGCTATGGTGATACTTTAATGGTTCTTGCATTTATCCCATTGTCTGCCTTCTACCTTGCACTAGTCCCATTCTCAGATCACTTTGTTAAACATATGGCCAGCCCCCATTGTACTGACAATATCATTAATCCTTCCTCCTTTGCACTTACTATATCACCAGCAAACCCTTGATATTTGCTCTCCCCTTCACTTATGCCATTGTTAGCCCCCACTGTACTGATCTCATTGTCAATGCTCCCTGCACTGCCATTAATTAAAACCATCCCCAATCACAGGACACATTTAGAGCTAATAATCAAATGTTACAAAATAAGTGTTTTGTTGCAGATGCTTAAAGCATTTCACCTTGATCACACCTAGAAAGCCATTTATTATAGGAATTACTTTAAATGCATTTTTCTGAAACACACAGTACACATATATATAATATATTATATTATATAGAGAGAGATTTGACTGTTATCTCATGACGTCAGGGGAAAGATGCAACAGTGCTTGAGGTCCTCATATGCTGCTCTGGCCGTCTGATCAAATACGATTGTGCCAACATGTATCATAATAGTTAAACTTATTAAACAAAGTCAAGTATGTTTCTATGTAGGGAATTTTGGAAGGATGTGTTAGTAGGCAACTAAACAAGTTGGAGCACAGAGGCATAAACCAGTTGCAGATGATGCAAAAGGATTAATGTAATTTTATAACACAGGACTGGCTGTTTTTTTCCCTGCATTGCTTTAGAAATGACCCACTGTGTATGAAGTTATCACATCTAGGTTTTTCTAAATATTACTACAACCAAATTCAAGTACTTCCAAATATCGCCCACTTTTGTGTTGGCCCCGCCTACAGTTGATTTGGTCCCGCCCACATGAGGCCACTTCAATAATTTTTTCCAGGGCCACTTTCAGTTCCCAATCCGCCCCTGCTCTCCTGCAAATCTGTTTCTCTTACTGTGAATCTGGCACTAAAACCACAACTTCTGGACTTATATTAAATTTAAATAGTGGTTTTACTTGCTCTTTAACTACATGCATCCTACTAGAATACGCAAATGCAAATGGGAATGCGTGCAGCACATATCACCCCATGTGATTCACATATAAACGTGGTTTGCATTTGTGTTTTCTGAAGCCCTAATGTGTAGAAAGTAAAGCAATATGTATTTAGCCTTCTTCTGGGATACTTGGTAGTGAATACAATATACTGGATTCTGATTTATGTAACAGATTTTACTGCATACTTTTCCTCCTTGACTTCAGGGAGATCCCGGGGGAGGTGGGTGTGTGGGAGCGGGGCTTGACAAATTGCATCATTTTGGCACTGCCCCCTAAATGATTGTCACAATTTTGGCCAATTACAGCAGAGGGTGTATACTTATCTATTGTGGGCGCAAGAACGGGAGGTTGCCCTGATCTCCCGGGAGGTCTCCCAGAAATGCGGGAGTCTCCCGGACATTCCAAGAAAGTAGGCAAGTACGTGTTAAAGAAAAGCAGCTAATGAATCTCTAGAGACTGAAGTGTCTTTTACATTTCTGTCTCCATTACTGAAGTGATGTTGTCTTACCTGTCAGTCTTTGATTAAATCTTGGTCTCCATGAAAATGGCCACATCCATAGGCATTAATACATGGACATAGGGCACAAAATCTGAACTGTGTCATCATGCCACAGATGGCAAAGCCAACCACGTCTTGTACTGGCTCAGCATCAGGGAGAATGCTAGACTCTTCAGGGAGTGAGGGAGATCACCCCTATTTCCGGGAGTCTCCCTGACATTCAGCGAGAGTTGGCAAGTGTGTTTCACTGACATAAAATAAGTATCAGCATTGTGAAATAATTATGCTTGATCTCTCCATCTGTATCTAGCTCTCTTAGATAATCTGATTACTACAATGAAAAGAGTACATTAATTTCTGTCAGATACAAAATACACTCATCGTTCTTTATAGATGACCAGCAGCCACAAACAATCGATACAATTAGCTTGTTAGGTTTCATTAGAAGTGGTATTTGCAGACTTTCCACTTGGCATCTGGTGGCTCTTGGCACAGATGACTGGCTACACATTAATCTTGTGAAGATGCCTTGTACTGTAGGTGCTGATGTTATATTTCTTGAAATAAAAACTTTGTCACTTGTGTTGTGATGTATCCAGTTTTCTTTAATTAAAAGCTGGGTATTAATTATACAAGCAGATATTTAAGCATGTCATCTGGACTAGGAGTAAGATCCTTTATGAAAACACAGAGGGAGACTGAAGAGTGTCCTTGGGATTCTCCTTCTGAATGAAGTCACTCTTGAAGTTAGTTCTTAAGCACATGCCTTGTCTGATTATACATGTTGATACTGGAAGGTCATCAAGACAAATGAGCAGGAGCAGGAAAGGCAAGAATGTTATGAATTAAGCAGGAAGAAACTCAATGTGAATTAAGATTAACTAAAGAAGATAAAGAGCAGGCCATATCGATCTGCAGATATGTAGACAATGTCACAAGAGGAGTTTGCATATAGTTATTAAATGTGTGCGGGTTTTTACTTGCATTTGTTCTTATTATATTTCTACTAGCCATATCTGGCTTCCGAAACAAAAACTTGGGTGCTGTCTTAGTCCCAGGTGGTCTACTTGTCATAATATGAATACATGTTCTTCTCTTTGCACTCACATATCGGAAGTAAAATCATCATTAAAGACCAACTTATTTGGGCCTCGGACTTATCATGTACCTAAACTTTTGCCTCTATGGGCTTTATTATGTTGTTAAGACTATCACTACCTTTAGTGAGTGCAGATTGGTCTTCGGATATGGTAGATCTGACAAACCCATGAATTGCAATTTTCTCATGATATAAGATCTACTGCCCTCTCTATGCTACATGGTCATTGATCATTTACCCCAATTATCCGAGGGACACGATAGATGGTGACAAATATCCACATACTACAAACTGTGGTCCCTAAGGGACTGGATGTTATGTGAAGCTTTTCATCAATAGTAGCGATAGTAGCGACCAGCAGCCCCACAAGAAAGGGCTTAGATGACACTTTTTTGTGCTGTCCCTTTTTCACCTCTGACATTGTGTTGTCCCATTATGTTTATCATGTCTACTGATTTTTGGCCCTGGTTGGTTTCATTGTTCATCACAGTGGGGACATTGGATTGTTGTTTTCCCCTACAATATCTTCTTGTTTTTTGCAATGACTGGGCCCCTGTGCCCATGTAATACAGCCATTACCTTGGAGAGCTGATTTTGGATTTCCCCACTTACCACATATTACCTCTACCACTTGTTTAGATTTCCCCTTGTGGCACGTGTTGCGTGGTTAACCAGCCAGCGCACAGGATTTATGTGCTTACAAGTTTGGCACCTCCTGGCTCTCTTCAGCATAGTGTGGTTTCCCTCATCATGCCTGAGGCTGCAGGCTGTGACTTATGTGGATTCGGGTCCCACATTTGTGTACCCAATCATGGTTATACAATGATATTACTTATTATCAATAATGGACTGGGGCATGAGGAGCCCACTGTGTAAATCAACAGTTGGGGCCCATATAGTAGCATGTTCCTCGCCACTGAAAGGGGCATTGTCGACCAGTGAAGCGGTGCTTAACACTAGTGCTTTGTGTTACACATGCATTACACACAGCTATAGATAAGGTGTTTAAACAGCATGATTTCATTTTATAAATTTATATAGACTGAATATTAAGCTACTGTGGGCTTTGGATGTACTTCTATATCTAGTCTGTACAAAAATGTAAAACAAACGTAGACAAAATGTCCTTGCCATCATAGCCTTTGACCCACATTTCTCTGCATGCAATAACAGCCATTGGCATGGTATGTTGGGACACGTACTTCTTCCACAGATGATTTATATATACTGTTTGTGGTAGAGGAGGGCCCTGGTCTTCACAGCACTGCACATCTAATGCTCCAAGTAGAAAGGAACTCTATGTAGAATGCCAGTGACTCCCACTGATGATGTTAGAAGCACTCTGCACTGACTGCCCACATTGTAGAGCAGCAGTGTGCGCTGCTGATTTGTAGGGCAGTGCAGCACTCTACGCCCTACTCCACTGTAGGGTATGAGCTGCTGGCTACTTCTTGTAGTTTGTCTGCCTTCTGTAAGGTCTGGAAGGGGCAGGCCTATGTGGAGGAGAGGGAAGGGAACAAGAAATGGGGAACATGAGATCAGAATCAGAGGGGTGGGAAGGGGAGGAACATGAGTAGAAAAGCAGATGGAAGGGAGTGGGAGAAGCAGTGGGGAGGGAATGGAAAGTGAGGAAAGCAGGGAGGGGAGGGGCCATGGGGATTGTGACGGAAGAGCGGATGGGAATGGGTGGCTAACAACAGGAAGGAATCCAGCCAGATCATTAGTCTCCCTGCCTTAATCTGACAAACTGAGTCAGTTAGGGTCATTGCTGTAAGTAGGAGTACATTTAATATGGTGGCTGGACCCTGGGATGGGCCAGACACCATCAAAAATGCTGAATTTTCACAAATAGGTGGGAGATGTGGATGTAATGTTAATTTTCACCGTGTAAGTCCCAGAGTTTGGTTGAAAAGTTTAATGGGGGGGAGATTTGAATTCCATGGTCTTTGCTCTCTACATATGCCCCATAGGGGAGACAGACCAGTTCAGTTCAGACAACTAAACTCAAAGTCTAGCCAGGAGGGTGTACCTGCAGGGGTGTATGATGCAACCACTTGGGATAAGTGCAAAGCTAGAACATACAGTTTTATATTGGGGAGTCCTGCACAGTAAGAATTTAATGAAATGGTTCCAGTAAGTCAAATCAGCCTATAATTTGGAGAAAAGATGGGGGAAGCTTTCTTGGAGTAGTCGATCATAGAGAGATGTGAGAAAAACCCATATATATTTTTTTGGGGGGTTGCCGCTTAAAATAAAAGTGAGATTTAAAGAATTCGGCATCCCGAGTGAAGACGTGGAAGAGCACTGCTTATAAATTTGAATAATTTACTTTGTAGCCAGATAGTGCACTTTGCATGGTTTTGTATAGGTTGACCAGGGACATTCGCAGCTGGGACAGTGAGGGTAGAATATCATCCGCAAATAGGGAAATCTGGGAATTGAGGGTCCCCACCCACACCCCCTGGTTATTGGGGTTAAATCGTATGTGCAATGCAAGTGGTTCAATCACCAAGGTGAAAATGGGGGGGGATAGCAGGCAACCCTGTCTGGTGCCATTACATTTTGCCACCTTATTAGATGGGATACCATTGCTTAGGACTTTTGCTGAGGGGGCATCATAGAGGACCAAGATGCCATTCAGAAAGTCTCCAGTGATGCCATAAGACCTGAGAGTTAACTGCATGAAACTTCAGAAATTTCTGTCAAATGTTTTTTTCAGGATTAAGTGAGAGAATAATAGTGGGAGATCTGCTGGAGTTTGCGATATGAATGAGATCTATAGCGCGTCTGATGTTGCCCTTCATCTGATGCCCCAGGATAAAGCCCACTTGGTCATAATATATCAGGTAGGGCAAGATTTTGTCATATATTTTGATATCATTATTATGGAGAGATAGGTATGTAGCTGTCACCATTGTCAGTCACCACTATCCTGGCCTCTAGCATCTCAGCAGGAAAAGCATCTCCTATTAAAATTCTATTGAATAAGGAGTGCAGGTGAGAAGCCAGCATACCTGAATATTTCTTATAATATGGGACAGTGATTTGCAGTTCTTTTGGTCCATTAAAGTGGCTTTCATCTACTGAGATCTTCTTGTTCAAGCAATATGCTGATGATCGGGGCAATTTACGTAGTTTAGTCTCAGTAAGGAATGTATTGATTACATCGTCAATGGGTTGACTGGGAGATCACACACCTTCTAAGTACAATGCTCAATCATTACGCTTGTGCCTTTTCTTAATCAGTTTTACATTCTAGGCAGGTTGAATTGACACATTAGTGGTCCTGGCAGTGCCAGACACCATAGCAAAATTATCTCAATTGAGAGCATGTACATGCTCAAGAGTTCTCTGCTCTACTCTTTTGTAGTGTAATCAGAGGTGTAACATGGAACCATGGCACCCAGAGCAAACGCATGCTACACCCCCCCTTCAATTGCTGATGTGCCTGAGAGTTGGTTGACAAGTCTAGCAAGTGGTGGCAAGTTGAAGGGGGAATAAACAGCACTTTCAGTGTAGAACTGATGCAGGAAGGAGACACTGAGGGAATGCATTTGTAGGTGCTAGTGAAACAGTATGTGTGTATTATGTGGCTGGCTTTATACCAGTGTAGCCTACAGCTCTCCAACTATTTGGAACTACAAATTCCAGATTGCCCTCTGGAAGGACATGCTTTGTAGTTATACAATACTGAAGAGCCAGAGGCACTGATAAAAGTAGAGTGTCTTTGACTGAAGGCCCAATTACATTGCAACTTGCATTCTGGCCTGTCTGCTTAACCTCTGAAGCTTCTCTGGAGCAGTGTAGAAGTACTGAATTCATCCATGTGGGAAGCTGGCATTTCTATACAAGGTAAACGTGCTATGTAATCGCTGATATTTTAATGTCTCTTAATAAAATACACGATACAGGAATTGCATTTAAATTATTTATTCATTAAATTTGATACCGCTTGTCTAAACTAGCGTTATCAAGATGGCCAAGAATCTTGAAGAGTTTCATTTCTGTTAAAAGCAAGAGATCCAGTTCAAAGATATTAGGGACCTATTTATCAAGAACAGCCCTTTTGTGGTGATCTGCATTATATAAAAACTTGCTTATTGCCACAATTCATCAAGTAAGGTAAGGAGTATATAAGCCGGTTTGCCAGATCTGGGCTTTCATTTTCATTAAAGTCTAAAAGAAGTTTAAACAACTTTTAAAATGGATAGAAAATTTTAAATGACTAAATGATTTTAATAAGTTATCTGTTAACAGTATAGGTATTGTAGTGGTACAAACATTGCCATAATGCAATTTGCATGGGGAAGCCTTCGCTGGTGAAAGCAGGTGAATCTTACCTCCATCAGGACTCTCACCGGTCATAGGGCAAATTATTATAATAAGAATATTCTGCTTGCCTGCCATCCTCAGGTTGGTCCACATTGCTTTTGATCAGCAGCCATCAACTTCAGCAGAAAAGGAGGAAGAAGGAACGGGTTGAAGAGGGGGGAGTTGAAGAAGGGGGTAGCAGGAAAAGGAGCAGAAAAAGAGCAATAGTGGGTTCTAAGGGGCACAGGGGAAAACTGGGCGGTGGGGGAGAGTGGTAGAAGAAGGTGGGGTGATAGATATGATGAGGGAAAAGCGAGACACACAATGGGGAGACAGTAACCAATAATATGGAGACAGAAACACACAAACACAAAGTGAGACAATGAGAGGTATGTGAACATACAAAATTAGAGATACACATACAAAGATATACACACATAGGGGGGGGCATGATCCAAGCCCCGGTAGAGGAGGAGCTGAGTTCATTGGCCCCTGGGTAAACAGTATCAACATGCTGCTTGTCCCCAGGAATGGGGGCAGTCTGGTCTCACTTGCAGTATCCATGTGATGCAAATGCACCATATCTGTGCCACCCCAGGGCTCTATTGCAAGATATACAAAATATACAAATGGCCACCGCCAATTTTCCCCTCCTTCCCTTTGCTTCCAAGCTTCTTGAGCGGGTTGTGCATAACCCTAATGTCTTTCATTTCCTCTCACACCCTCCTTGACCCACTTCAATCTGTGTTTTGCTCTCTGCACTCCTCCTCACCAAAGTCACCAACAAGCTTTTTACTGCTAAATTTAACGGTCACATCTCTGTTCTTATCTTTCTCGACCTCTTTGCTGCCTTGATATTGTTCATCATCCTCTTACTTGAAATCCCTACATTCCATCAGCCTCTGTGACAATGTCCTCTACTGGTTCACATGCTAACTCTCCAACTGCTCCTTTTCTGTCTCTACTTCTGACTCTGTTTCCTTTATATCTCTTCCAATGGTGATCACATAAGCTCCTTTGGTCTCCAATTTAACCTGTATGCTGATGACACAAATGTATCTCTCCTCCTCTGACCTCTGCTACTACCTCCTCTCTTATGTCTCCAGTTGTCTTTCTGCCATCTTATGCTGGTTGTCCCAGCGTTTTCTGAAACCCACAACCACACTGCTTACCTCTTTGCACTCCCCCCTCCTGGTTTTTGCCTGTGCTGATCCTGACCTGTGGAACGCGCTCCCATGCTCTATTAGACTACCCACTAGTCTCCAAGGTGCAAATGTGCCTTCAAATCTAATTTCCTTCAAGCTTATCATTCTTCCTGCTCCTAACTAGGCTGCCTTTACTACCATCTCTATCCCCACTAAGTGCCATTCTATTTGTGTCAACCCTTTTCCTGTTGGATATAAGCTCTCACAAGCAGGGCTTCATTCAATGTGTTTTCTTTCCTACCAATGCACAGCTATGCCTATTTTTCCACCTCTGTTTCTTGAGACCTTGCTCCCGGGCACAGGTCTACTTCATGCGTGTGCTACTTATCACTTATGCTCACTGTCTTTACAATAGCTGGAGCTACAATTCTAAGTTATCTGTCTATTCATTGCTGACTGGTTATTCTATAATTTTGTATTGTGGAATTATGTATTATTCATAACTGTGTGTGCATAGTGTAATACTGTTAAATGTGTACTCTGTTTCACTCGCTATAGCCGAGGCTGCTGACAATTTCTGGTGCCTTATAAATAAAAGATAATAATAATAATATTCATATGTAATGTGTAATGTAATATATATCTATAGAAGGGGGGATGTTGGCATTTGACAGTTTTACAATGAAGGTAATAGGAGAAGTGGCAGTATGGCATACCACCTTATATACTCCCACTTTGACCACTGCCTATATTTGATCACTTTGACCACTCCCTCCCGCTCACTGCGATTGTCCAATGATCGTCGCCTCTCTTCCCCTCTGATTACCTCCTCTCACGCACGTATCCAAGACTTCTCCCGCGCTGCTCCCCTCCATTGGAACAAGCTCCCCCGCTCCATCAGAACTTCCCCTAATCTGTCCTCTTTCAAACGAACATTAAAAACCCACCTTTTCCTTAAAGCCTTCCAGTCTCATGCCTAAACTCCCACCGGTCGGCTACCTCTCTTTCTCATCCCTTCTTCCCTTCTCCCCCTTCCTCCCGTCTCTCAGTCTCATCCATGTGTCTGTCTGTCTTCCCCTCCCTTTAGATTGTTCGCTCCTTTGAGCAGGGCTCTCCTACCTTCTGTTTCCATCACTTTTAACTGCGCTCTCCAGCTACTCATCTCACCTCCTCTCAGTCCCTCTGCCCTCTGTCTCCTCTCGCTTCTCTCCGCTCCCCTCAGTGACTCTCAACCTGTCATCCGTGCCCACCCTCTTGGGCCATAGTTACCTGCCTGTACTCACTTTTCCCCTCCTTCCCTCTCTTTCATGCTGTGCCTGAGCCCCCAGAGTTATAGTGCTTACTGTTACTTGTACTGTGCTGTTTCACCTTGTACTGTGCCATTGTTTGTCCTTGTACGGCGCTACGGATACTTTGTGGCGCCCTATAACTAAAAATTAATAATAATAATAATAATAATGTTTGTTAAACACAAAATTTATTTAATATTCATTTAATAGCAGACTCCATACTAGGGACAGTTTTCCTTTAAGGCACACATATTTGGGTATAACTTCTGCAAGACTTTTAAATAACTAAATTTCTACGCCAAGCATAACACATCATCAAGCCAGGAGTCTCATTATAAAATGATTTAGCTCAGTTCTCAGTAAATGTTTTGCAATGGCACTTAGTCAGTGCAACTTTTTTAAACATATAAATGTTATTTTCCATTTCAGAAGACAAATATACAGAGGGAATGGCTGTAAAACCGGCCAACTTAGATGATAAAATACATTGATTAGTGTATAAATGGATATTTAATAGCACTAATTAGTAGTGCAAAGAGCCAGGAACCAATTACCAACTGGCATCAATGACAATAAATCCTTATGTATTTTTGGTGTCGATGCCAGAGTGTCGTCTACAGTGAGATGCTCAACTGTTTATTACTTTAAAGACATGGGACACTTTGGGGGCTGATGCAGAGAGGAACGTATGTATGTTTGTGTAGAGTATCTTGCGTGAAATTGGTCTGCTCTTGCCCAGAAATTAGGCAAATACGAATGCACCTATGCAAACTACCGAAATTCTGGCACTTACTTACTGTAGAAACATGCATATACGTTGTCTTTTCACATGCTATTGGGCATCTATTTATGACAAGTGAATACTAGAGAAGATTTCAAACCATTTTGAGACACGGTGAACATGTTTACGGGACAATGTTTGATATACGCCAATTCAATTTTGTGGTTCGAAATTTGCAGCTCATTATAGTTGTTCATCTTTGCCATTCTGGTTCACCGTTTATGATAGAAATGTTAAAATAAAGTATTAATAAAGTGTTTTTTAAAAAAAATTGTTATTCAATCACCAAACATTACTGTGTTAGAATTCAAAGTTTGTTGCTTCAGTTGAAAAGTTTAAAAATGTGTCCACTTAAGTTTGCTCATATCAGAGCTGGTTCTACAATGTGAGAATTTAAAAAAGTGAGATCCAATAGGGCAGGATTTAAAATGAATAATTTAAAAAACATTCTCTCTAAAGCGCTGCGTAATATGTTTTCACTGTACAAAGGATAGTAAATAAAAATATAAAAACACTAATAAACGCTAACATGCTTAGAGATATTAATTAATGCTTATATAATTATTAGACACTATTATTAATAAAACACACACCTAATCTGTACAAAAGTATGTGCGCTCAAGCAACAAGAAACACACTTAATATACAAATACCAGCGCCTGCCCTGGTCTTATGAAAAGCAATGGCAAAGATGTTAATATAGCCACAAAAAAACACACTGGGCCTGAGTTATTACGGAAAGCAAAGCTAAAAAAAAGGAGTACGTTTGGACAAACCATGTTACAATGCAAGGGGTGTAAATTAGTTTATTATTTTGTACATAAATACTGGCTGTTTTTTTATGTAACACACAAATACTTGATAGCTTTATTTTTATACTGACATTTAAAGTTGATCTAAAACATGCCCTACCCCAACTATAAATTTGTCCCCACATTTTAAATCCCCCCCTCTAATGCAACATGGTTTTTCCCAGATACAAAGTTACTCCTTTTTTATGCTTTGACTCAGGTCCACTAAGTCTGCCTTCCAATATGTTCTATTTAAAAAGTATTTAAAGAGTTCAATGCTACAAACACAGAAATAATAACAATATCAATTGTAGCACATGGTAAATAATTGTTACTTTATATCTAAACCCCACAGTGTACACTTGTGACTGGATCACTATTAAATAACTTTTGGTAAAAATGTATTTAAAGCAAATAGCGCAGGGCACTTATTTATGTAATTGCGCATGCACTTATTTTGATATTGTGTGTGTATATTGTGAGATAGGAAATCTTTATCTCTGAGACCAGGGTAGATAAGTATTTTTTTCTGTTTAACCTTGCTATAGGATATGCCTATTTCTGATGTATATATCTGATACAATGAGCCTGTGTTTACCAAGCCTTTTGTGTATTGTGATTTGCTCAAGTGGCTTGTTGTGGGCAGGGCCATCTTAAAAACATTATGGGCCCCCGGGCAAAGCAGTGCACCGGGGCCCCTAGATATAGATATAGATATATAGAGATAGAGATAGATAGATGTACTTGCTCAGTGACCCTTGAAGGTTTTTTTCTTTTGCAGGATTATTTATTCTCATTAAGAACAGTGCCTATGGTGCCCCCTTGCCCTTGGGGCCCCCGGGCAGCTGCCCATCGTGCCCAATGGAAAAGATGGCCCTGGTTGTGGGTCCTTTTGTTGTTCTGTGGAAATGTGTATTCGGTGACTGTCTGAAGTATTCATGCCAGTCAGACATTTTGGCTTGCTAGTGAGTCTCCTGCCTCTGAAATGAGATCCAGGAAATCACAGCAAGGTTTTTAAGAATTTCATAGCTAAGGATAAATATTAGTGGATTTGCAATGCATGTAAATCCATGTTTGTGTAAATAGAGTACATCCTGATTCTAAATATAGACTATTTCGGAACTGTATAAAGATGAGCTGTGTGAGCATGTAATGTATAATTCTGATGTTCCATCTGACCTGACCACTGATACCTTAAATCAGTGAGACTGTCTTTGTCAGGACACTTGAGCAATAAACATCACTCTGCTTCAAAGACCTGCTTGACAACTTCTTCAATATTACTGTAATCCTGTGACCTGCCGATTAGACCCTAAAATCTAATCCGTTCTCCGGTTGATTCTGAGGTTTGGACCCAAGCTTTCCCAGTACCACCGCTCTGCCTGCTACCTGCAGCTCTGGTCAGTGTGATAGGCCAGGGAGGATCCATCCACAGCAACCCGGATTCATAGTAAGAGGTCCGGAGTTACCTGCTGTAAAAGGGTTGTTTCCCCTCTTTTGGGTTACAATCTCCTTAATATACTGGCAAATGTATGTATGACCATTTAATACCGTTATATATATGACTATTACCGTCGACCAACTCCTCGCAAAAGGTATTTCTAAATTAACCCCAGAAATATCATTCTTATATTCCCATATATTGACAGACTTCAAGAATAATCACAACAAGATATAGCTTCGTTTAAAATGTGTTGTATTATATTATAGAACAATAAACAGCGTAACAATATTGTACACACAATATAGATTTTAGTGCAATATATCATACTTATTGCCTGTAATATAGATATATATGTAATTGTGTGTGTTTTGACTAACTATTGTCTAAAGGTGTAGTGTGTGTGTGTGCATGCATTGTGTAGTGAAGGGGGAGGGGAGAATCCATATAGACCAGCATGCATACCTCACTCAAAGTCCAGGGGCCATTTTCAAACACATGGTTTTAACCAATTCAAACTACTCCACTTTCTGTGCATAAACCAACATAGCCAACGAAACCTGCACTTTCTATGCATATCTAACAATCTGATCACTTCCTGAAACCAACACAAAACCACACAGGACTGTGTATAACACCAATACAAAATGTTATATTTAACGATCTGATCACTTCCTAATCCATCACTTTCTATGCAATGTAGTCACCATCCAAAATGGCTGACTTGCCATGCTTTGTAGGCCCACAAGGCCTCACTTACTAAACAATGTGAAGTCAGTACAGACCCATTACTCATTACAAGCAGTATTTAGCCAATCCACCACAAATAGCTCTCTCTTCAGCCATTAACACACAATGTCCACTGGCCAATTTTAACACATGGTATTTCACATAAAGCACCAATGTTTCCAGGACCAACACTTAACCAACAAAGAACCGTGCATAGCACAAACGTCTCCATGACCAAAGCCTAACGAATCGATCCCAAGTACAACAGGAATTCAAACACAAATGCTTTCATTTATCCCAACCAGGCATCCATTTATGTCACACTTTCATTCTCATTTAAACTTTCACTTACAACATTCATTCTCAAGTTACAACATTCATGTATCCATATTCACTCACCTTTTTACTACATTTAGCTCCATCATCCACACTAGTTAGGGCCTATGTAAGCCATGACCTGCATTATAGCATGTCTGACCTATCAGTCCGGAAATCCAGCATGGCGTGAGGGGGAGAACTTTTTGCTTGTCCAGTGTAAACACCTCTTGTGGGCGGATTCTAGAAGCTGGCTAAAGGAATTGCTCACAGCCTTCATATGCTAATTACTGACCAACTGTATTCAAAACCTGTTTATCTGGTTTTTACAAGCAAGCCAAATGTTTGCAATAGGGGAATAAGGCTGATTTTGTGCAAAGATAGTGTGCTAATTCAATTGTGACTGAATCTCTTCATATATGTTATAAAATGAAACATAAATAATAGATTATTTATGTACTCTTGTACTCTTTATCACCTGCCCAAGTGTACCAGCACAGGAGTACACTAGCAGTGACAGTTAACCAGAAGGAACGTAGTTCTGAGCACCATAAAGGAGTTCAGTGGTGGCAGCAGGCCCCTCCCACTGCGGCAGGAGGGGCGTATTCGAAGTAACGAAAGGGAACGGTGGCAAAGTAAGCCCATCCGTTTCCCAGCAACAACAGACAGGGTGGCATAGGCGGTCCATCCTGTCACAACACTGTTAGGATAATATACAATAGCTGCTGAGGCTATTTTACTACTTCACATATAAATATATAACCTAATGACAACAACAATTAGATCAATGGATACCAATTCCTAAATAAATTTAATAGAATAAATACACTATAATTTCCAGATGTTGTACAGATGATATGCTGTTGCTGGGAGCAGCAAAATAGATCTTACTGCGGTATTATGCAACCGTATGTCACTTTAATATGTGTAAAACACAATGCAGTACCTTATTCTAATGTCACAGTTTTCTACACACACGAAAATAAAAATGAGGATAGGATGGGAAGAAATCCTATTATCTGTAGTTCACATGACATTTCCTATGACTCTTAATGCCATGTTCTGAAATGCTGGTATTTATCACTACTGGGATACTGGAAAGAACTGACCCAGGTTTAGCACATTCATCTCTTGGGCTGAATCCACATATTTTGCATTTCAGAAAAAAAGTCTCTTTGATTTCACAAATAATATTTAGCAGCTCTGCAAAACTTACACACTGTAAATCAATGTTAGAAAATAAAACTCCCACAGTTAATGTTTCCCCACGCAAGGACGTTTCCCAGTCCTAGTTTAGCATAGCCAGCTAGTCTCCATGGGGCTCATCAGGAGCATTTAATAATAATAAGAGTGAATGATAAGAAAGCTCATACTGACCTTTAAGTATGAAGAATTTGTATATTTCCATGATGTGTCTGATTTCACCAAGGATTAGCTAAAATCTACATTTTCAGAGGGTTCCAATTCCTCATTTTCTCTGCTTCCCATGACCATTAGGTGACAGACATTACAAAGTATTTTATATTTTTAAAAAATGTTCTGATGGAGTCAAATCAAGAACAAGTAACAGAGACAACATGACTCCTGAATTTTTATTTATAAACACAGGAAAGTAAGCAGGGGAATGACAAGATAACAGACCAAAAGAGAATAGGTAGGAAAAAAGTAAGGCGTATATAAAAGGGTAAAGGTTCCTATCGTACCACAATCTTGACTGCAAATCACAGCGTTTGCAGGAGTCAAACGACTGCTGGTTTTGATCAACATGTGATAGGGAACATTCAGGTGTTGATAAGACTGGTAGAAAATGTAATCAGGCTTCCAGGGAAATGTATTAAAGCTGTGTTTAAAGCATCTTTTTTCCTAAAAATAGACTCGGCAAATATAGCAATTAGCAGATTCGGGAAAGAAATCATAAATTAGTAGCCAAAATAACACAAATAGTGATGTGATAAACATTATGGGCAATTTAAAAGGAAGCACCGAAAATGTCATATTGAAAATTGCCACGTACAAGTAGGAAGTGCTAAGGATATTTAACAAACCTCCTGAACCTGTTGTAGTTCTATTGTGCTAATTTCTGAGAGCAAATATATTTGCACTTAGCTCTTCCACTACCTTAATAAATAAGCACATGATTCATTAAGTAAAGTTAAGTAAAAAATTTAATAAGTAGTCTCCTGGTCAAAACCATGTTACAAATCAAGGGATGCAAATTCGTTTTTTATTTTGCACATAAGTTAAATACTGACTGTTTTTTCATGTAGCACACAAATATCAACCTTAAATTTCAGTGTACAAATAAGCTATCAAGTATCTGTGTGCTACATGAAAAAACAGTCAGTATTTAACTTATGTGCAAAACAGAATACTAATTTGCACCTCTTGCATTGTAACATGGTTTTGTCCAGGAGACTGAAATAAGACGTTTCTTCTGTTAAGATCCTTAATGAATCAGGCCCCATGTCCTTTTGTTCTAATATCTACTCAGTACTAGAGATGGGCGGGTCCGGTTCTCCGAGAACCGAACCCACCCGAACTTTGGGTATCCGAGTACCGAGCTGAGCAGCTCGGTACTCTCCCGCCAATTCCGAATCCAAATCGAGGCCGAACGTCATTGTGACGTCGTCGGATCTCGGGACTCGGTTCTCGCGATACTTCAACTTTATAAATACACGCCTCCACAGCAATCCATCGCCATTTGACAGAGGGAGAGAGCAGGGTGTAGTCATAGGCTAATTAGAGCAGGGACAGAGAAAGAATACAATATTGTTCTTGCAATTGCTCTAACCAAAATCGCTAGTGCAGAGAGGAGGATAGAGGTTTATTATTTTTTCTTCATATTTGGCACTCCCCAGCGCTTTTGGGTTGTCCCCCATAATTGTGCATTAATATTTCTGGCTGTCAAAAGTCATATCTGTCAGCAGTATCTACTCAATAAATGTTAGCACTCCTCAGTGTTTTTGGGGTGTCCTCTCTAATTGTGCATTAATATTTCTGGCTGTCAAAAGTCATATCTGTCAGCAGTATCTACTCAATAATTTTAAGCACTCCTCAGTGTTTTTGGGGTGTCCTCTCTAATTGTGCATTAATATTTCTGGCTGTCAAAAGTCATATCTGTCAGCAGTATCTACTCAATAATTTTAAGCACTCCTCAGTGTTTTTGGGGTGTCCTCTCTAATTGTGCATTAATATTTCTGGCTGTCAAAAGTCATATCTGTCAGCAGTATCTACTCAATAAATTTTAGCACTCCTCTGTGTTTTTGGGGTGTCCTCCCTAATTGTGCATTAATATTTCTGGCTGTCAAAAGTCATATCTGTCAGCAGTATCTACTCAATAATTTTAAGCACTCCTCAGTGTTTTTGGGGTGTCCTCTCTAATTGTGCATTAATATTTCTGGCTGTCAAAAGTCATATCTGTCAGCAGTATCTACTCAATAATTTTAAGCACTCCTCAGTGTTTTTGGGGTGTCCTCTCTAATTGTGCATTAATATTTCTGGCTGTCAAAAGTCATATCTGTCAGCAGTATCTACTCAATAATTTTAAGCACTCCTCAGTGTTTTTGGGGTGTCCTCTCTAATTGTGCATTAATATTTCTGGCTGTCAAAAGTCATATCTGTCAGCAGTATCTACTCAATAATTTTAAGCACTCCTCAGTGTTTTTGGGGTGTCCTCTCTAATTGTGCATTAATATTTCTGGCTGTCAAAAGTCATATCTGTCAGCAGTATCTACTCAATAAATTTTAGCACTCCTCAGTGTTTTTGGGGTGTCCTCCCTAATTGTGCATTAATATTTCTGGCTGTCAAAAGTCATATCTGTCAGCAGTATCTACTCAATAATTTTTAGCACTCCTCAGTGTTTTTGGGGTGTCCTCCCTAATTGTGCATTAATATTTCTGGCTGTCAAAAGTCATATCTGTCAGCAGTATCTACTCAATAATTTTTAGCACTCCTCAGTGGTTTGCGCTCAGAATGGATTCAAAGCAGTCCACATATGATCTAAATGAGCAACCAGGTTCTGTCACCAGTCCTGATGTTAGTGTTCCCAGTACGTCATCTGGCCAAGGCGATGTCAAACAACAGAGTGTTTTCAAATTAGTGCAAAAAACAAAAACCAAAAAAAAATTTACTGTATTGAAGCGAAAAAGAAGTGTAACTGAGCAAAAGTTAAGTGACGATAAAAAAAAAATTGCAAGCATGCCATTCTACACACGCAGTGGCAAAGAGAGAATGAGGCCTTCACCTTTGGCTATTAGTGGCAGATCCCAAAAAGTTACCCAGCCTACAATTGGTGCACAACTACTGTTACGCGTCAAAGCCGAGCTGCAAGATAACAGTGAGGCATTACAGGAGAATATTTGCTCTGATTCACAAATGATAACAATCCCTGTGGAGAGTCCATCCAACAGTGGGATGTCTAATCGTGAGCATTCTGCTGATGTGTGCCTTAATAGCCCGAGTGTAGCCGGTGATACCCAAATTGAGGATGCCACTTTGGAATTAGAAGAGGATGAGGGGGAGATTTGTGTAGGCGACGAGGGCGCTAATGATGATGTTGATGATTATGATGCAGACAGATACCAAATTGCCTTTCTCAATTTCTATTTATATTCTAGATTATATAACGGCTGAATAGTTTTCTATTTTACTCCTAGTGGAGAGAGGATCTGATGCAGACAGATACCAAACTGCCTTTGTCCATTTCAATTTATATTGTACAGTATATAACGGCTGAATTTATTAGTATTTTATACAAGTGGAGGGGGGCCTAGAGAGACAGAGTGACCCCAAACTCTCTTTCTCCATGTCAATTAATATTGTACAGTCTATAATGGCTGAATTTTTTAGTATTTTATACAAGTGGAGGGGGGCCTAGAGAGACAGAAACCAAACTGGCTTTCTCCATGTCAATTAATATTGTACAGTCTATAATGGCTGAATTTTTTGCTATTTTATACAAGTGGAGGGGGGCCTTGAGAGACAGAAACCAAACTGGCTTTTTCCATTTCTTTACATATTTAACTATAAGTGTAGGGTGTAATATACATTCAAAGACGATGGCTGCATTGCCAATATGCATAGATGGAGAGGAAGACAATCTGTTTTGTGTGTAGAATAGGCCTACCAACGAAGAATTAAACTGTTTTTTTGGATGATTTATTACCTCAACAATTAGATTACTTGTCTCTAAAACAGTTGGAGCACTAAATTGGGTTAATTTAGGCCCAAAAACATGGATTTTCCCAAAAAATAGCAAAACAAAACCAAACAAAACCAAAACCAAAACCAAAACACGCAATGGCGGTTTTGCAAAACCAAAACCAAAACCAAAACACGACGGTAATCCAGATCCAAAACCGAATCCAAAACCAAAACACGGGGGTCAGTGACCATCTCTACTCAGTACTGAGCCCCTGATATTCGTGGCATTATTGAAAATGGACAGGAAAAAAACTGGAGTCAACTTGGATTTATTGCAGAACTTCAATTGTGACTGTAGAATTCTCAAATCACTTCACTTGTGCTACATGAAAAAACAGTCAGTATTTAACTTATGTGCAAAACAGAACACTCATTTGCATCCCTTGCATTGTAACATGGTTTTGACCAGGAGATACCTCTTCATTTAGGATCCTTAATGAATCAGGCCCTAGGTCTTTAGTTGAGAGAGTAGACGTAGAGGTCTGGTAAAGGAGCCTAGTTCAGGAGACCAGAAGTTCTGTGTGTCTATTAGAGGTGTGCATCCAAGTGGGTTCCCAGAATCACTTTTGGGGCTGCATGCAGCATTTGATGACAGATTTGTTTTGTATGACAAGGGACATGCTAATTGAGCTTATCACTACTAGTTCAGTGTTTCTAACAGCTCATGTTTTGAGGATTTCTGTCTGTGGAACAAGTAGGATAACTATTGTCCCAGCCAAGTAGAATAAGTCACTTATGCATGATTAAAGAAATCTTGAAAACATGAGCTGTTGGGGGTGAGTGAGGACTGGAGTTAAGAAACTCTGCTTTAAATGGTCAGAAAATAATAGCATTCTAAATTGCCTATCTGACTAGGCAAGAAAGTGTTATATGTGCTGTGTAATGCTGAAGCATTTGCTTGGAATCTGATAATGTCACCCAATATCACAGACCAGAAACCTCAAGTAGCAAAGTAAAAATGAGAAAATAATGAAGACTACAAGAGACAATAAAATATCTAATTTCTGACCGTCACAAGAACATTTATTTGTTGTAGAAAGCTCCAGCCTTTCAGTCTCCCGTTCTGAAATATACCGTTCTCCTAAGACCACAAGCTAATAAATCACTCTGTCCATTAATTATGGCTAATGTCAGGTAACAGAAGGTCACAACACAGAAGCAGATGACCTAATACTCTGTGCATGTAACAAATAATAGTTTCTTGCCAACGTTTAACATTCTATTTTAGATCCGTGCTGTAAAGAATTCGGACAGAACGTTTTGTTTTACAAGCGAGCTCAGGGGATCTAAACTTACAAGATTCAGCTTTCTCACTTTAGTCTTGCAAAATAATATTTGACTTTAATGACAAAAGTACACATATACAAATACAGTACACTTTGATGAAATTGAATTGCGGCACAGATAGACTACATCGGAGCTATTGATGCATGGTGTGAGAGTTACTAGATTGCGACATTTATCTAGACTCTGAGAATGTTTTCCTTATGCCAATAATGCATCAATGCATTGACATTTGGCATTACTTATTATGCCTTACTACCTATTTTTCCTATGTGTTGTGCCTGGTTAACCAGTATGCAGATCTAGAAGTTCTATAATTCACCTGTATCATGCAAGGGTTCCACCATTTTCATGATCATTTGACCCCTGAGCGGCACTGTTTTATTGGTGTTTGTATTTGACATTTAATTTCAACTTATTATGTTAGCTGTCATAATGAACAAATGCACAGTAGAGATGAACACAACTTTCAAACTGGGTTGCAGAATTTTACTAATCCTTCTAGTGGAATTTGGCTGTAAGCAATTTGAGTGGAATTCCCTTATCATTTTTTGAACAAATTGAATTTAACTGTGGAACTTTATACTTTGTTGTACTCTGTTTCGACCATTAAAATGAATTTGCCTGAAATTTCATCAAAACTTTGCTCAGCTCTACTGCAGGAAAATAAGAATAATGAATATTTATAGAAATAATAAATAAAATAACCCTTTTATATATTTACATTACAATTCAATTAAATGTTTTGGTTTAACTAACTTCCAGTTAATATTTTTTTGTGTATATGCAGAAAAGGTCAGGAGAAAATGGTTATTTTCACCAGTGCTGCTTTTGCTTAGCCTTATATAATGAGGGAGTTACTGGTGGCAATAATGCATTATCTTTGGCAATAACCCTGCCAGTGTTAAGCATCATAGAAACTTCCCGGGGAAAGTTTCTCCATGTTTTTTTCAATAATGAAGCTATTTATCAAGTATCAGGAGATACTTGTACCATAGTGATGACTGTTCTGTTACTGCCATCTCTGGATGTGGTTCACAGAAGGACAAACGTTAAAAAATATATATTTTTTTTCTAAATAAATAATTTTTTTCAGTCTGGTTTCATTTAAAAAAATAATACTATTCCCTCACCCCAGAAAAAAGAAATATTATTTTCTGGAGGGAAAAAAGGTAAATATAATATAAATATATTTTTTAAAAAGAAGCTATAATTGATTTATGTATTTATTGTATTAGTAGTTGAACGGGAAGCTCAAACTAGGCTTCTAGTTACACACATGCTCAATAGCAGAGATAAAATAATAATAAATGATGGGAAAATGTAATCTTGGTTGCACTGCAGTAAGAGGCAATATAAAAATTACATATATTGCCATGATAAGCGTAACTTTAAAAAATAGTACCATGGATCTGAGATGAGTTGGCTGCAATATTTTTTAATTTCACAATTTTTTACTTTAAGGATTTTTTAAATTATAATTCAGTAGTTCAGTTTAAACTTTGGAAATGCCACGTTACATTTCATATTATTTTTTCTATTAATTTTAGTTTTAAGGTAATATAATTTATTTATCTAAATCATATATCCCTTTTAAGTCAAAATCATTTTGACAGATTATTTTTCGTGCACCAATGGCATTTTGGCAATATAATTGCAGGTATTGTCACCATACCTATGAGTAACTTTTGATCTTAAAGTTCCCCTTAAAAGATTGGGCAGATGTTTTCTATATATATTAATCGATAACTTTAAAAGACAGACAAAGAATGAATAAATTGCTAGTGCTTAGTAAGAAAATTATATTCCTGGAAATTTTCATAGCTATGTATTTCAGTCATTTACTTAACCATAATATTTTATCAGCTGTATAATTCAGCTATGCACCTACACATGGTACTGTATCGGGTTTTGAAGATTACAATCATGAAATACTAGCAGAAAGAAAGAATGACAAACTGGCACAAATAGGTTATAGAAAGTTGTTTACTTAGCTTCAGTAAATAAGGTTGGTGTACAAACAGCCTTGAATTAGTGTGGGGATCACCATTCGTCCTGCTGTCCTTTTAGGCTGAAACACACATTGCTTTCAGGATAATCTTCACATAGATGAGCCTGAGGCACAATGGGCCTGATTCAGAGTGGAACATAAATGAAAGTGTGACTTTCAATTGAAAATGTTGTATGCAATTATATACATATGTATGTCATATTCAGAGTTGAAGATGCTTCCAGGTCTCAATGAGCAGCAGATTAGTCCGCTGAATAGCATACACAACCCTCAAACACTTACGTAAACCTTACGCACCTATACAAGAACCTTCTATTTTGTGTGTTATGAAATTGCTACGAAGCATCATTTAAACTTGAATAACCTAGCTAATACACTTACTACCCAACATGCATACAATTTTTTTTTTTAAAAGATATCTTTGCTACAACACTCTCTACAAATCCTAATCTATGACCGACTCATTTAGCGAATCATTAGCAAGCCTCTAATTACAAGCGGTTTGCTAGTTGTTGCTAGTTTAGGTGTTCTTCATCATCATCATACCCTACTTACACCTGCCCATTCTACTACTTCTCAGTCTGAATCTGTACGCAACTGCTTGAACACATCCCCACTGTACATTGCCTATGTTGAAACACTCTACACCTACACCTCTTCAGATTTAAGGGGTCGTAAGTGCAAAAAGTTGCAGGTCTGAATAGCTGCAGTTGTGTACGTTCACTTCTAAGCATGCGCAGTGGAAAAAAATGCAAAGCTCTCCTACACAAACAGGTGTACATATCACTCTGAATCAGGCCCAATGTCTTTTAAATGAACTCTCCATCCTACACTATTTTTTTGGTTTTCTTAAGTCTCACCGAAGTAATTCCACCACAATACTAACCTAAGAGAGATATAATACTTTAAACCTGGGCTTCTTCAGGGATGGTTTCAGAATATTTAGTGAATCCACGAAGAACATGGGCGAAATGTGTAGGTATTTTGCATACATCTCCCAATGACATCCTCTCTCTGCATAATACAAGGATAATTGTTTGTTTAAAATGAGGACTGAATGCTACCACTAGAGCAGGGAGACAACCAGGGAGAATACACTGGCAGGCTACAGCATCCATACAGCCTATCCCTGGGACCTAAGGTTGGAGCAGTTCTCAAATAGGCACCGCCTCACGACAACTGGAGCTCAAGACTGCCCATCATGATGTAGGATTAATTCCAGCATACTTCTGACCAGTGTAAGTGAACTTATTTACACTTCTACGCTTTAAACACTAACAGAACAATAGACTAGTTTCTGCTTTACCCGCTGTAAGTGGCAGGGAACTCAAAGGATTCAATTTATATTAGTTTACCCCATCCATGGAATTTTGGAAGTGTTTGAGAAAACAATTGAAGATATTGCTTCTGTGCTCTTCTATATGCTAGTTTTTGGGGATATTGAAATAATGTGAATTATGTATTCTACTATATATGTTTCTTTGTGATTTTAATAATACACTTTTTAGATAAAAATACATATTAAAAATTATATTTGGTACCTTGTTATCAATAACACATTTTCCGTATAGTAGCAATTCTCCTTAGGTTAAATACTAAGATGTTACATAG
Organism: Mixophyes fleayi; assembly: GCF_038048845.1. NCBI lineage: Eukaryota > Metazoa > Chordata > Amphibia > Anura > Limnodynastidae > Mixophyes > Mixophyes fleayi. The sequence goes on along the minus strand of NC_134403.1, from coordinate 38,011,861 downwards.
AGAGCTTTGCTGCTTCTTATTTATTAAATAATGTTGATCTTTCGACTGCATTTATACCATGGTTTTTAGAGGGATAAACTATATATAATAGGAAGCAGAATAAGACTGAATCTACTTATCATCTCTAAAATCTGTGTCAGTCTTCACAGACCTACATTTACTAGCTATTATATTTTCACTGCAATACTGAATTATGGTCTGTTGCTCTCTTGGGGTCTTATAGTATATGACTCAGTAAGAGTATTACTAATTAATTCAGAGCCTGTCAATATTTATGCATACCATCGAAATACAAATGCACCACAATATACATTTGTTTTACACCTTGGGATTGAGATATATTTACTTTTAATGACCGAACACATCCATCCATCCTGCAGTACTGCATGTCAGATTCCCGAACATCACATTTAAACTATTTCCTAAGGTTATAATTACACAATTACACAAAATCAGTAAAATAGAATGTAATATATGTATGAAAAACATTTTTAAACAAACTTTTAATAACTTGTGTTTATTTCTTGAGAAGAGCTTTTAAAAAAAAATAGTTTCTATAATGTGTGTGTGTGTTAGGGTAAATCTGCCTTGCATCCTGTGAGTACTTAGATCTGCCATGAACTTCAGCTACATAGGTGTGTCTCCCTCTGAAGAACTGTTTCCTGCATTTCTGCTTTCAATTAGTTCTGAGCTGCAGGACAGGTGTGCCTTTCACTGCGAGATAATTAGAATATTTCACTATTTAAACCCTCACTGGCTATGAACTCAGTGATAGCATTTAACAATCATTCTCTTGGTTCCTGTATCCTGACCTGTTTGTTCTTATCTCTACACTGGTTCCTGTTTCAACATTTATTTGTATCCAGATTTCTGGACTGATCTTTACAGTTTTGCTGATTCTGGCTTTGCTCAATTTGGATATGTGAAGCCTGTTTTATTTATACAGTTTGTTTCTTCCTGGCGTTGCTTCTGTTATCTCCTGTCTTCAGCTCTGTATCAACCCAGAATCCCAAGACACAAACTGCAGAATTTATTCTTTGCTCTCCAGTAGGGCTTTACAGATATTATTGGATTTTGTGAACATTTGCACAGCCTTGTTACAAGAGCCATTAGTTACTACCTTGCAGGAGAAACATCTTCAGTGTTCTACTTAATATTTTGCATTGAATCATACTGTCATATTACTGCATGGTTCCTGTGTAACTTTGTGTCTTATCAGCATATCACCATTTTTTCAGAGATTGTTTTTATTTCCTGTCTGCTTTTTGAATGTTTGAATAAACTAAATAATGCTTATAACTACAACATACCTCATTATTTCACTGATTTCCTAACCACGTGCTTGCAGTGTTTTTAGAAGAATGCAACAATTGCAGTAACAAGGAAGATCGCAATTTTGTTTTCCCGGCTATTTCTTAAGTATAGATTTAAGAAAATGGAAATCTTCTGCTACTTTTCCACAGTAGTTGTAAGGCTTAAAGATAAAAAATTCAAAAAATACAAATATTATATAACCACAATGCAAATGTATTAAGCACAATCAACTGTAAGTATGCCGGTATGGACAATGTTCTTTGCAAAGCATTGTACATTGTCCAGGGGCGCATACTTACATGACCCCCTTAACAGCACCGAGAACAGCGTCGCGCTCGCCGGTGACGTCATCAACTGTCACCACCCTCTTCAATTGTCGCGATGCCTTCAAGTTGTTGCTCACAGCAGTCGGGAAGGAGCCTGGTCGGGAAGGAACCGTTCGCTCTTAACACGTCGGGGTAAGTCTTGTCTGAATAATGATTATCATTATTCAGTACCCCACCCGGGGCAGCATGGGGTGTAGTGTACACAAATTATAGTTTATGCAGAAATTAAAAGATAATGAAGAGTATGGAAGTTATTTAAGAATAATAATTTTTGGGCTGCAGATGAGCATGATATGTTAGATAATTAGAAAAGCATGTGTTTGGAGCAAAGAATAGGGATAAGGGAGATAGGATAGAACAGTAAAATAAATAATGGGTATAGCATGAAATAATTGAGTAACCAATATTATTAATAAAGACCACATAGCGCTCTATAATTTTGAAACAATAACAAATACATTCATTCATTGAAGTTAATATAAGAAATATAAGGTCATAATTAAAAAAAGAATTTAAAAAGCAATATATATATATATATTGTCATCTGTACACTTACACTTCCTATTTTATGTTACACGTATCTTAAGCGATGTGTAACTTTAAATCTAGCAAATAGATATGCTCGGCGCAAAGATGCGGCCATCATCATCATCTCCCGAACTTGCACAAAGCCTATGGGACGCTCAAAGTTGGGGGAGTCAAAGTCATACACATCTCTAAGGAGTGTGGTTGACTTGTGGTTTCCACACCCGTACTGTACTGAACTTACACATGAGTACCCCTGACCCACCTCTCCAAGCTCTAGTGGACAAAGGTATAAGAGGTTCAACTCAAACATCTGCATACAAATATATATATATATATATATATATATATATATATATTCTACTCAATCCTATTGTGCGCTCCTATCACCTATCACTTTAAAATATAAAAAAAGCCTGGTCACAGCACAAAATGAAAACATATAATGAAGAGTTCACTGCTTCACTCGCAAGGTTCCCAGCCAACAAATGAACCTATACAAACACATAATCCAAAAAAGAAGAACAAGAGAGCATGTATAATGTAATATTTTCTGCAATCTGGCTAAATTCATGTAAGTAATATGCGTACTTTAAATATAAAAAAACTGCAAAATATAAAAGAAAACAATTTACGTTCCTTAATGAATCAGGCCCTGTGTGTGTTTTATTTATTTATCTTTACCCTTTTGGTATAATGGGCAAAGGACTTGGGGACATTATGCTGGGACTGCTGGGTGGCAAATTTGCTGTTCTGGGGGTCAAAATCTTCTTAATGACATTAAAAACGTAATTATTTTTTCTGCACCTCTCCCCATTAGGGTAGTAGCTGATTAGACTAGAACTGAGACACTTGTAGCCTCCCTTTTATATTGCAAACTAGTGCTGGTTCTGGTTAAGGATTTGGGAAAAGGGCTGTGTCACAAGATTGGGTTAGGGGTGCCGTTTCTTGGGGTAAAATGGCTGCAATTCACATGCATCAGCCAAATATATCATACCAGTCCAGTATCTTGGTTCATATAGCCTCAGCTACATTTATTCACCAGCATTAAAATAAATAAAGCATAAACAAAATCCTAGCCTGTCCGGTCTTTTGGGGATGGGCAAACTGCAATGAATGAACTAGAAGGAGAAAAAGGGGTGTAGCCAAAAACAGACTGTCTAGTGTGATAAGTGGTGTGTGTGACTGCTGGCTGAGCCAATGGGGTATCTTCCCACTAAGACCCACTGAATGCTATGGCTGAATTGTTGTCCTAAGGGATGTTTGCATTCAGGCCAGAAAAAAGCACCTTTGCAGTATAGGAAAATACCTAACTTGTCACTGCCCATGAGATGTCAGCAGGACTCATATGAAGACAGATAAGTTTCTTTTGCTTTGCTATGTTCATGTTATTTAAATGAGACATCAAAACAAAATGTGGACAGTGTGATTGTCGACATTCACAATGCCGCTAATAAAAGAGCAATGCTGGCGGGTCCGGCTGTATAGCTGACTGACGTGCCGCCACTGTTCTTATAATGTCGGCATTGTGATTGTCGACATTGTGAATGTCAACAATCACACTGTCCACATTTTGAAGCTGTCATCAAAATGGAAGTGTCGGCATTTAGCCTGCTGACATTTCCATTGTTGGAAAATTGGCCATATCCCCAGTATAGCATCAAGGTGAACTTCTCAAACTTCTCAAACTATCATATACAAACACATAAATATAAAGCAAATAAAAATGATATATTAAGATATACAGTATATATAGAAAAGATTATATATATATATATAAAGATGAATATACAAATGTAAGAGAAAGAAGAGACAAGGAGGTCAATGCATTATCCAAACCCCGAGGTACATTGTTTGCCTAAAAATCCAATACAGTGCTCTCTGACATATTCTTTTTAAAAGAGAGCAAGCGCCATTTTTTTAGATATATTTTCAATGCCACTAGCCGAAAGGAAGCTAGGATTGTTTGAGTGTTTATATTAAAAGGAGATACAAATATTGGGCATTCCTAAATTGTTGAAAAAAAATTAGAGTTTAGGGGGCATATTTATTATCTATGGCATTTTTGACACAATCATTTTCATTCCTTATCGCAATGATAAGGAGTGAAAGATCGTGAGCATTTATTAAAAATGTTCTGCCAGAACAGTAATCACGATAAACGGCTGTCCCGGCGAACACCTATCTCCTCTGTTCTCTATGTTCATTATCGCAAAGAGGGCACCTTTACCATAGATCCCTCTACTCCAGCCTTGGACTGGCCTGCCGGGCAGCCAGGCTATCCACCGGTTGGCCCCGCCGCGATTAAGCTCTGCACCCTCCGTTTATAGGGGTGCTCCAAATCCAGGATTCGGTTGCTTTATAATGCAGATCCTTATTTCCCTGTAATTTTTGTGCACAGTTCTTGCTTGCATAAACAAAATGACAGCTATCATTTTAACATTTATATTCCTCCTGCTTCATTTATAGTTTGCCATTTATGGCTTTGATTTGGTGAAGTATGCGAAATCTCTTGAAAAAGTATTCGGTATTGATGCTGGAATAGGTTTGTTCATACTTCGTCATGTACCTCTGGAAGCAGGTAGCTTCTCTCAATGCCAGTGGTATTTTGTGCAAAGTAAAGAAGACATGACAATTAAGTCAATTTAAAAGAAAGTCGGTCACTACCATTTTCTTCTGTCATCATCTAGAGACAAGGTTTATAGAATGACAGTTTCAGGATTTTGCAGACACTCCAGGTGCTACAACACCTGGAGTGCCACAGGTTAGCCAAGCCTAGTCTAGTGGGACAATCCCGATTTTTGGTGACTGTTCTGCCCAATCTAAGGGGCAGGTCAAGACTGTGTACTCTTTATACACACTGTATTCTTTATATACTACTCTATGGTGCGAGATGTCCTTCGTGGGCTGACCACTCGACCTCTAGTGTCTGGTCTCATCTCTATGATGGCTGGCCACACCCCCTCTGGTGGGCCCCTAGCGTTGCAGTTTCCCGGTGGGCCCTTCATGCCCCAGTCCAACACTGCTCTACTCCAATGCTCTCCTCATAGGCTTCAATGGCGAGTGCCATCTTCTGATGGTATTAGCATTCGGGCACTGTTCCTAAAGACTTTGATTTTCGTAACTTGTTAAAGCAGGCAAAATAGCAGTTCCTATAGAAACCTATCTCCGATGTCTGCTGTGATCCTTTAGTTATAAGTAGAGGGGATAGTAAAATTTGCGGTGGTCGTTTTGTCAGTCGTTTTTGCGGGATTAGGAGCTTGTTAAATAGGCCCCTATGCTTCTAGCAGTACGACACTTAGAAGACCGCAAAATGATTCATAATATATATATATATATATATATATGACAAATTTGGTATTACAATTTATTTCACTGAATAATGACGGATTGCATAAATTGATTATTCTCTATTTAAATAAATGTAAATCGTGGATTGGGCCTCATTTACAGATAAAACCAAATCCAGATATCGGTGAAAATTTAAACCTGGACAAACCATGTTGAGATTCAAGGAGGTAAATGCAATTTTTTTTTTGCATGCAGGGAAAATACTCTCTGCTTTTTCATTTTGCACACAAATACTGGGCAGCTATATTTTAACAATGACATTTTAGAGTTGAGCTAGATGCGCCCCCCTCTAAAATTGCACTTCTAGTTGGATTTACTTCTGACTCTAAATAAGGACCATTATGTCTACAGTTAAAAACAGCCTTTGGTTTAAGCACTCATTTATAAGCCTTTTGTAGGACTGTCTAGAAGGGACCTCAGTCTGCTGTGGGCCAGAAAGTTCCTCAATGTATTAGCTCTTTTAAAAATGAAAGTGAGAGATGTAGAAAATAATGTTATCGCTCATTTGAAAATTTTTATTTTTTCATACTATTACATGACAGAATTATCAGTTTTTTATTTTGCTACTTTAAAAGTGAACATGTGATTTTGAAGTGTGATAATGTCTAGTTCGCTATGTTGCAGTTATTTAGAATTTGTAAGAGTAGGAGCAGCATATTTAAGATAAAATTATGTTAAATGGTGAAATATATGGTTTTAAATTTAAGATTAACTTATTATTGGATCACTGCACTGTGAGAAATTTTAGCAATTGTGTGACTGTCAGATATTAGTAAGTTTAACATTTACAAATTATTCTGCTCTGCCATTACCTACCACAAGGGTAAGAATGTTGGGATCGATGTGGGATCTATTATCTGGAATTCTAGACAGATGAGGTCTGATATGATGTTTTATTTCAAAATCAGAAGCACCATGTATAAGATATATGCTTTCTGTATTGTGTAGAGGTCACTATAATGTTGTCTTGTTGTTTATTAAAATGAATTATGTACTATATATCAGTCATTAAGATGTTCTCTGTATTTTATTTTGGTCACTAGAAAGATAACAGAGGGCGGGGATTCGCCCGAGGTAACATAAACGCTGAGGGGGCAGGTAAAAGAGAAGCAAAAGCATGGCAAGAGTTAACTCCACTGGGGGGGCAGGGGTCAGCCAATCGGTGAGGAGGTAGGGGGCAGGATTATAGCAGGGAAAGCAGGATAAGGCCAGGTGCTGGCAGTTAGCTTCCCCCTTTAACTGCTGGAGAGTTTACCCACCCACCCAGTCCCTAAATTTGGGTTGCTAGAGCTGGTTTGGTATTGAAATTTTTTCTTTTTTTTTTTATGGTTCTCGGTGTTAGGTCAGTTTGAGTGATAATTTCACAAACAGAGTTCGTGTGGCGGTAAGCAGCCCAGTCAGCACACAATTTGGTCACACTCATGACGCAGTAGGCACTCCCCCCTTAGGGGGTGAGCACTTAGGGAGTATACTCCTTTGGGTTTAGGGGGCTCCGCTTGGGCGGGCAGGCCCCAGCCGTACCCAATCTAGTGGGGCGGAGTAGATAGCGCATGGGTGGGGCTTAGGGGCTGATTGGTCTGCTTATATTGGCCACCTCTTCTCAATATGTTGAACATTTCAATAAATTACTGACCTTTCATTTAGCCAAAACAAAGTCTCCGTGTCTTTATTTCATAGTGGTATGTTAACTCTGTCAATAACACTGTAAAGGTAAGATGTCACCCGTTAAGCGGATTATGCGCTCTGTATTATATATCTGTCATTATAATGCTCTGTGTAATGCATATTGGTCACTAGAATGCTCTCTGTATTTTACAGAGAGCACTAGAATTACATCTGTATTGTGTAGTGGTTACTAGACTAAAATACTTTCTGTATTAAATAGAGGCCACTAGAATGGTTTTGATATTGTATGTTGTTTATTAAGATGCTCTCTGTTTTGTAATTCAATCACTAGAACTCTGTATTGTAAAGAGTTCCATAGAATGCTCTCTATATTGTATAGAGGTGACTTTAATGTTTTCTCTTTTGTGTATTGTTTATTATGATGTTCTATGTATTGTATATAAATCATTAAGATGCCTTCTGTATTGTTGAAAGGTCAATAGGATTTATTGTGTAGATATCACTAGAATGCTCTAGGTGTTGTGTAAGGTCATTAGTATGTTCTCTCTATTATATATCACTTATTAAGATGTATGTACTCTGTTTTGTATATGGATCAATAAGATCTCTCTGTATTGTATATTAGTAAATAAGATGTTCTCTGTATTGTATATTGGTCACTATTTTGCCCTCGGTATAATATATTTATCACTAGAATGCTCTCTGTATTGAATATCAGTCACTAGAGTAGTCTCTGCATTGAATACTAGTCAGTTGTGGCAGTGTTGTATTTGATTATAGCTCTTTGACATAACAATGTTTCATATATTTCAATGGTTATTTAAAACTACACCCACATTAGACAAATCACATCCACGCAGTTTTCATCACTCTCATTTTTCCTTTTCAGAGAACCAGTATAAGATTCTGGGCCACTTGCTTGTGTTTCCTGGACAGGGGCAGGCTGGGCTGGTTGGGCACCTGCCCCCTGGGCTAGTCCCATACTGGGCTAATTTGGGCTGGGTCACTGGGCCACCTGCATTTGTTTTCCATTAAAATGTCAACTCTTGCCCCCCAGGCTAAAATTTGCCAGCCCTCCCCCTTCTGCCTGGGTCAGGGTAATAGGCAGCTTTGCCACGCCAGTAGTCCCATTATAATGTGGTCCCTAGCACTGCCACCCATTATACCAAAGGAGTTTTTTTTTAAATGGGTTTTAATGAAAAACATGATCCCTTTTACACTAACACAAAATGATTCCTGTGTTGGGGTCTGTCATGTGCAAGCTAATTTTTAGGCATAAATCTGCAAATATATGTTTGTGAATTACTTCCTAGAAATAGTGTGACATGGTTCTCTTAGAAGCTGTTAGATCAATGGGTTGTGTGTATGTTAACTGCCCAGGGGGGCTGGTAGATAAGAGTAGCACCTTATACCATTTATGGCAGGACGCAAATGTGAAAGCCTTTGAGGATATCTCTTGCAAGACAATGAAATCTAACACCTGTTTGGGAGGCCCCAGACATGCCGACTGCAGAGACAGAGTTGTATGGGAATGACAGATTCAAGCTGAATAGGGTCACAGGAAAATATCATATCATTTTCTCCAATATCATACCTACCAGAGGCATGTGTGGTATGCAGATGAAGGGAAACTTATGACCTGCTGTGTGGAGGTAAAATCAGGTTTGTAAGGCCAATGGTGAGAAGTTAGGATAGAGTGACAGAAACTTGTCTCTACAGCATAATCATAAAACCCTAATTTGCATTCTTGAGACCTGTTGTTTCTGACCTCCCAGGAAGGGGGGCTGTGGGCTCTGTAGCTTGGTTTTAAAACTGTAGTGAAAATATAACTCTGAGGGAGTCATTTAATTGAACAAGTCCCATTTGTTCTGCTCCTCCCGGCACCACAAACTTGATTCTAAGTGAGGTATCAATTCTGTGTTTTATCCTTTTTATTTTATGAGAAACAGTTGCACTATATTTGTATGTCATTTTATTATCTTTTTATCTTAAGCATTGTTGATGTATCTTCCATATTAAATTACACTTAATAAGTTCTAGTCTCTGTGTTCTTATGAATTCACGCGACAGTTTGGCCCAGACGCTACATAATTGAAACTGGGCAAACCTTGTGGTTTAAGTGAACTCTGAATAAAGTAAATTGTGTTGGATTGATGCTAGGGAGAACCGAAGGCTTCCTAAATAAGAGTGTCAGCTCTTATCCGAAACAACCTTGGTGTGGGTAATTAGTATCGCAAAGCTAGTGTGTGGCATAGATAGGGAAGTATTTAATCATTTTAGACAGACCAGGTGGTTGTCTTTGTGGTTGACCCTGTGTCACATATGCATCACGCAGACTCAGGTGAGTGCTGTTCGTGACAGGGTCCCTGGGACTCACCTTCACCAATCAGTAATCACAAGTAGCTGGCACGTGAAAACAAATAAAAGAACCAATCTCTTCCAGTCTTTGGTGAAGAACTGCATTTTTAGACACACTGCAAGCAATGTAATAAAAGACTTCACGCACAGAAAAGTGTCACATGCTATGAGAATAGTCCCCGGGCAAAATGTATCAAGCTGTGATTTGCTTTTTTCAGCCATTTTCTCGGGCGAGTTTGAACCTGCTGATGTATGAAAGTGCGAGCAGATAGTAAATTATCCGTAAAGTGATGCCAACAAAATCAAGACGCTACAAATGGCCATCCCTACTTTTGGCCATTCAAAGAATATAAGTCGCCATATGTATTAAGCTGTGATTTTGCAAACTTGTGCCCATGGGCATGCTGCCACTTCTAGTGCTTCAAGAATGTACTTTAAATGGTGTCCCCATCTGGAAATATTAAGTGTTGCCACATCAGAAAAACATTATTAATGCCCCACTGGTAATGAAATAGTATGCCACTATAAACTTAAAACTTGTATTGCGCCTCATATGTTAAGAATGGCCAGATAGACCTAACAACATGCTTTTTTTTCTGTTGAATCTCCGGCGAGCATCTGTTGAATTTCGGCGAGTTTAGCTAAACCGTCAACAGGATAGGTGTTTTAAAATAGACACACATCACCAGAGATTGGATTTTGGAATGTCAAATTTGCAGGTTAATACATATGGCGACTATGTGCATAATATCGCCAGTAATCTCAAGGGATTTGCAGAAATTTGTAATCGCTGAAAAAATCGCAGCTTGATTAATTTACCTCCTGATGTCTCTATCATGAATTCATTTAATTAAGATAAACTGAACAGAGTTTTAGGAGACTAACAGGAGCTTTTATTTATTTGAAAGGGTTGGTACTAAAGGGTAGGAGTTTGGCATTTTATGTGATGTTTACACTTCTACATAGTGCATGTGATGTTTACACTTCTACATCATACAAGTGATATTTACACTTCTACATTGTACATGTGATATTTACACTTCTACATAATATATGTGATGTTTACACTTCTACATCATACATGTGATGTTTACACTTCTACACAGTGCATGTGATCTTTTACACTTCTTCATAGTGTATGTCATGTTAACACTTCTACATAGGGAAACTTCCTAAAGATTTTTCAGCTTTTAGTTTGCAGAGACTGCTCCTGAGTGCCTTGTGCAGAACCAAGATATTTTGTGGTTCACTTATAAATGAACCCCAATTCTAATGGCATTACATAGTATTGGTTCTTTATATTCCTGCTTGACCCATTCTGTAAATAACACTTTAAAAATCTTGACTAATGTTTGATTTTTGACACTGCTTTAGATTAAGTACCTGTGTCCAACGAGGGAGTTTTCTTAATGAACTATTTTATTTTACTATCCTCCACCATCTCTAACCACAGATCTGTTCATTATTTATTACAACTCCTGTAATCTCATTGAATAGCTTTTTTCTTGACCTTGGGTAACACCAGTGTTTAGATTGTGTTGTGATTTTTACTTTGTGGAATTCTTTGGTAGTAGAACAATGTAAAATATATATTTTTTGTTATTATTTGTGAACGTATCTTTCCTTGTTTGTGTCTTTTGTAATCTGTATTTAAAAATATTATTAAAGATACTTAATGCAAAAAAAGTATTTTTTCTGCGTATAATAGTATTATGTTTCATTAACAAGACAAAAAACAAAACAAATGTATATATTATAGAAATCATTTTTAAGGTGTTTTTGACTAATCACATCATCATTTTCAATCTTCAAATTTTGCAAATTTGCTAATTAGAATATTGGAATGTTCACAACTGCACAGAGTATTTCAGCAAATAATTGTGCTCATCTTGTGGGAAGCAGTGTCCTGTCCTCTTGTGTGATTATGTACTTATACATATGGCTACATGGGACATGGCCAGTATCATTATGTGAGGAGGAGTATAACATACCGCCCCCGTCATACCTGGTGTCAACTGCTGCATTGTGGGGCACAGTGATAAATTAAGAGCACAAGAGGCCTATGCAATATATTAGTTTGGGCCCCCCCTGCTTTGATAAGTCCAAACCACTATATTTACTCAGATCACTATACACAGGTCACACTGATATCACACACCTGATACAAACTGATCACCATACACAGGTCTCACTGATATCATATGCCTGACCCACATGACACAGGTCACACCGATATCTACCACCTGGTATATATGCCCCCCTTCACTGCCTGCCTGTTTTTCCATCTTTTCTCTCACAGGCCCACCTCTACCCATCAACTTTTTTTTATCACACCCCCCCCCACACTGCCCTCAAGCTTTTCTATCACATGTTACCCCCTGCCCACCAGCTTTTTCCACCCATATCCCTTGGCCCACCAACTTTTTTCTCACATACCCCTCTCCCAGCCAAATTTTATGCCATCCCTACCCACCAGCTTTTCTATCACATGCACACCCACTGACCTCAAGCTTTTCTATCACATGCCACCCCCTGCCCACCAGCCTTTACCTCCCATATCCCTCTGGCTACCAGCTTTTATCACATATGCTACTCCCTGCCAACAAGTGTTTTCCCTCAAATGCCACCCCTACCAACCAGTTTTTCTCTCATATGCCCCTCTACCCACCAGCTTTTCTCTCATATGCTCCTCTTCCCACCAGCTTTTCTCTCACATGCCACCAACTGTCCACCAGCTTTTCCCTCACATGCCCCCTCAATCATGTGAGGCTGGGCACCAGAGGCTAGAGAAACATGTGTTGAGCTCCTCCAATCAGGACTCACCACATGCCTCTCTGATCCCTGGTGCTCACCCTCATGTAATTGAGTAATTAGTGTGAAGTCCAGTACCTCCTTGTGGGGAATCCTGGTGAAGACCATTCATCCATTATACTCTGAATCAGCACAGACATCCACGACTTTACCTACAGCATGTGTCAAGAGCAGTGAAGGCGAGCAGGACTGAAAATTCGATGAAAGGAGCAGGATGCCCAATAGCCCAATAGCACAGAGAAGTATTGTCACACTCCTGACAGTTTGATGCAGATAAGTTGTGGTATCAAACAGATCGCTATTTCATACTTTCATTTTTTTTTTTTTACATATGTAAAAAATACAAGTAGTTCATAAAGACATTAAAGAACCTCATCCAAAACTTAAAATGCAAAATTTAATTTACTTCTGATTCACCTGGTTTCCATATGGGCTCCACTGGTTCACTACTGATCTGTTCTGTTTCAAATATGGAAAGTTCATGGGGAAGTGTGTTCACAATAATGCTATGTGTTTATGAACTGAAGCCGACAAGAGAGCAGAACTGGACAAGTGGAGCGTTCAAGGGAACAGTCAGAACACAGGCTCGCTGCACCATAGGTCAGCTGAACTTTGCATTTTCTTATAATTCACTGAATTTCAAATTATCAATGAATGGACGGGCCAGTTTGTTCATTTCTGCTGTCATATTCCAACATATACAGAAATGCACATGATAAAGGTCAGTTGTACATTAACACTTTCTTCATGAAGCATATATTGTAAAAAGGAAGAGAAGTCTTAAGAAAGTTGCATATATACTATTTTACACATTTATGAGGTTTTGCCAGTTGTTGGTTTTGAAATCTCTCCCATTGAATGATAATCTGGGCCGTCTGTCTGTAACAGATAAGATTCCATATACAGGACTGTTACATTTTTCAGTTTGCAGTCAAAATCTCAGCAGACAGCTGTAGCAGCTTTTTGATTTTGCTACTATACAAATGAAATGTGATTTTTGCTTGTGATAATGTTTAGTTCACTATATTGTAGTTATTTAGCATCTGTCAAAAGACGTTTTCCAATTTTGCTGCATGACCTCTAACACATCATTATCACTCAATCAATTTTGAGCAGCGCATTTAAGATAAAATAATGTAAAATTGTGAAATTAATGGATTTGGATTGAGGAATGACTTTTAGATTGGATTGTTGTACTGTGACAAACTTTAGTAACTGTTTGACTGTCAGAATTTAGGAAGTGTATAATTTCTAAATGATTGTGGTCTACCTACCACTAACAGTGGCTACCTTCAGTGTTGTTGGGTGTCAGATGTGGGATATATTATATGGCTAAGATAACATAAAACAATTACCACCCTCCCTCTGGCATTCCTTATGGATTGTCTAGAAGTGCTTCTCACAAAAACTATGGGCCTGCGTCATTAAGGAGAGCAAAGCATAATAAAAGAGTAACTTTTGCACCTGTGAAAAACCATGTTGCATTGGAGGGGGAGGTGAATTTAAAATGTGAGGTCAGATTTATAATTTTGTTAGAGCATGTCCTAGATCAACTTTAAATTTCAATGTAAATTTCAGTGTAAAAATAAAGCTATCAAGTATTTGTATGCTAGAAGAAAAAACAACCAGTATTTAACATATGTGCAAAATAATAAACTTATTTGCACCCCTTGCATTGTAACATGGTTTGTCTAGGAGAACATTTACTCCTTTTTTGCCTTACTCTCTTTAATGACTCAGGCCCCATATGAGGATATAATTAGTGATTATGTCTGTGTATATGATGTTGTCGAACAGCAGTATCTACTTATTTTCTTAACTTTCTGTATATAACAGGATCTGATACCTATGTATACCAGTTCAGTTGTTAGAAAATGAGTGAGAAAAATAAATAACAGGCTTTACGAATGGCATGTGACATTATGCTTGAGACTTGGGCCAGGTTCCCTTCCCTAGTGCAATAGTATAAAGAATCTCCTCTGTCTATCTCAGGAGTTGTCTGTTTGCAGCCCTTAGTAGAACTATTACAGCTGCCAAACAGGTAATTGTGTCTGTAGAACAGTAATAACTAAGTAAGCGTAAGTAATGGCATTATTGTACAAGCATACAATTGAATAGTACATTTTATTAAATTTTATGAAAGTTTGAACAAAGCTTTAAAGATAGCCCTGGGTTCACCAATATGCAAATTGTATTGGGTTGCCTGGAAACAATAATGTCACAGTGACCACACTGAAGAATTCTCCAACTCGCGAAAGACACAGGGGATATGAAAAAGACTTTACACATTACAGCTGGGCTAAGGGGGCCTCCATTCCCCCGTGAGGGCCCCCGCCTCGTGATCCGAGCTCCCCGCCCCCAAGGCACTTACCTCCTTCCCCGGCGCGCTGTATGCTCTTTACTGAGGAGGTCTCGTGAGAGTGAGACTCACGAGATCTCCTCAGTAAGGAGAATACAGCTTGCCGGGGAAGGACCGCAGTGAAAGTGCTCAGCAGCACTCATCGCGCCGTGGGCGCCCCCGCCCCTGACCGGTCAATACTGCTGCTGAGCACTTTCAAGGGCCCCCTGGATGCCATAGGCCCCTGGGCTGTAGCCCAGTTAGCCCTATGGTTAATCCGGCCCTGATTACAGCGCAGCTAGATGATATGTTATATAGATCTAATAGTTGCCACCAATCACTGCTAGACAATAATAAATACCAAACTGAGTTTAGTTTGATGTTCCACCAGCGCTTCTAAGGGAAATTCTGTTCCTGCTCATTCCTCAACACTCATAAAGTAAGTGCAGTGGACTTGGGGTCTGATTTACAGTTTGACCTACTACGGGTCAGAAGAATCATACATGTACAATAATATGTGGCCGCAGTTTATGTAACTTGCAGCCTGGAGAGGTGGATCGGAGATGGACAGGTAATGTACTGTAGGGGCCTGCACACATAGGTGTTTGTTTGGCCACATCTCCAGATGGACACACCCTGGAGAGTTGCAGCTCCACAAGGACTAATACAGGAAACAAGAAAGAACATTCCCTATAGATGTAATAGAGGTAAACAATTGCTTTGGGGGAGTTATTTTTAATTATATTAATTGTCAAAGTCTTTGATAATTTTAAAATCGTTGTGTTTTTTTTTCCCCCCACAATGGTACTAATGTGGAATTACACAGCTAATATTTCCAAAATTGTATTTCCTCTATTTTTAAAAATGTACTATCACCCTGCTCCAGTGGTACCTGGAAGTGCCCCAGTGATAAACAGCAAGGAGCTGGTTTGCCCTGAGAGGCCACATTTCCCCAGGGAATTAGTTCTTGTGCTAACCAGGCTGGGGCAGGTTTCACATTTTAATGAGGGGGGCCGAACGCTCTCCCTGGTCTTGTGTGACTAGATCAACTCAGCATAGCCTGGTTCAGATTGCTGCATTTGCAGGGGGACCCTAAAATCATTGTTTTTTGTTTTTTTATTGATTTATGGCAATTTATTTGATCAGCATCAGCTACTTAGTAACTACAACATCAATATATCTATGAGAAACAGAATCCTCCTCTTTTACTTTAAACTATGTGAATGGTAGAGAGCAGAATGTGATGAACTTGTCTGTAGGTCTGTGCTCCAGGTCTTCTGAGTACCTACCACTGCCTTTGTTACGAAGTTTGGGCACATATCAAAATAAAGTCATACTTGCCAACTCTCCCTGAATGTCAGGGAGACTCCCTGAAATAGGGGTGCTCTCCCTGATGCTGAGCTAATACAAGATGTGGATGGCTTCGCCATCTAGAGCATGATGACACAGTTCAGAAATTGTGTCCTATGTCCATGTTTTGATGCCTAGGGAGGTGGCCATTTTGATGGAGACCAAGATTTAATCAAAGACTGACCGGTAAGACAACATGACTTCAGTAATGGAGACAGAAATGTAAAAGACATTTCAGTCTGTAGAGATTCATTAGCTGCTTTTCTTTAACGCATAGTTGCCTACTCTTCCGAAATGTCTGAGAGACTCCCACATTTCTGGGAGACCTCTTGGTTCTTGCCCCGCAATAGATAAGTGGCGGGGGTGCTTAATGATGCATATATCGCGTCATATTAGCACCCCCTGCTGTAATTGGCCAAAATTGTGACAATTGTTTAGGGGGCAGGGCCAAAATAATGCGATTCATCAAGCTCCGCCCCCGTCCGCACACCTCCCCAGAGATCTCCCTGAGGCCAACGAGGAAAAGTTGGCAAGTATGAATAAAGTAGGTAATCCTACGTTCAAATCAATTGCTTCAAAAAAGGGTGTTGATTTAACAGTTCATATTTATTCAAACCATTCAGGAACGTGTCCACTTTCAAAGAACCAATAGTAAGTGCGCTGGGGCTTTACACTGCAGAAATGAGTCAGGTGGGGAGTGGGCAACTAGTCCAAACCTCTGTGACCAGCTCTGTAAATTGGGCTGTCTGAATTTCCATATACATAATTAATGAATTTTTCAGTGGTTGGCTGGTGTAGAAAAAAAAGTACTGCCAGGTGAGCAACCTTATCACATAGGTAACATATGCAGGAATGGAGGTGAGATGAAGGGATCTACCTTATATGTTTCAAGTCTTTATCCTATAGAGCATCAGATGATGGTATTACTACACTGTACTTTTCTAATCGTATGCTGAAATAATTTAACCTGCATGTCAAATTCATAATGCAGAGAAATGGATTCTTAGCAGAGAGGAATGAGGTCGGCGACCAAGGTTTAAAAAAATCAATCTTGATTTTTCAAGTGGAAGAGTAATTTTTTTTTAACATTCCTTCCATTTAACAGAATAATATACCTTCATGTATAATTTCAATTTAGCCATAAATTGGCAGGGAAAATGTACTGAACTCTGTGTATAGTATTTAAAAGTTTTTGTAAAAGTTTCATGACTTCCTCACAATTAGCAGTCAGGTCACAGGACTCTCTAGAGGGAATTAAACTGCCTGCAAAGAAAATGCACCACTGCAATGTGCAGATATTTTATGGCTCACCCGTTATATAATTTGTTTGCTTTTTTTAGTATTTGCATTTTTTTGAGCAGTTTGCTTTTAAATGTCTTTAAGTTTAAGTCTTTGTAGCAAAATATTTCAATTTTACTTGCACTCCCAAGAGATCCAGTGGCCTAACTTTTCTTTCACTGAAAGTTAAAGCATAATCTACTAGTTTTTCCTTTAATGAACGGCCAACAAATTGAAATTGAAAGTCACTGTCACACAAATTTGCAAAACCAGTTCACGGTATTAAAGTTTGCAGCTGGAAAGTAATTGAAAAACTTTTACTAGAATATATTAAGCTAAAGCCCCACTATTGTATCTGATGCCACGAACGTGTGCATTAAACGACATATCCTTTCCCATTGGTCTATTGTTGAATAAAGTTTATGTTAATTTTATTTTTCAAAGTACCGTAATAACGGTATTTACGCGCACTGTTACCGTAATGATGGTAATAGTGCGGGCGACGCGTTACTTTTGGCTGTAACGCCAACAATTGAATATGCCCCACTGTGTCTAACATAAGTGGGGGAGAAGTAGCTGGTGGGGTAGGTACAATGATTATTATTAAAAAACACAAAAACAAAAAACATACACAGGTATCATGGTAATGCAAATCAAATTATTTCTGAGACAATGAGTGAAAGTGATGATAGAAATCAGTGAGAAGTAGGCCGAAGCTAAGAAAACAGAGCTAGGAAAGCAGGTCAAGAGGTACAGGGGGTGATGGAATAGTAGTAGGAGCACACAAGGAAAGAGGGCCCTGTTCCTGAGAGCTTACATCCTAAAGGAAAGGGGGAATATACTGTGTAGTCCTATGTACAATATGTTAACAATAACCAATGGCAGAACAGTGCATCGCCAGGCTCTATATCAAAACTTTGTAGGGGTCCGCTGATGCCACTGTAGCCCCTAGGTTCCCCTCTCTGTTCTTAGAGAGTGCTGGAGGGTTGGTGAGGTGCCTTGGAAAGGGGTCCAGACCTTGCAAGGCCACCTTCACTTACGAGCCCCATAGCAGGTACACCAACTGCACCCACAGTATTTCCCCCACTGACAATAATATGTTGAATAATCTGGTTACAACATGCTGGTTGCAATGAATTATCATGACTGGATATAAAATATGTTGGTCACTGCTGGATGAAATATGCTAAGTGGCAACTGTTACAATATACATGCTTTATGTGTTATTAATATGTGGGGTACTGTTGGGTATAACTGCTTGGCACCTGCTAGATTGAAAATTCTTAACACTGTTTAAATAGAAAAGTACTGTATCCGTGGAATATCAATAAATTTCGTCTGGAAAAAAGGAGCTCATCATTGGATTTGGAGTTATCTTTCATACAGATATGACATTTTTACCCATTGTAAGAGTTTTCAATTGGTACTTGAAAATAAACCTTGTTTGTAAGATTTCACACATGCGTGACCATTTTTTTTGGTATAATGTTTTATCCATTGTGAAAAAGTATTGCTATGTGATTGGTCTGGATCAGCCTCAATTAAGTTATCTAAAGATAAGCATCATTTTTCTTTATAAAATCTACACGGCTATTTTTCTAAATTTTGATTAATGGTTTTTAAAATACTACACAATGAGCTCTCTTTTCCTCTATAGTGTTTGTTTCTAGAGTTACCCACAGCGGGTTGTAAGGAGCTACTAAATTGGACATTAAATTGGACATTAAACTGGACATTCTTTTTGAGTACATGTGTTTTTGCTGTTAATTCATTTATGTAGTGTGAGCGCTAATATAGGGATTTTTGAATTTTACTGTTTATATGGTATAAAATACACAGAATGCCTCCTATATAAAGCTGCACCTACTAATTTGAATGGAAGTAACCTAGACAAATGTTGTGCACCACTTCGATTTTCTTCATGCCTAGCAGATTATTTTTATTGTGTTTTTTAACTCAATTTCTCTTTTCATTATGTTAGACTTTATTTTAAGTCATATAAAAAATATTATTTAAAAAAATCAAAGAGTAACACTCCACAACTTAAATAAAATGGAGATTCAAACACCCGCTCAATTTGCATGTAATAGTGGCTATTGATTAAAGTTTGCATCAAACTTGCTGGAATAGCCCGAACGGGTTGAGTACAGAAAAAAGGGGCAGCTCTTACCCACGGTGTGCCTTTTTTCTCACAGGATGAACAATGGACAAAATACTTGTCTAGCTTTTAGAGTACACCAGATGAGCCAGGGGTGCATGGGGGGGCTGGGCAATGTCCCATTACTTGGGGGTAAACTTTACCCCTTGTTTATAATGTAATCATGATGCAAGTTTGGTGCGCTTTGCAATTACAATGTTGAAATGTATATACACAGTATACTATTTGTAATATTGTGTAGTAATGTAGTAATATACTTGTAGGGAGTGTTGTGGTTGTTTACATTGTTATTTTTATTATATTGATAGGTGCATTATGGGTAATTATTGGAACGGTACTGTTCACATGATCTGATCCAGTCCCACCACTGAATCAGGAAGTCCCAATCCGTTGGAAACTGAATCTAAGGAAAAAGCATGTCAGGGGTTAAACTGGGAGATCAGGACACAGTCCCTCAGCTTGAGTAGGTCCTTTTTGTTCTTCAGATAACCTGAAGCAGTAAGAGCAGGGGTATCTGGGCGTGTGTGCTGTTTGAAACGAACAGCTCTGTAACAGCCCCCTATGATCGTTGTCAATCATTGAGGGGTGATATATCTAAGCCCACCCATGGGCTATTCCTGGGAGCGTGGGAAACCTATCTGTCTATAAAGCATGCAACCAACCCTCGGACAGAGTGAAAGAATAGATTACAGAGGTTGTTGAGTTGGATGAACAACGTGTTGGAGTTTTTGGCTCCTGCTAGTCTAGTACTCGCTCACACTTCCTCAGCGCATCACCCATGAGTCTGATAACTTGGTGTACCTGCTCTATCAGATTCCTACCACCCTGGGATAGAGGGGTAGAAAATCAAGTTGGGACTCAAGGATCCAGAAGCAAAGGTGACTGCAGTCCTCTGGGCTACAAGGGTAAGGGACAGGTTGTGTGTTAAAGCTTCCAATCATTTCTGTAAGGTGGATTTTTATTCTGGTGCATTGTTTAATAATAATAGTACTGTGGTACTTGACAACTGTTTTGACGAGTGACTGGGGTACCCTTTGAAGGTTCTGGGCATCCTTCCCTGGAATCGTTCGGCAACCCTGAGTGGCCAGCCAGTGCAAAGTGGGTATAATTGGGCCAAATAAACCTGGCATCTGTATAACAACTCTCTCTTTTCTTGGCTGCCGGTGCTGCAGGAACTGGACCTAGATTGTATTAGAGAGGAGATCCGGTGGGGCCCCACAAAGTGTTGCATGAGTGGGGTATGGAAATAGCTGGGATTTGCCTAAAGGTGGACAAACCACATAAAGAGAATTTGGGACCTCTGGGAAGAAGTGATTTCCTCTTTCTGTCAATCCCTACTGAAACATATAGTTATTAATACAGTTCATTGAATAGACTCCACTTCATTCTATTTTAATTTTTGAGTCACACTTTCCCTATTCTGTGATCTGCAGAGTTTAATAGACTGCAATAAAACAATAGTCAAATTATCAGAGGGATCAATGGAATAATTATCTAATATATATAAGCCTAGCGGCGTGTGTGTGTGTGTGTGTGTGTGGAAAAAATTATTTTCTTAGAAAGGACTCATCCAATTGACCTGAAATTTAGTATACTGACATTATTTGACAAAAAAATTATAATAGTGAAGTCAGTTCACTTCCATCATCCCCCCTTCCCCCGTGGGAGGGGTAGTAAAGGCTAAATTTACGAGTTGAGGGCTCAAACTCTTTTTCGTGAGGTAATTTTACCTCATGAACACACATGCGTAGTATACTTAACACAGTGAAGAAACCTGATGAAAGCAACATATGCATGGACGTCATTACTGTGCTACCCGCCTTCCTAACAACTTGGCAAACACCTACTATTACTACTCACACCTTCCTAACAAGTAGTTACAGCACTGTAAGTAGTGACAGCACTGAAAATGAATGTGATACAAGCAGAAGTTTTGACTGGCTCTGCTGAAGGAGAGAAGGTGATGATAGCTCGGATTGACTTATGTCCATCCGAAACAGGACTGCCGTTTAAGCTAAGACGGCGGCAGTTCCCTTTGAAGGCGGCATTTGCTATGACCATTAACAAGTCACAGGGTCAAACACTTGACCGTGTGGGTATTTATTTACCAGAGCCTGTGTTTGGTCATGGACAATTGTATGTCGCATTTTCACGAGTACGGAGAAGCAGTGATGTGAAAGTGCAGGTTATGAATACTGCCCTTCAAGGAAGACTGATTGAGCACACCGATAAGGTGTTTAGCAGAAACGTTGTGTATCGAGAGGTTTTAGAACAGTAAGACGATGGAGATTAAGGATGTGGCGATGAAGATGAAGGATGAGGTGATGGAGAAGAATGATGAGGTGGTGACATGTGGACAAAACCACGTTAAAAAAGGGCGCTTACGTCGGGAAGTAACGCTCTTCCCCTGAGGAGGCCTGGCCTAGCCCCAAATGCATGACAAAAACCTTTTTAACACCTTAAGTAGCTTGATTTGACTAGAATGCATGAGTATCATGCACGGGTTAACTTGTATTTCATATATGAAGAAATATCTTTTCACTGCTGAATCTTTTATCGTTGTTTTTAATTTCAGCAAGAAACCCCAATTTCTTCTATTATAATAAGGTCATTGTAAATATTGATGTGGTAACAAATGTCCATCTGCTGATCTGATTAATCCTGTAATACTAACATCTTACATAGTACTCTGTTCTTATCAGCAGACGCCAAGGGACACAATGGCACATTGCCCTTTACCAACATGGTGGACCTTGACTTTTAAAAACCATTTAATCACTCTTGACAGAACTACCTTTATTAATCCCCCTTTATGTACTTCGTTGTGTGTTTCTACAATCCCACTATTTAGAGAAAAGTTGGGCTACAGTATTAATACTTAGTAAGTTATGCAAACACAGCATTATCTTTGTAAACCTTTGTTTAGTATACAGATTATCAACTAATAAGCGAGTCTGACAGTTTTTACACTACTCCCCCAGTATGCAGAGGTGACAGAAGACTTCTGCTGTAAATATAATAAATACTTGGTCCTGTCTATGGCAACTAGGACTGACAATCAATCTCTGGCTGCAAAAAAGCAGAAAGAACCAGAGAGCTTAAGTCACATGAATACATAAAAAGCTAATATGAACATTTAGGGCCTAATACTGAGTTTGAATACATTAGCGTCTAAATTGCAGATGCAAAATGTGTTCACACAAAAAAACATGCAATTATGCGTATATACTGAGTCACATGGATCTTCTGATCCGTACAAAGAGCATATATATGAAATTGCTTAAAGCATGATGATATACTATTGATACATATGATCAATGAACTACATGTATCAATATTATTCATTGTCGTTCTCCAGGTGGGGAGTAGCCACTGCTAGAAGATACAGAACAGCTTTCCCACGTTCTGACCAATCAGAGTAAAGCTGCTCTCTATTGATTAGAAGCTGACCAGCCAGTTCTCATCATTGATATGGTATTTTATTTTCTCCCCAGTGGAGGAAGAAGAAAGAAGAGGATCACGCATGGATTTAAGAGAAATAAATTGGTACAAGAGGGTGTGCGGGTAATTTTTTTTCTAATGAAAGTACTTTTTTTGATGGTGTAACACAAGTCCCAGTGGGCCTTGGATGCCAGGGCATGCTGGCGCTCGTTGTTCTAACATGTCAACATGCTCTGGCAACCATGGGTGTGCTGAAGCAGTGGTCAAAGTGAAAATTTAGAAGTGGCGGTATGGAGATTTCAAAGTGACGGTATGAAAAATGTAATAGAATGTAAGTGATTGGAATGTAATAGTTTTACAATGAAGGTAATAGGAGAAGTAGCGGTATGGCATACCACTGTCTACACTGCGACTAAAAGCACTGCAAATAATGCTCATATCTATCTTTAGATATTTTACTATCCCAAATCTCTCTGGTATGGGTTGTTTTTTATGGGGGGGTGGGGTCAGTCTGCAATTTCTTGCGGTCCTGATATCCTTAAGGAGTTCAGCTCCGTGATTGACAGGCAAGGCTGGAGTGACATTAAGTCAGGGGGACCGCATGCAGTGAATGTCACAACTGTCATTGTTATAGACTCACTACTCTAGCCTGTCGTAACCTTACCGGTACACTGTCATACACTGTGATTGCTGCTACAAGTCTATAGGCTATGAGAGGTGGTGTAGGGAAAACTTGGGGATAGCGAAATTTTTTCATATAAATTATTTATTTGGAACCTGTTTTTACCCATTTTTTACACTAGTGGATCGTTGCTCCAGCGACTCAGCATCTGCCATAGATACGGCTCCTGACAGGCATATATTCGGTTGTGTCTAGGTCTGATACAACATTGGCGTGACCACATCCTTAATGTACACTTTCTACTCTCACTTCCCTTCTCCACCTGTTCTGCCTCTCTAAACAGGAGTCGCAAGTGTAACATGCATCTGAAACTACATATGGCGTGCAATTTTTTTCCAACAAATCTATTATATATATATATATATATATATATATATATCTATCTATAATATAAATGTCTAGTGGCGTGTGTTAGTCTGTCTGTGTGTGTGTGGAAAAAATAAAACCAAGCTGCAGCGCCACCTGCTGGGCGGAGTTATACACTGGAAAAAAAATTCAGAAAGCGCTGGAATTTGGTATACTAAGATGTTTTTAATTTGTTAATTTAATTTGTTAATTGTTAAAAGTGTTTATAAAGATTTAAAAAATATATATATATATATTTCTTGAAGGAGAAGTGACAGTTGGGAGTGGTTGGTGGTTGCCCGTGGGTGACAGTGGGGAGTGGTTGGTGGTTGCCGGGGGTGACAGAGCAAGAGGAGTGTGATACTCAGGACCGCTGAGAGAGATCCCTGTGTCTGGATAGACATCTGGATAGATGTGGCGATGACAATGAAGGATGAGGTGATGGAGAAAAATGATGAGGTGGTGACATGTGGACAAAACCACGTTAAAAAAGGGCGCTTACGTCGGGAAGTAACGCTCTTCCCCTGAGGAGGCCTGGGCTAGGCCCAAATGCATGACAAGAACCTTTTTAACACCTTAAGTAGTTTGATTTGACTAGAATGCATGAGTATCATGCACGGGTTAACTTATATATATATATACATATATATACATATATATATATATATATATATATATATATATATATATATATATAATATATTATACAAGGCACTACAAGTGGTGAGATAAAATATTAAGTTCTATATTGTTATGTATTATAGCTATTCATAGTTTTTCTGCTAGTAGAACAAAATTATATTACCACGATTATAATTGGCTCAATATAATGTTTGTTAAGTATCAGAAAAAATAAATTAGGCAAGCATCTTAGAAGGATTACTTAGTCGCCTCTTTTGAATACTAAAGTCATTTTATCTTGGTCCAACTAGCTCAAGGACAAACAGCATGTGAGAATCGGCTTCATAAATCACATTTAGGCATCATAAATCAAAAATGCTTTACCGTGTACTTTTTAGTACCTTATTTCAATATTTTCTGGCAGAGGTAATTTGACCTCCGTTGTTGTGAATTGAAAAAGCATCATTAACATGAAACATTTACAATGCAAGCTTGGAAAATAAAAACGTGTTATTAGAAGTAATATATAATATAGGCCTAAAGTAACATTCATACAGTGGCATCCTTAAATGGTATTGTTATTATAATCAGATAATCGTACATCAATATCAAGAATCATTAAATATACTTTTCAAGTGCTATTAGAGGAAATACAGATGATTATAAGGTTATCCTATGATCCTTGACCCCTATAGCAATACTTGGTTTGTAATTACATGTCTCATTGTCATAGTGACCTCTAATGTCATTGCACATGAGCAATGTTAAAAATATACTGTAAATTATTGCTATAAACATTAACCTTTAATAAAACTTGACATTTCTGCACAAAAAAACAATCTTATAATATTGTAAAATATGTACGTAACATAAAGGGATACTAAAAATATACTTTGTGTGTTTTAAATCACGTTTTAATAGGGAACATGCCTGAAGCTGATTGATACCAAAGCATTGTAATTTGACTTGGTATTTTTACTGGCAAATTTTTTTTCCCCAAACCTATGGCACTGAAAGGGTTAAGCAAACAAGAGCTGTTTTAAAGGTCAAGGCACTCATCATTTGTAATCCGTTTTCTGTGGGCATTTGAAAACTTCTAAGAATGACGATGAACTTCGTGATAGCGTACACGCGTTGTTTTGGTATTTTTCTTCTTTCAATAGGAAAAAAACCCAAAACAAAACAATATCAAGAAAAATGCAGGGAAAAATAAAACAACACACAATGAGGATAATCCATTATACCTATACATATTGAACTCAATATCAATATTTGATCAATGTGATATTGGTACAGCTTATTTCTTAACATTACCGATAGAACACAGTGAGACAGCACAGTAGTCCTTTTTACTACTTCTTAACAGAAATCTATTATATATATTGAACTAAAAGAGTGCCCTATATACACATTTTCCCATCCCTCCCCTTTTCCTCTTTTCCTTTCTTAAAACATATATTGGTAATGTGTAGGAGCACCTCCCCACTTTATGAGACAAATAGATCTCTCCAACATATAAGGGGTTAAGCTTGGTGCGGTGAAAATTGTTATGTTTAAAAATAAAACAACAACAGAAAAACAACACAAGAAAGGAAGCACCTAAAAATCAACAACAAACGTAGAAATCTATGTTTGTGTCATATGCCTTATTATGAATTTTTGGGTGTTCCTTGCATTTGTATTGAATATTAAAACTGGAATAATAAAAATAAATAAATGCAACGTTCTCTGTAAGGGCAACATCTTCTTTGCCATTTGTCGTTCACAACATATTTTCTCTCTATTACTTTCATTCTTATTCCTAGGTTCCCGTGAAGGTGACGATCAGGAGTAATTACATAATATTACAATCATGTTGAAGCAAATATGTATCGTTGTATAGGAGTCTGGATATACTTTCAACAATTTCATCGAAACTCATAATACCCTGTCACACCGGGCTCTGTCTTTGCATTTGCACTTCAAATAGATAATCTGGACACGTCTGGACTGGAACTGCCCTTAATTTATTTCACATCTTCTCAGCTGAAAGTAAAACAGCTTACCCTGTTCTGATTGGATGCCCTTGAAATGACAAACAATACTTCTCTGTCGTGCTCTTGAATGCTGGAGACATGCAAAATGAAAAAACATATAGGCTGCATCAACACAGGCACCTTATTGGAACATATTGAAAGCACCTCAATGTTGCAGATACATTTTTAAAACATGCCTAAAACTCCTATCTGTTCACTTTATTTGGGCTCTTTAAAAAAAAAAACCTCACAAACACTTATGTACATTTTTCAATATAGATATATATTAAACACATTATTAACAGGACAACAGCAGTAAAAAATGTTGGTGAATAATATGGTTCTGGATTGAATATATAAAAACCACCTGCCTAATATTGTGAAGCTCTCCTTCGTGCCGCCAAAGCAGCTCTGACCTGTCGAGGCATGGACTCCACAAAACCTTTTGAAGGTGTCTTGTGGTATCGGGCACCAAGATGTTAGCAGCAGATCCATTAAGTCCTATAAGTTGCGAGGTGGGGCCTCCATGGCTCTGACTTGTTTTTCCAGCACATCCCAGAGATGCTCAATCACATCGAGAGCTGGGGAATTTGGAGGCCAAATCAACACCTTAAACTCTTTGTCATGTTCCTCAAACCATTCCTGAACAATTTTTGCAGTGTGGAAGGGCGCATTATCCATTTGAAAGAGTCCACTCCCATCAGAGAATACCGTTGCCATGAAGGGGTGTACTTGGTCTGCAAGAATGTTTAGGTCGTTGGTACATGTCAAAGTAACATCCATGAATGCCAGGATCCAAGGTTTCCCAGCAGACAATGCCCAATGATGACTGTCCTGCTCAGTCTGGACTTTATCCCAACTACAGAGACAGTCGGGAGATATGTACCACTTCAGACTGCTTTGCTCATAAAGGAAGAGTTGTGTAGACCTAACAGTAGTGCACACAGCATTGCCCATATATTTGAAGGGAATGAGAAGGGGTTATAGAGCAGCCTAGAACTGTCTAAAATGATAGGCACATCCCTTGCATGCTAGTTATGCCCATTTTGCTTGCATGGTTTGATCCCCCCATCACCTGTCAGGTGCAGTCATTTTGCTTTAGTCAGTGCTGGCCTCACTTGGACTAGGAGGTGTGGAGTAATTAATGTTATCGGGAAAACCTGGAGTGGCAACTCTCCATCCCAGAGGTCCCAATGTAATGGACAGGAGCTCCGGTCCAATTTAATGCATGATGTATATATGCAAATATTTTGTTGGCCCACATGAGCCAAAACTATTGTAAGCAAACACAATGAATGAAAACATACATGGTCAAACACAATGAATAAAAACATACATGGTCAAACACAATGAATGAAAACATATATGGTCAAACACAATGAATGAAAACATACATGGTCAAACACAATGAATAAAAACATACATGGTCAAACACAATGAATGAAAACATATATGGTCAAACACAATGAATGAAAACATACACGGTCAAACACAATGAATGAAAACATATATGGTCAAACACAATGAATGAAAACATACATGGTTAGCTCATTTAAAGTGTATGTGTGTGTATATAGCTAAGGATAAATATATTGAAATACATGCAGATAAATATAGATATATTTAAGTAGCTCATAGGCCAAGGAAACACTTCCTGCCTCATTTACAGTTAGGATTAAACCCAATTAGAAGTTGCATTTTTGTACTTCAGCAAACATATGTTGCTCTATAGGGAAACAAATGTAAAATGTGGGGAATGATTTAGAGTGGTATTCCCTATATTGCTATCAGAGCAGTGTATACCTGCAAATTTACAACAGCAATGTAATAAAAACAGTCCTGATGTTCCTTTCAGTGAAACGCGTTTTGCACTAACTAGACTCACTTTATAAAGGAGAGTGTATTTTTATGTTTGCAAATACCAATATAATAAAAACATGAATATATAGGAGTGTATTAAAGACAGTCCTGATGTTCCCTCGCTCTCATTATTTATTTATGACATAAATAAGACGCAACCAAGTAGTATTGTAGGAGAAAAGAGGAAAAGTTAAAATTACTAAAGGAAGTTGTCCTAAAGCGATAGCAGGCAGGTGTTTAAGTGATGCTTTTTCTCTTTCCATTATGTACATTTCCAACTGGGCCTACAATCCTGCAAAATATATTAAGGGGTGGTGTGTCCCTAGCTCCACATATTCTGCAGTTAGTAAATGAGCCTTATTGCTATTATTACTATCTCTGTATCACGTATGGTAAGCTATGACAATTGTACAAGTTGTACAAGTCCTCGGCTCGTTCTGCCACCAGAAACATCACAGAAGCACAGGTGACACAGAAATACTAGGATGCAAATCTCTCCAGCAGCAAAAGAGTTACATTGGGGAAAAATGCACAATTGTACGTGTGCCGTTGTGGCATTCTTGGCGCTTTACAGGAAATGATACGAAGGAATGGAAACAGATATTCTTAGCATCAAGCATCCTACAAATGTCCCTTGCGGGAATAATCTGAGGAGATATGTGTGTCAAAAGAATGTAGTAACAAAGATAAATGAAAAACAGTGACGGTCATAAATAAACAACATAGTAATGGATCCAGTAAAATGTATGTATGTGAGAGATGAAGGGCTACAATTAAAATCACTGAACTGCAATAAATTAAGTGCTTTAATGTTAAATGGTTTTTTTTTTATGTCTGCTTATCTATGCCTATAGGTGATTTGTGTAATCGAATCTAGTAAATTACAGAGTATGTACAATGTAAACACTTTAGTTAAGTAATTATATTTCAGATGCTATTTATTTTGTATACTTTTTAGCAGACCCCACAGCCTTTCGTACACGTTTTGATAAGGGGATAACCACAATCTTGAAAGACAAATGTAAATGTTTTGGAAGATATTGGGGCAAATGTGTCATGATGCATTTTATTTTTGCAGTTTAGAAATCGCCGCACACTGCTGGTGATTTTCACCTATAAACCACCGGATAAATTATCCAGCGGCTTGGAGGGTCAAGACTCAGATCACTGGAGGTTTCAAAATACCTAGGTTTAAATAATCAATAAATACAATTGCCATTAAAAAAATATTTATTAGACCTACTTATTAGCTACATAACATGCCGTTTGAGCTATCTTGCCATTCATAACATTAAGATTTATTGCATTAAAACCGGTGCCCCCATCATGAAATAATAAGTGTTGCCCCTGTTTTCGTGCAAATAACATTACCCCTTAATTCCATTATAAAATAACATTGCCCACTTAATTTCAAAATGAAATAATATTGTCACCTTAATTTCATTATACATTTTTTTTGCCCCCCATAGGATCATTTTAAATTAATGCTTGCCTCATAGTTCATGGTAATAGTGCCTTAGTGGCGCTATATAAATAAATGATGTTGATGATGATGATGATGATCCTCTCATGTTATGAATGACAAGGCAGCTTTAACAACATGCTGTTTTATCAATCTTGCCAATCAGAACAACCTCTTTTCTTCTGGCTTTATTTTCTAGTGGTTTGCAAACCAGCTGCTTGATACATATCATGCTATGTATTTGTATAATGGTTAAAGGTCAGGTAGACGATTTGTATTGTGCCCCTTTTCAAAAATTTGAGTTTTCAGTGGTTTTCTATAAGTTTGTACTTAGTGTTTTGCTGCAATGTAACTACTGAGGTCACAGTGGATGTGACTTACGACCTGCAAAATGGCCAAGTTCCAGTTCAAAATTGGCTCTGGTCCCACAATGCGCCCCAATTTGCACAGTTTCACTTTAGGGCTGCTATCTGGGGTGTAGGGGGAGTACTACTCTAAGAGGTCCAGACACACCACGGGACCCGTGGCGGTGGAAAAATTATGGCAGCCCTGATCAGAGTCGCTGGTGCTTATAAGCACATACCTATAGTACCAGATTAAGGGTGCACATGCTCAGGGCCCCCTCCCCACCGGCAGGGGTCTTGCTGAAGACGACACCTGTCTCCATCTCCCTGCTCCCAGCTTGTGCACTCTGCCCTGAAGCGTTGTGCGCGTAATATCAAGACTTCATGGGTGCTATTAATTTAATATCTGTCTGGCTGGGGTTCCAGTATCTGGCAAAGCAGAAACTGACCTGAAGACACCAGCAGCAGCACCATGTAGTCATAGCTGCAAGAACAGGTAGGAGAACAATCCATTTATTATCAAACATTGTTTAGAGGCAATTTGGTAAAGTTTTGAGGGACATGTGGGGAGGTCTGGGGGGCATATGGCTGTTTCGGGCACCATATAGGATAACCGCTGAATACACCAGCCCCTGGTGGGTAGGAGGGTTTGGGGGGGCAAGTCGAGGAGGGAGTGGGGGCCCCGCTTTTCTTTTTGTATTGGGCCCCACATTGTCTAATGGCAGTACTGCCTTGATTCTTAGGGCTAGATTTACTAAGCGGCGGGTTTGAAAAAGTGGGGATGTTGCCTATAGCAACCAATCAGATTCTAGCTTTCATTTATTTAGTACCTTCTACAAAATGACAGCTAGAATTTGATTCGTTGCTATAGGCAACATCTCCACTTTTTCAAACCCGCAGCTTAGTAAATCTAGCCCTTAGAGTTAGAGTTTTCAGAGGAGGAGCAAGTTTGCAGTGAGAAGAAGTTGGGCAAAGTGACAGTGCTTTGTTTAGATTACATAAAGGATAATGGAATAGAGAGGGAGCATTCAGTTAATGAAAAGTATGATAGGAGGGATCTGTTTACATTTTTGCACAAAGCACCTCTTCAGATTTTTCCGCCTCTCTCCATACCTAGGCGCTATTTTAATTTTCTCCCATGAGCATAGGCGTGCGCTTTGATGTGTGCCGGATGAACCACTGGAAAGAAAAGGTGTCTAGCTGTGAACATCCAACGCACTTCTTAAGTGAGGCCTTGAGTATTTATGAAACACATCTACTTTAACACTGAACAGTTTACGCTCATTAAGGCGTATTTTCTAAAAGCAGGCTTAGTTAATACTGAAATGAGATATAAACAACTGACTAAAAACATTCTATACAGTTGTAAATAATTAGATCTGTAAAATAGTGGAGCTAAACTCAAAAGATCAATATATTAAAGTGAGTTTGTACGACTATGTTTGCATTAATGTGCACATCAAGATGGTGCCGATGGTGGCTGTTGATCACTATTTTCAGTGAACGCATTTTGCACCAACCAAACACACTTTATCCATGAAATTATTTTTTTTTCCGCGTAGGTACCAATGTAATATAAAAACATGAAAATATAGAAATGTAAGACATGTAATAAAGACAATTCCAATGTCCTCTTACTCTCATAACTTAAGATATAAATGAGGATCCAAAATGTAGTATTTAGTATATATAATAGAAAAAAAATGTAATTGATTAAGACAGTGGTCCAAGTGTTAGGGGTATATTTACTAAACTGCAGGTTTGAAAAAGTGGAGATGTTGCCTATAACAACCAATCAGATTCTAGTTATCATTTATTTAGTGCATTCTACAAAATGACAGCTAGAATCTGATTGGCTGCTATAGGCAACATCTCCACTTTTTCAAACCCGCAGCTTAGTAAATGTACCCATTAGTCTGCAGGACTGACCTTATGGCGTTTGGGTGACATTTCTGCATCAGCCTTTTATTGTGAGCAACATTACAGAGACTTTGCAGTATCTCCATCAATATTCAGTGCATGGTTTTGCAATAAATCTCAAATAAAGCAAAAAGACAAAATATTACAGGTATTCTTTATTTATTGCATAATATTTAAATCACCAAACCATACTATATTGAACCATCAAAAAAAAAGAATTTGAAAACTTCCCATTTGAACTTTGCTTCAACTCTGGTCCCTGTTGGTAAAGGTATTAAAGTCCTGGCCCACTCCATTTGTTTCATAAAAGGATTTCAGCTGAATTGTATTTTTAATCAGGAGCAGTTTCATGTCTCTACCAAATACAGCCCTTGCATTAACAAGAGAGTACAATTTGAGGTTACAGATAGTTGAGATTATACTTTTGTAAACAGTAATTTATTAAAGCGTGAATTCGAAAGAGCAAGGACTTAGGTGAAGAGGAATGAAGTGGAGAATAGAGGAAAATACATTACCTTTGTCAGATGAAGGCTTCAGCAGAACTAAAATAAGAGGTACTTGAATACTATACTCTATATGAATAATATCAGATAAACACAACTTGCTCTTTTAGGAGAATCTGTAATAGTTCAGATGTGTTGAAAATACATAATTTTGGTTTCTATTAGAGATGCTCACTGACCCCCATGAACTGATTTTGGTTTTGGTTTTGGATCTGGATTAGCTTCGTGTTTTGGTTTTGGTTTTGGCAAAACTGCCCTTGTGTGTTTTGGTTTTGGTTTTGGATTTTTTAGGAAAAATCCTAAAATATGCTATGCTAATATCACATATTTTTGCTCTTTTTTTGTTCCTACATTAATATTAACCTAAATAACACTAATTTCAAGTTATTTGCAGTCAATTTTGACCACCTCACAGATCACAATATTATTTTCATACACTTTCGAACAAATACTGCAGCGACCTGGCTGGATGGTAAGCGACAGAGCAATGACACAAACACACAGCAGTTCCTAGCACATCTAGGACACAGCAGTGCCAGAAAAGGAAAAAGGTGCAAGATGGAATTGTCCTTGGGACCGCCCTCTCTCCCACCCAACATTATTTTGGATCTTAAAAAGGGATCCATAAATCCTGAGATCCGGCAACGTCGCAACGACGTTTTGCCTCGTTTTCAATTCCGAGGGTGCGCGAAAGTACCGAGCCGACTCAGCTCGGTACTCGGATCCCCTAAGTTCGGGTGTGTTCGGTTCTCGAGGAACCGAGCCTGAGCATCTCTAGTTTCTATTTAAACTTAATCAATTGAAACCACTCTTAACTACCAATAGCTATATGTGAGATCACTTTAACCTTTAAACATATGTCCACCTTTAACCAAAAATACATATACACATTTTTCTAACAATAGAATACAATTTATAATTATTCATTTACTGCCTCCCATTGCCCTTTTTAATACTTAATGTCCTTTCAAAAGTGGAGACTGAGACTCAGCTAAGTTGTCTGGGGCCACTTCTTGAGTCCTTACAACTGACAGTCCATGTTAATCTTCTGTGAGTGTTCTGGGACTGTGGTATTTTTGGTACCATATGATTATTTTACTGGATATTTTCTTCAGTAGTTCCCTACTTAGCAAGTGAGGGCATCAGTGCAGAGTGGCTTTTCTAATTTACAGTGTGGATTGGATCTACTCATCTCTCACCCAAGCCACTTACAACATACTAGTTGACGGAGAATTTCCTTGGTCGAAGTTAGTGTTCATACTAATTTAGCATAAAATTGAGCATGTCCATAAGTATTGGCAGAAAAGTGGGGGAGGTGGAGGCAGAGTATTGGAAACATAAAGTGTAAGGGGTAGAACGGGAAGAGGTGGGTCTGAGAGGTATGGCTTATCTTCCGATAGTCCAAATTTTGGGAGGACTATACTATTCTCCCGAAAGGGATGATCCGATTTTGAAAATGAAAGGGACTTTAGCAGAATGTATGGTTGGGTGAATCAGGGGTATGTTTTGGGCAGATTATAAATGGGGCTTGAATATGTTCTTAGTACAGTAGTGTCACGGGCACTAGGAGTCTTTACCCAGGGATCACCAGGTGATAAGCTTACCAGAGCAGTATAGGTGGTAATATGGTACTCTGGTAGCGGGGTGATCACGGAACAGGAGACAGCAGATGATAGAGATGCTCGGGAAAGTCTATGACTAGCAGCACTGGTAATATATATGTAGTAATACAGGAGGAACTGAATGGACAAAGGACACGTGAGGGTAGTCAGTGGTCTGCGGTAGCAAGTTGTACCACTGCTATAGTGAGGAGGAATGTCCAACAGAAACGAGGAGGTGATGAGAGTCAGCGGTCTGCGTTTAGCAAGTTGTACCGCTGTCTGGGTGAAGGAATGGGATCCAGGTGGAGGTATCCGGGGAGTCAGTGGTCTGCGTTAGCAAGTTGTACCACTGCTATGTGAGAAGACACTGGAACAGGTGACACTGGAAACAGGAATTAGTGGTCTGCCTCTAGCAAGTTGTACCACTGAATATATATGTGAGGAGGAGCACGGGGAGAGACTGCAATACAGAGGATACACGGGCACCTTGAACTTGATCCACAATGACATGCACCATATAGTAATGACGAACAGCACTGCAATTATATAAAGTCACAGAAACTATCCAGGCAAAAGATAACACAGTCAATGATGGCAAAAGTCTCAGCGGATAGTAAGCTCCAGAGGAGAACAACTCAGTCCAGCAAGATATGCAATACACCAGCACAGTCAATGAGAAGTATGCATACCGTGGTTCAGGAGCAGGCTGTCAGACAGGAGTGCAGAGATACCTGAACGGCTGGAGGCCGCAGGATGCGAAGTCCCTGGAGGGTGAAGCGGTAATCAAGTAGGTGCAGCGCACAGGTAGGTAGACCAGCAGGGGAACAAATACTCAGGAAGCAGTAGTATGTAGAACTGGACTCCTGGAGGACCCTGAAGAGTAGCGATGGTCTAGATGAGATGAAAGCAGTGAGGCGCAGATCCGATGCAGACTGGCGGGTAGAGACCAGCAGGAACACTGAGAAGCACGGAGAGCGGATCAGCTGCTGCAGACACGAGTAGAACTGAGGAGTAGCAGCCAGCAGGACTCTGCAGGTACACGGAGGTAGCGGATAGCAACCAGCAGGTGCAGCCACGATGAAACACGGGAGAGCAGAGCTGAGCTGGAACTGTTGAGCACGGAGAGCAGCGGATAGGAATCAGTTGTAGCAGTCTCGAGGAAACACGGGAGAGTTGAGATGAGCTGAAGACTGTAGCGCACGGAGGCAGCAGATAGGAATCAGCCAAACAGTCACGATGAAACACAGGAGGGTTGAAGTGGTCTGAGGACTGTAGTGCACGGAGGCAGCGGATAGGAATCAGCTAACAGTCACGATGAAACACAGGTGAGTTGAAGTGGTCTGAAGACTGTAGTGCACGGAGGCAGCTGATAGGAATCAGCTAACAGTCACGATGAAACACAGCAGAGTTGAAGTGGTCTGAAGACTAGTGCACGGAGGCAGCGGATAGGAATCAGCTAACAGTCACGATGAAACACAGAAGAGTTGAAGTGGTCTGGAAACCACAGGAGTAGAAGTGGTCTGGAAACCACAGGAATCAGCAGCGCTGAATGCATGAGGAAACACGGGAACACCTTCAGAGGCTCATGGGGAATGAGACTCCAAGATCAGGCAACGAGGTATGGACAGCAGGTGCTTTAAATAGGGAGTGTTGCCTGATCAGCCAATTAAGTTAAAGGAACAGGTACTGAAGGTTTTGAAAGGGCTGCGCATGCGCAGACCCTCAGGATAGTGGACGGCCACGGTTCCTAAACACACGGGAAGAAGCACTCACAGTCTGGTGAGTGACAGTACCCCCCCTTTTAAAGGTGGGCACAGAACGCCTGGAACCGGGCTTTTCCGGATTTTTGGAATAAAACTTCTTAAGAAGAGCTGGGGCGTTGAGATCTTCAGCTTTGATCCATGAATGCTCCTCAGGACCAAAGCCCTTCCAATGAACGAGGAAACGGAGAACTCCTCGCGAAATTTTTGCGTCCAATACATGAGTAATCTCGAAATCTTCCTCCTGATGAACTTGAACTGGCTGAGGTGCTGAAGGAGGAGCCGAGAAACGGTTGATAATGAGAGGTTTGAGCAAGGACACATGGAAGGCATTGGAAATACGAAGGTTCTTAGGAAGTAGAAGTTTGAAACAAACTGGATTTATCACTTGAATGATCCTATATGGACCAATAAAACGAGGAGCGAATTTCATAGATGGGACCTTCAAACGAATATTTTTGGTAGATAACCAGACACGATCTCCAATTTTCAATGGTGGAATAGCCCGCCTCTTCTTATCTGCGAAAGACTTATATTTGGCAGATGTCTTCTTTAAACAGGTTTTGACCTGAGACCAAATATTTTTGAAGGTCTGACAAACAGTCTCTACAGCAGGAACTTGGGTGGGAGGGAGGGCAGGAAATTCCGGAAGAGACGAATGGTGACTGTAAACCACCAGCACTTGACTTTTTAAAGATGACTCCTGAGATCCATCTTCAACGTCCGAGGACGTCACGAACGCCCGATGAGGAGGAAGGCGTTCAGACTGAACCTTATCGCACAGATCCGTAGATGAAGGATCCTGTGGAGGAGGACCTGGTGGAATAGACGAATGCTGTCTTTTGAATGAAACCACTTGAGAGAGACAACGATGATGACATTCAGCTCCCCAAGACGTAACTTGAGAAGTGCGCCAGTCAATCTGGGGAGAATGACATTGAAGCCATGGAAGGCCTAAGACAATCGGACTTGTCATAACAGGAAGAATTAAAAACGAAATCTCTTCATGGTGTACCACACCAATCTGAAGCGTTACTGGAGACGTACTCTTGGTGATGAGACCATTGATGAGACGTGATCCATCTATAGCAGTCACAGTAATCGGTGTTTTCAAAGTAATCACTGGTAGGGACCATTGATTCACTAGGGATTTAGAAATGAAATTTCCTGCTGCTCCAGAATCAATCAGTGCTTGAGACTCAAAGGATTTGGTAGCAAAGGAAATCATAACATCAAAAGCACAGACTTTTAATTTCGTAGAAGATGGAGAGGACTCCAGGAACCCTAACCTTATCTCCCCAGTATTGGTTAGAGCCCGGCATTTCCTGGGACAAGAATTGAGCATATGCGTGGAATCAGCACAATAGATACAAAGTCTATTCTTTATTCTTCGGTCCCTCTCCTATAAAGTTAATTTGGAGCGACCTATCTCCATGGGTATCACCGGAGATGAAGCTGGGTGAAATTGAGGATTTGAGAGAAGAGGTGTTTTAACCGAAGTTAATTTTTCGGAATCATTCTCACGAAACCTCACGTCTACACGAAGGCAAAGGGAAATCAAATCATCCAAAGAGGAGGGTACTTCTTGTGAGGTCAGTGCGTTTTTAATTTTATCGGAAAGCCCCTGCCAGAAGGCGGCGATCAGTGCCTCAGCGTTCCACTGAAGTTCAGAGGCTAGTATCCGAAATCGAATGACGTACTGAGCCACAGTGCGAGATCCTTGGCGAAGACGGAGAATGCTGGATGCAGCGGAAATAACACGACCTGGTTCATCGAATACACTTCGGAACGTGGAAATAAATTTGGCACTATCCTGTAACAATGGATCGTTTCTTTCCCACAGAGGGGAAGCACATGCGAGAGCTTGTCCAGAAAACAATGAAATAAGATAGGCCACTCTGGAACGATGGGTAGAAAAATTTTGAGGTTGGAGCTCAAAATGAACTGAGCATTGAGTAAGAAAACCATTACATGTTTTGGGGTCTCCATCATACTTTGACGGAGTAGGCAGGTGAAGCGTGGAAGCCGTAAACACCTGGGATGGCACTGGGGAAACGGAGGAAAGCACAGGAGCATCAACAGTAGTTGTGGCATCTTGCACAGACATTCTTTGGGAGGCTAACGCCTGGTAACACCGCAGTAAATGCCGTTGGCGAACTTCCTGTTGCTCAATACGGGTAACCAGATGCCGCAGCATCTCTTTGGCTGTAGGTTCCGTATCTGGGTCTGTCATGGCCTGATCTTACTGTCATGGGCACTAGGAGTCTTTACCCAGGGATCACCAGGTGATAAGCTTACCAGAGCAGTATAGATGGTAATATGGTACTCTGGTAGCGGGGTGATCACGGAACAGGAGACAGCAGATGATAGAGATGCTCGGGAAAGTCTATGACTAGCAGCACTGGTAATATATATGTAGTAATACACGAGGAACTGAATGGACAAAGGACACGTGAGGGTAGTCAGTGGTCTGCGGTAGCAAGTTGTACCACTGCTATAGTGAGGAGGAATGTCCAACAGAAACGAGGAGGTGATGAGAGTCAGCGGTCTGCGTTTAGCAAGTTGTACCGCTGTCTGGGTGAAGGAATGGGATCCAGGTGAAGGTATCCGGGAAGTCAGTGGTCTGCGTTAGCAAGTTGTACCACTGCTATGTGAGAGGACACTGGAACAGGTGACACTGGAAACAGGAATCAGTGGTCTGCCTCTAGCAAGTTGTACCACTGAATATATATGTGAGGAGGAGCACGGGGAGAGACTGCAATACAGAGGATACACGGGCACCTTGAACTTGATCCACAATGACATGCACCATATAGTAATGACGAACAGCACTGCAATAATATAAAGTCACAGAAACTATCCGGGCAAAAGATAACACAGTCAATGATGGCAAAAGTCTCAGCGGATAGTAAGCTCCAGAGGAGAACAACTCAGTCCAGCAAGATATGCAATACACCAGCACAGTCAATGAGAAGTATGCATACCGTGGTTCAGGAGCAGGCTGTCAGACAGGAGTGCAGAGATACCTGAACGGCTGGAGGCCGGCAGGATGCGAAGTCCCTGGAGGGTGAAGCG
The DNA here is from genome assembly GCF_038048845.1 of Mixophyes fleayi. Classification (NCBI taxonomy): domain Eukaryota; kingdom Metazoa; phylum Chordata; class Amphibia; order Anura; family Limnodynastidae; genus Mixophyes; species Mixophyes fleayi. The sequence goes on along the minus strand of NC_134403.1, from coordinate 37,972,797 downwards.
GTAATCAAGTAGGTGCAGCGCACAGGTAGGTAGACCAGCAGGGGAACAAATACTCAGGAAGCAGTAGTATGTAGAACTGGACTCCTGGAGGACCCTGAAGAGTAGCGATGGTCTAGACGAGATGAAAGCAGTGAGGCGCAGATCCGATGCAGACTGGCGGGTAGAGACCAGCAGGAACACTGAGAAGCACGGAGAGCGGATCAGCTGCTGCAGACACGAGTAGAACTGAGGAGTAGCAGCCAGCAGGACTCTGCAGGTACACGGAGGTAGCGGATAGCAACCAGCAGGTGCAGCCACGATGAAACACGGGAGAGCAGAGCTGAGCTGGAACTGTTGAGCACGGAGAGCAGCGGATAGGAATCAGTTGTAGCAGTCTCGAGGAAACACGGGAGAGTTGAGATGAGCTGAAGACTGTAGCGCACGGAGGCAGCAGATAGGAATCAGCCAAACAGTCACGATGAAACACAGGAGGGTTGAAGTGGTCTGAGGACTGTAGTGCACGGAGGCAGCGGATAGGAATCAGCTAACAGTCACGATGAAACACAGCAGAGTTGAAGTGGTCTGAGGACTGTAGTGCACGGAGGCAGCGGATAGGAATCAGCTAACAGTCACGATGAAACACAGCAGAGTTGAAGTGGTCTGAGGACTGTAGTGCACGGAGGCAGCGGATAGGAATCAGCTAACAGTCACGATGAAACACAGGAGAGTTGAAGTGGTCTGGAAACCACAGGAGTAGAAGTGGTCTGGAAACCACAGGAATCAGCAGCGCTGAATACACGAGGAAACACGGGAACACCTTCAGAGGCTCATGGGGAATGAGACTCCAAGATCAGGCAACGAGGTATGGACAGCAGGTGCTTTAAATAGGGAGTGTTGCCTGATCAGCCAATTAAGTTAAAGGAACAGGTACTGAAGGTTTTGAAAGGGCTGCGCATGCGCAGACCAGCCTCGGACTGGCCCGCTGGACAGCCGGTCAATCCACCGGTAGGCCCAGCGGGGTTGAAGCTCCGCCCCCTCCGTTGTTAGGGCGGAGCTTGATGTTGAACTTTGTTTAGATGGCGGCGGCGGTCACATCTCCTGTAACCACACTACCGCGCAGATGCAGAGAGCCCAGGCGCGGTAGTGTGTTTTTCAGCAGTTTGAGCAGGGGAGGAGGACGTCCTGATATCAACATACTGATCCAAGGTCAGTTTGGTCATCATAGGTTCATGCAACACTGGACGCAATAGACCACGCCCCCTCTGACGCTGCAGAGTTTCCCCGGGTTATCTGAAGCCCAGCCAGTTTGATCGTGGCTGGGATACAGAAGCTGGATACTGCCGTTTGATCGAGGAAACATATGGACTGAAAGATACCTTTTTAACATACAAAATGTGAGTGTTTTTAACCCCATGTTTTAACTTAATAAATAGAGAACGTAAAACACCATGAGATCTTTCTCTGTTCTCTCCCTGGTCTCCCATATGTGCACTCTGGTGAGGAGAAGAAACAGGTTTAGAGGGGAGTAAAAGTACATCGTGGTGGTGCTTTTTGAAGCAAGAGGACACATTATTCAAATACTGTATGGAATAGAAAAGGTCACATTGATGTAAGTTTACCATCTGGGACATCGGTATAGGTGGAACTAGAAGACCAACATCCTTTAATGACTTTGGGACCGTTTTCCCCTTGACTTATTCATTGACCCAATCCTTGTGTTTCTTTACCCTTCCCCCATTTGCGCCCGTCCTTTGATATTTATATTCTCTTTCATACAACACTGGCAGCATACCAGCATATATGGAATAAATGTGACAGGCTTTGGATGGGCTGTATTCTGTTCATTTTTTTGTTTTTTAAAATTTCCCTTCTCAACAAGCATTCATTGGTGAAGTACGCAACCGTAGTAGCACTGATGCTGTGTGTATGGTCTTTGACGAGTGGCATATTCTGTAAGAGTCCTTAAAAAATAATTATAACAAAGAGTCATTTTAATAATCAGACTGTGTATACAAGATCTGGCAAATGAAGGGTGCTTTTCATGTAGTCTAGTATTCCAATTGCATCCAGTTGAAAATATAATCATTCAGGGTTGTATAATATGTTGGTCTATATTGTATGTTAGTGTAGAAAGGCACATGCATAGGAGAACATAATTATATTTATATATTTTTCCTTTTGCCTATTGTGCATTCTTTTTGATGGTTGTCCTGTTTAGAATTTAGGGGTGATATAGTGAAAGTATTATAGGCATATATCAACCGTATTTAAAATGAAATTAGATGGATTTCACTGAGATTAGTTGAGAATTACAATCACTTGTTTTTTTATGAATTGACTTTTATTCCAGGACATGTCACAGCAACAACAGGTTGGTAACCATTGTACTAAAAAATTAATTGTGCAGTTTATGTCTTCTAATTGATGATGTTATTATTTGGTTTGTGTAGCCCTTGTAATGGCTTTTAATAAGCTCAATACATGATGGGCAATAACAACATATGAGGCGAGGGTTGGAGGTAACCAAATGATGCACTTATCATAAGTAACTGTCTTGGTGCATTAGGAGACGACAGGAGCTGGTACTGGAGTTTCTTCCAAACCACAAGTGTTTTATTAATGGGTCCCATGTAGTTCCCTACCAGTAGAATGGGCAGGGTCTAATGCAAAAGGTGCACATTTAAAATAGTGCTATAAGTTGTCCTCCATAGCCTGACCACACCCCCTTTACTGGCCACACCCACTCCTAAAGTTGGCCACACCCCAATATAGTGGGCCCCTATCACTGAATTCCCCCGGTGGGCCCTTCATGCCCCAGTCCGACACTGGCGCAGACCCTCAGGATAGTGGACGGCCACGGTTCCTAAACACACAGGAAGAAGCACTCACAGTCTGGTGAGTGACAAGTAGTCAATAGACCATGATTCAGATTTGTGCTTCGACACTTTTGACTCTCTAAAGCCATTTGCAGTTCGTGTTTGTTAATAACTTGATTTTTCAAACATTGTTAATATTTTTAAAATTAATAAGCAATTTTTTTTAATCAAACCTCAAACACTATTGTGTTCAACGCTAGCTGTGAACGCTTGCTGCTCTCAAATCTATCTTGATCTTGTGTGAACCAGCTTGATCGTGTGTAAACTGGCTCGAAAATGGTCAAACTTCTTTGACTTTCTCTCAATTTTTTAATGAATCTAAAAGTCAACAAATTTCAATGAATCTTTTCAACTTAGAACCAATCTGTTAAAGTAGTTTGAGAATTGATATGCAGCCGGTTAAAGCAGCCAATTTTAAAGGAAAAAAATATGCAGGTAACCCAGTGAACCAGCCTAAGGTAGCCCTCTATGAAACTGACCTGAGGGGCAGATGCCCCCCTGCCCCCGCTGTCCAGGAGATAAATACACATAGTTAAAATAATCATATTGATTTATAATGTGTTACAATCTCAATATATTTATATTGTGGAAGTATCTCTTAGTTTTATACACCATTGTAAAATTTATGTATGTTGGGGCTTTTTGTCTCAAGGATATTAAATTTTCTATCGTTATAACTTGACTGAATGGTACATAAACTGTACATAATGAATTTCACTCTCCACTTTATGTGATGGTGTAGTCGTTTCATTATTTATATATATATATATATATATATATATATATATACACACACACTATATGGGTAAAAGTATTTGGCCACACCTGTTAATTATTGAATTGAGGTGTTTCACTCAAAGCCGTTGCCAGAGGTATATTAAAATCAAGCACCCAGACATGCAGTATCCATTTGAAAACTTTTGTGATACAAAATGGGTCATTCTGATGAGCTCAGTGACTTCAAGTGTGGTACTGTGATAGGATGCCACCTTTGCAATAAGATGGTAAATGAAATTTCATCCTTGCCGGATATTCCACAGTTAACTTTAGTGATATTATTAGAAAGTGGAAGTGTTTAGGAACAACGGCAACTCAGCCACGAAGCGGTAGACCACGTAAAATCACAGAGCGGGGTCAACAACTGCTAAGGTGGATGCTCTGCTGATTCCATAGTGGAAGAGTTCAGAACTTCCACTGATATTAATGTAAACACAAAAACTGTGTGACAGGAGCTTCATGGACTAGCCGAGCAGCTGCATGCAAGCCTGACATCACCGAGACTAATGCCAAGCATCGGATGGAGTGGTGTAAAGCACATCTATACTGGACTGTGGAGCAGTGGAAACATGTTCTGTGGAGTGATGAATCGCGCTTCGCTGTTTGGCAGTCAGATGGGCGAGTCTGGGTTTAGCAGCAGATCCCAGGAGAACATTACCTGCCTGATTGCATTATGCCAACTGTGAAGTTTGGTGGAGGAGGGATAATGTTATGGGGCTTTTTTTCAGGGTTTGAGCTTGGCCCCTTATCTCCAGTGAAGGGCAAACTTAATGCTTCAGCACAGTGGTACTCATAATCACGGCTTACTAAAAAACGACAGTACTTACCAAAACTTTGATGGCAAATATGCTGACATTGGCGACTGTTTGAAAATCTGAAGTGCAACCATTTCGATGCATGAAGATCCCGGCACCCAGAACGACATCAGTTTCCATGGCGACAGTGTGATTGTGGCTGTTAAAGGGGTGTTGCAAGGGCGTGCGTGCTGTACAATGCTTTTTAAGTCTTAAGTACCAGCTCCGCTGCAAGTCTCAGGCAGTTCTCTGTACCCCAGGGTTTGACAAAGTTTCTTCCAGGGGGACAGATTCTTCAGCCCTTCCCATACAGATATGCGACTCCCCTGGTTTTATTCAGAAGTGCAGCATTACGGCACAGAGCATATAAGTAAAACAAGGTATGAAATCTCTGCTCTTCAATACCTATGAATGCTCTGCCCATCGAAATATGTATTGTGTGCATAGTCTTTGAAGTTTTGTTGCATGGGTGCAGGCCACTTTCATCTATTTAATTCCATAAATGCCTACATCTATTCATTCATACCACTGTCCATCCAATGAGCTTTGCCTTTTGATTTAATTATAGCTGCGCACCTCTATTACTAGCCAGGACACAGTGGCAGTGTGAGAGGTGTCACTCACCTCTCCATACCTGAGAGGTGGGTGCATTTGATTTTACTGCATTTCAGTGTTGTTGGAAGGATAGGTGTTAGTGCAGGACTTGCAAACATGAGGACCATTGACACTAGGTTGTGTTTTGATCAAAATATGAACTAATTCCTTATACTATAATTGTGCTAGATACATATAGATTTGCAATAGTAAGGATAAGTGCTGACAACTGTATTTTTTGGTTTGTATCTATATAGGACATTAATATTGCCATGCAGCTTGTACCCTGGACAATAAGGGAATACCAGACTTACTTATTTTCAATAAAGCTGCATTTGCAAAGCTGTGTGCAACTAAAATACACAAATCTGCCGGTTAGTATAAACAAAATGCTGAAAATTACAGATGGGATCCAGAAATAAAATGTATTTAGTAAAAGTTGCATGACAACATGTGCAAACCAATAGTTTAAAGACATCTGAAAGTGTCAATACCTTTAAAACATTTCAAATCGATTCATGGTATCAAACAACATCATCCAACTTATTATTTCATGAAAGTACAGATAGCAATGTTCAAATCAGCAACTTGGAGCCATTAGCCAATCAGAGTGTGGGCTCCGATGATCCAGTATGAAGTCTTGTGTTATCCTGAAGCATTTCTGTTGTGGAATTATTCAACTTCATATTCGGTTTAATATTCTATATTGAAAAGATGTGGGGAGGTAAACAATATGCGATTTTTAGTAAGAAGTATAGAAAGTGGTAGATTATGTGAAATAGAAATAATGGAATAATGAGTCTGAGATGCAAAGGGTAGTGTGAAAAGAGCGCAGTTGATAAACGTGAGCGTAGTTTTGAATTAAACCCCCAACTAGAAACTCTTCCCATCCTTAATTTCTATTCCTCTGGCTTTATTCTATATTTATATATAAAGTTGTCACACAATTTTTATTTAGGAAGTCATTCAACTGAATATAGGTTGTTTTCTACTAAGAGGGACATTTAACCATCTATTCAATAACTCAATACCTCTGATCTCAGCAAAAGCCGGCAGCTACTGAACTCTCGGAAAAGTCTATTTATTTCAAAAAAGCATATTATAGCAATATTTCAGTCCACTTCATTGCTGGAGGGACCTATAATGTAATAGTATTAACAGTCTCTCTGACAGTAAGTGGGATGATGCCAGAGCTACAATGTAGCACTCTCTCTCTCGGGTAAACAAACACGTTCTTGTATCTATTTTGGGAAACTCATATAGATTCTAAAACATTCTATTAATGAGTTCATTACCTCTAGCAGTTAATTGAAGATTGAACTTGATTATGCCAAAGAACTGAAAAAGAAAAGAACAGAAGTAGGAGCTGCAATATACTTGTAGGCAACAGCCCAACACTTTTAAAAAGCTATTGCTTTTGTGCATTTAGGTATGGTCACATGGGTGTTTAATAAGATAGGCTGAATTACTGAAGACAAAGGACATAATGCTGCTAAGAACCATTTTTCTTTAGCAAAGTTGCTTCACATAAGATTTAGCCCACGTAATGCTATTTGCTGAAGGCTTAACTGTGTTTCAGTAATTCAAGGAGAACAATAAACATGGAACTCGAAATTAATAGTAGAACTACAGTTTGCTATTAAATGGACATAAAATACTTTGACCTCTATCATACTTCCCAACAATGGCCTGTCTTAAAACATGACCAACCAAGTGCGATGCTGTGAGGTGGTGGCACATATCCAAAAAAGGGGCCTGGTCACATTGTATCACATAGCAGTTGGGATGTGTCATGTTCCCCTGGAGTCGTGTCTATCACTTTGCTAGGCCGCCCTATTCATAATACCTCTTCCTTGGAAACACACTTGAATTTCCGCGACCCCATGCTATGGTGAGTAGGGACTTACCTTCAACTTCCAGGCAGTCGGGCAATCGCACTAACTGTCGGGACTGTCAGACTATACCACCTAATTCGTCGGGACACTTGGGAGGTGCGACCTCTACATAGTATAGTGCATTTCCTATTGTAAGTGTAAGGTGTTAGAAATCTCAGAGAAGTTACTTTACATATACAATACTTTGAAAAATGTATTTACTTTGCATCATTCTGACAGTGAGTAAATGTATTGACTGCAGGCAGTTGTGATATACGTATGGGACACTTGAGATAATGGTTCTCTGAATCTTACAGACCTAAATACACCTGTCTTGGAAGAGCAGCAACATTTCCAACCATTTTTTTCGCCGCGAATTGAATAAAATCTCTGCTAATAATATCTCATGCTACATGATTTATGGTTTGAATGTATTTTGTAGCTTTTCTCTCCGATGCAAGAAGTGTAAATAGTACTTTAGGTCAAATCCTAAAGTGGGGACAACAAGAAAACAGAACCTAAGCAAAATGATTAAAAAATCATCTTTCTCTAAAAGGGCAACAATAAACTAACTACATAGGAAGTGTGCGTACAAACCATAGTATGCTAAGGATAGATAAATTAGATTCTTATAGCCTAAAACACATATGCACTATATACATCACCAGTGATTTGTAAAGTTACCTTGTCTTGATTTAAGGGCATTCTAAACGATTTGTTTAATTTTTAATTTTCTAATAGTATTTTTCCTAAATGAGTCTTGAAGAACTATAGAGTAAAAGTAAAAATATTCTGACTGCATGGCTTATAAATTTTAATAGCGGTATTAGTCAGCATATCTATGCTGACTACACCGACAACACTTGCCACAACATGTGGAGCCACTGTGCACCTAATTAATCTTTTTCTGCTTTTGCTATTGATAAAGACTATTCAGAGAACCAGGCGCACGGAGATGTAAGCATGTGAACACTATAACCAGCAAAGGCAGAGTGAAGCTGACAGGTATTTAAACCAGTAGTAGCCAATCAGGGCACGTGTCAGATAGAGCTGCAGGTGAGAGGAGTTCAGGTGATAACACCCAAGCTGAAAACAACACTGCAGCAGCCAAAAGGAAAACAACAGTTAGCTGCTGTTCCTAACATCTACTCAGAAATCTAGACCTGTTAGCACATATGACCCCGGGGACCTTTAAATGTGATTAAACTTTTCTAGTTGCTTCCTGTTCAGAGGAGTACTGAGACACCAGCAAAGATATGCTTAAGGAAATGCATGCCGTTTAATTTTTCCACTTGTTTATATTGTTTTGTTTCTACCTGTATTGACTTAATTATATATTGTTTATTTTTTAAAATTCAATATACTGTTGATTTTCTATATCACCCACTGTAGTAAAAACAATACACACAGCAATGATTCAACATTATCTGCATTATCCATCGTCTAAGAGCATTCAGGCAATTTTCCGTTTTCTTATTATTTTTTTTTCTTTAGCACAATTGCTAATTGTTTTTTTGTCCTGATTGCATCAAAATGTGCTACATAGATGAGCACTGACTGCACCATTATTTCCTCTTCAAATAATGGCAGATATTGTATGTTGATAGTTTTCTTGCGACTGTTTGTCTCACTGAGCTGAACCAGATGGAACAATAGAACAATAGAAATAGAAAGTGCTCCTTTACTACAAGCAATTTATTCCTGCTGAAAGGAGGGAGAAGTAATGTAATTGGGTTATGCTTTAATACAAGTGTTCAATAGGGACTGGAATGTGAATGTGCATTATTGTGCTGAATGTATGCTTTCTTTCATTACTTTTATTGCCTTATATTATTATTTATATAGCCCCTACATGATGTGCAGTGTTGTACATTCACATCAGTCAGTGCCACACTTTGCAAGGTAATAATCCCTATCACAGGAGCACAGGCACAAGAGACAATTTAATCAGAGGTTAATTAACCGACCTGTGTGTTTTTGGACCTGCAATGTAGACAAAATAAATGCAGATATAAAAAGAAATGGGCCCTACTCCTGAGAGAGCTTGACATCTAGTGAGGAAAGGGCATAGCTGAAACAAGACTAGCAAGTGTGGCTCAGAGTGCAGATTGGCATATATGTACCAGTGTGAGTAGCATTGGAGGAAGTAGGATAGGTTCTGAAGTCTGGAAGAGAGTCGGATTAGGCATGGCAGGGAATTGCATAGATGGTTACCGGCATGGGACAAGTCTTATAGGCAGGAGTATGCGGCATGTTATGCGAGACAAGACACAGGTCAGAGGCAGATCAAAGGGGATGTGTGAGAAAGTATTTTGAGGTGGGGTTTAAGAGGTAAGAAGGGCTAATGTTGGGGACAGTAATAATTTGACTTGGACTTTGGAGGATATCAGGAGCCAGTGTGGGAGTTTGTAGATTTATATGACCGATGTACTAAAGCATCTTAATGTCAGGATTCCCAATATGAAGACCACGGAGAGGATGCAAATGAAATAAAGTAGTTTATAGAAACAGTTAAAACAGAATCCCAGTATATTCAGGTTATCTGAGGAACAGGAGTAGACTACCTGGCAAAACAGGTTAACCGTAGGTACAGGTTACCCAGAGTAAGCAGGTTTGGCCGGGAAGCTGAAGTCTCTGGATTTCCAAGTTTGACAGGTGACTGCAGATATAGGATGTCTGGATTGCCAGGTTAAACTGTGAAGCTGAAGATTCTGGGTTCCAAGTTTGACAGGTGAATGCAGGTATAGGATGTCTGGATTGCCAGGTTAAGTTGGGAAGCTAGAGACTCTGGTTTTTCAAGTTTGACAGATGACTGCAGATATAGGCACCGGATGATCCACGGGAGAATCAGGCAAAAGGACGGTCAGGCAAGCCAGGGGTCAGAAGTCGGAAAATCAACAATAATACCAGGGAGTAAGCAGGAGCAAGGTCAAACGACGCTGGGCTCCGTGTAATAGAAGGAGGTGTAAAACTTAGAAACAAGCAAAAGTCAAATACCAGGAAGGAAATCATGATCAGATTACCAGAGTTTTCACAGGTAGACCAGCAGCAGTGACAATTGATGAACTGGCCCACTTTACAGGGAAAGGTAGTCTTATAAAGGCCAGACACAGCTGATAATGATCCATATCCAACTATGAGAACTTAACCCCTTGTAGGCAGGACAGATCACGGCGCATCAGCATCTAGGGAGGAGATGCTGAACTGCAAGCAGAGGAAAATCATTACACTTAAAGCTCAACATTTTCCAAAAAGATTTAAATAATAATGGGAGAAGGAGATTGAAAGTGCTAATTTGATTTCAGATTGTTCAAAAGAATTTTGCTTTGGCCTACAACCTTGCAAGTCACAATATGCTTTAGTTTTTAACAAGTTTCAGGGACATGCAAAACTGCAATTATGATTTGTAACAATTGTGTCCTGTTCTAACCAGTATCTTAAAGATATGTATATGCGCCTTTGTTTAATATTTGCTAATGAAGGACCTTATGATTTACGCTTGCGCAGTACTAAGAATGTCTATGTGACTAAAACACCGTATATAGATGTTGATTTGTTTTGAAAAATTAGAGCTTATGTAACATTCCACCTGCGTGTATTCATTTGTCTCTCCGGCCATATCAGTACACCATTTCTGAACACAGACCACTCAAGATATATCGCTGATAACGTTGGAGGTCCACACCAAAATACCAATAACGTCCAGCGGCCCTCACGCCAATCTGTTTGGCCACCGGATAGATAGAATTTCTTTGTCTTCTCTGTGCGATTTATGCCCTCTTGTGTCCTGCGATCAGTCAGTACTGTGGTGGAAGTATCGGGTAACCATTAGTCTCAGTGATTAGAATATTTTTAATGTGCTTTAAATTGCTACTAGGCATATAATTGTGTGCGTGTTTGTGTCAAGGATATGCACCTCTATCTACTCCCTGATTTAATATCTACTATATAAATACCTAGTGGCGTGTGTGAAAAAAAAAACCCAAGCTGCAGCGCCACCTGCTGGGCAAAGTTATACACTGACCTATATATTTCTTGAAGGAGAAGTGACAGTTGGGAGTGGTTGGTGGTTGCCCGGGGAGACAGTGGGGAGTTTTTAACACCTTAAGTAGCTTGATGAAGGATGTGGCGATGAAGATGAAGGATGAGGTGCTGGAGAAAAATGATATGGTGGTGACATGTGGACAAAACCACGTTAAAAAAGGGCGCTTGCGTCGGGAAGTAACACTCTTCCCCTGAGGAGGCCTGGGCTATGGCCCAAATGCATGACAAGAACCTTTTTAACACCTTAAGTAGCTTGATTTGACTAGAATGCATGAGTATCATGAACGGGTTATAACAGTCATACAATATATCACTTCTATTTTGTCAGGAAACAGCTCCTGAACCCCTTTATCTGTCACAAACTGTCATAAACTGCCCTCTGCGCACTCCTGACTTGGAAGCTTACTGAGAGGAACACACCGGATTCCAGCCAAAATCTCACACTCACATCTTTCGCTAGGGCTACAGAATTGCTGGATCGCCCCAAACAGCGCTCACACAACCTCACCCTCTTCAGTTTTGCCACCACCTATTGAATACGGGCAATAGGACACCAATACCCTGTCCCACACTGGCATGCAATCAAAGAGATAACCCTTAATCCCTCAAGGCTCTATGACACAAATGTACATGCAGGCACACACTAGGCTTGGTATACAAATGTATTCACAATTCACACCACAGCAATGAAAGGTTTTAGCATGGTCAAGCAATCTTATCTCTTCTACATAGGCAATGAATTAATTTAGAGCAATAAGGACCGAACTATTAAATTTGCTAGACCTAATATACAAAAGGTACAATGATTACAGAGAATAAAAAACAAGTAGATATACAAATAAAAAATTGCAAACAGTTATAAAAACAAATGGGATGAAAGTACAGAGCATCCCTTACGTATAATAATCTGTATGCCTGCGGGTAGGCAGAAAAGATGGACAGTCCATCAATTAGATTGATCCCCAAGGAACTGACAATTTGCCCCTTCCCAACATTGGTTTTTAAAGCAAAATGAAATGGGACGGTCTTCACAGGGGCAGTGTTAATGCTAATAAGGGGGGCAGGGATGTCGCCTGGTTGTCACTATAGTTTGCTTACAAATATTCCCAAAGTTTTGACCTTTGGGTAATTTTTCACAGATATATACCAGAGACATAGCTCCCCCTTCAATAAACCAGTCATAATCTCCCGCACATTTAAACACCAAACATGATGGAATTATAACAATGGGACATACCTTTTCCAAAAACATGTTAATATAGATTTTCCCTGAAACTGCTAGTACTTGTAATTCACAAGCCTGGTCTGATATCTGCTCCTCAGTATGGAGTGGCGTACAGATTTCCCAAAATATGAAATTTGAAGACATTTTCTTTGAAGTTCATATTTTTATATACCTGTATAGGTAGCCTTCAAATGCTGTCTCTGTCTGCAAGATGGAGTGTGAGACAATCCTGTTAAACCTACTTGGGCATTTCGCGTCTGGTATCAGCAGTTTGCCCTAAGAGGCCCATGACTCTCTGGTGATATTTGATTGTCACTGCCAAGATCGACAGAAAGAAGTGACAGTGTATATAGCCACCCCTTGACCCTTGCATTTCTCAGGGAATTGTTACATGTTTGTCTGTCCTCATGAATTCTATTCATATACAATACTGTGCAAAAGTTTTTGGCAGGTGTGGGAAAAAATGCTGCAAAATAAGAATGCATTAAAAAATAGAAGTGTTAATAGTTTATGTTTATCAATTAATAAAATGCAAAGTAAATGAACAGAACAGAAATCTAAATCAAATCTATATTTGGTGTGGCTACCCTTTGCCTTTCCAAACAGCATCAATGCATCAATACTTCTAGGTACACTTGCACACAGTTCTTGAAGGAACTCAGCAGGGAGTTCATTCCAAACATCTTGGAGAACTAAGCACAGATCTTCAGTGAATGGAGGCTTGCTCAAATCCTTCTGTCTGTCCATATAATCCCAGACAGACTTGATGATATTGACATCAGGGTTCTGTGGGGGCCATATCATCACTTTCAGGACTCCTTGTTCTTTTTTACGATGATGATAGTTCTTAGTGACATTGGCTGTATATTTGGGTTTGTTGTCTTGCTGCAGAATAAATTTGGAGCCAATCAGATGCCTCCCTGATGGTATTGCATGATGGATAAATACCTGTCTGTGTTTCTCTGCATTGAGGACACCATTAAGCCTGACCAAATCCCCAACTCCATTTGCTGAAATGCAGCCCCAAACTTGCAAGGAACCTCCGCCATGCTTCACTGTTGCCTGCAGACACTCGTTATTGTACCTGTTCTCCAACCCTTAAACAAACAAACTGCCTTCTGTCACCTCCAAATATTTAAAGTTTTGACTCATCAGTCCAGAGCACCTGTTGCCATTTTTATACACCCCTTTTTCTATGTTTTTGTGCATAGTTGAGCCACTTGGCCTTGTTTCCATATCGAAGGTATGGCTTTTTGGCCACAATTCTTCCATGAAGATCACTTCTGGCCAGACTTCTGAACAGTAGATAGGAATACCTGGGTCTCACTGTTTTTTTCCAGTTCTGAGCCAAAGTAATAGCTGTAATAACCAGTGAGTGCAGTGTTCCTGCACTTCTCCTTGGAAGTAAATAAAAATAGAGTTAGGAGACATCTTCCTCGTCTTCAAATTTCCTGTGCTATGGCTTTCCCTGCCAGGCTCCATGTGGTGGCTGAAGGTCGAACATTCTTCTTTAACTCTTCTCAGGGGAGTAACTGGCTGGCCTGATCATGTTTTCATAACTGTTTATCAAATGCACTGTCAGGCACATACATTTACATCTTAGATGTCACCACAACCCTGCAGTATATACATAGTCGGTTGAGAGCCCGTGGCTTTAGGGCCAAATTAGTACTCAGACCCCTTTTTTCCCCTTACTTACCCCTTTCTAACATATATATATATATATATATATATATATATATATATATAATATAAAAGCCTAGCGGCGTGTGTTAGTCTGTGTGTAGAAAAAAAAAAACAAGCTGCAGCGCCACCTGCTGGGCGGAGTTATACACTGACCTACTAAATTCTTAGCATTATCTAATATATAAAAGTAAAAGCCTAGTGGCGTGTGGTAGTGTGTGTGTGTGTGTGTGAAAAAAAACTATTTTCTCAGAAAGGGCTCATCCAATTGACCTGAAATTTGGTATACTGACATTATTTGACAAAAAAATTAAAATAGTGAAGTCAGTTAACTTCCATCATCCCCCCTTCCCCCCGTGGGAGGGGTAGTAAAGGCTAAATTTACGAGTTGAGGGCTCAAACTCATTTTCGTGAGGTAATTTTTCCTCATGAACACACATGTATAGCGGCGTGTGTTAGTGTGTGTGTGTGTGGAAAAAACTATTTTCTCAGAAAGGGCTCATCCAATTGACCTGAAATTTGGTATACTGATATTATTTGAAAAAAAAATTAGAATAGTGAAGTTAGTTAACTTCCATCATCCCCCCTTCCCCCCGTGGGAGGGGTAGTAAAGGCTAAATTTACGAGTTGAGGGGTCAAACTCCTTTTCGTGAGGTAATTTTACCTCATGAACACAAATTAAAAAGAGCGCTTGTGTCGGGAAGTAACGCTCTTCCCCTGAGGAGGCCTGGGCTAGGCCCAAATGCATCACAAGAACCTTTTTAAGACCTTAAGTAGCTTGATTTGACTGGAATGCATGAGTATAATGCACGGGTTAACTTGTATGTATATATATATATATATATAGTATGTTATGTGAAGATACTCGCTAAGGTATTAGCCCTCAGACTTTAATGCCCAGTAAGTTAGACCCTAACACACTGTGGTCCCATTGGATGCAGCTAAAGCATTTGAATCAGTTGAGTGGGAAGTGATGACCCGTTTTGGGATGAGACCCTTGTATGTAAAATGGGTTAAGCTCCTCTACTCTAAACCTGTAACATGAGTATGGCTTTAATGGCTATATCTCACATCCATTTAAACTGGGTAGAGGCACTAGACAGGGGTTTCCACTGTCTCCCACTTTGTTTGCAATTGCGAGGGATAATCTGTCTAAAAAGATCTTACAGCAGTGCATAGAGAGGACAAGGTGGTCCTATATGCAGATAATATGTTATTGTTTTATCTGTCTCCAATGATTTTAACATGGCTTTGCTGCAGGTGGTAAACAAATTTGGATTTTTTTTCCAGTTTCAAAATTAATTGGGACAAGTTTTTTGTTTTCTGTTATGTTGAGAATGTCTTGAGAAGCCTACGTTCAATTTCCAGCTGAAATGGGCATTCTAAATATATTGAAATCGGGATAACTATGTGTAGTTAAATATACAGCCCCAAATTGATTTTCTCAAGTTACCACTTCTCAAGTTGGCAAAAGTTACCACTATCTGTGTCCGGTAGCATCAATTTAATAAAGATGGACTACAACCAAAGTTTCTCAATGTAATTCAACACATCCCATTTTTTTGTCCCAACCTTTTGTATTCAGCAGAATAGATCAATATGTTACTTCCTTGGTAAGGACTATAATCAAATTAAGTTCCATTTACAGGCATAGCAGTTTGGGAGGTCTTGCTCTCCCCAATCTAAGACTTTATTGTTATGCTTCCCAGCTTGCCTACCTTAATTTATGGGTTTCTGATCTTACCTACCACAACCTAAACTGGGAAATAGTATGACAATTTCATTAGAGCCACACTCCATTAGAGGCCTTATTGGCAGGTAGGATTAGAGCGCCTCCGCTCTTGGTGGAAGCTGTGAAAATATGGAATGCTATGAATAAAAAGTAATCCTCTATGGGGCACTAATAAACTTAAAGAATTGTTATCAGTAGAGGGTAAATATCTTTCGTCCGACAAGGGGTAAGAGCAATAGGTCAGCTTTACGCACATGGTAGCTTTAAATCCTTAGAGCAACTTCTAGAGGAATATGATATACAACAGACAATGTTTTTCTCCAACTCAGACATGCTTTGATGGCATAATTTGACAATGGACTACCGACTTTGATGGAGGGACCCCCAAAAAAAGCTTTATCAGCCTCTTAGGTATAGACCGCTAATCTCCTATGTTTACTCTTACCTTCTATGTGAATCGAATGCTGACAATCTTGGGCAATTAAAAATGAAATGGGATATAATTCTTTTTACTTGCAAAGACTGGGGAATTTTGCTTAGTAGTGCACCTTATTCTACTGTATCTTTAAGATTTCAGCAAATACAAGCATATATTTTGTACAGAGCGAATTTTACTCCTATTCAGTTAGCAAAATTTGGTTCAGGCCATACTGCCATTTATCCAAAACGTGAGAGTGAGTCTGAGACTTTTTGGCATCTCCTTTGGGAATGCCCCACAATTCATACCTTTTGGCTTAAAGTTATTTGCTCAATCACTAAAACAGGAGTTCTAATCCCTTTATGCTCAGCAGTCACTTACCTTCTTGATGTGCACTTAAAGCATATGAGGAATAAATTAATACAACTAAACCTATTGCATTTATTTATAATGGCTAAGGTCTGTGAAGTCCAACTCTAGATGGCTTTCACAAGTCTGATGATTCATAATTGGATTGTGTTGTTCAATGACATGATAGGACATGAGAGATTTGTATTCATTAGTAGGAACGCTCTACCAAAAATGAAAGTATATGGTGTCAGTGGTTTGACACTCCTTATGCTTTGGCCTCCCTGAGGTTGAGTGTGAATGACTGAGTCCACGAGCGTCCATGCCAGATAACATTTACTACAATAACGTCAACTTCAATGCGACTATTACTGATTACGTGTTTTTTACATGCTCTTGCATTCTTTGTTTTTCCGTTTGTACACCTTGTAATCAACATATCTGTTCTGATTGATATGTGATATCTGTTCTGTTAATTGATTGATTTAATTTTTGTTTAACTTTTTTGTTTGCTTGTTCAAAGCCACTTTATGTTCAAAAATATTACTGTCATGGGGGTACTGGAGATACCCCTGAATTACCAGAGGTCCCACCATCTGGGGCCTGCATTTGAGGTCCTCACTCATTATGAGTAAGACCACAGGTTTAAAGATGTAGTGGGGGCTATGTGGAACTAAGGGGCTCTGGTATAAGTGGTCTGGCATTATTAGAGCCAGTCCTGTCCTAACTAAAGCAGGCCCGCCATGCTGTACTTCTCGATGGCTACCCCCTTGTCTGGGGCTTGCCACCTAAGAGTTGCCTTCCTTTCTAGTTATGTCCTTCCACTGTCTCCCATCCTCC
Organism: Mixophyes fleayi; assembly: GCF_038048845.1. Lineage (NCBI taxonomy): Eukaryota > Metazoa > Chordata > Amphibia > Anura > Limnodynastidae > Mixophyes > Mixophyes fleayi. The sequence continues at coordinate 37,955,613 of NC_134403.1, read as the reverse complement.
ACATCTCATCTCCATCCCATTCATCCCCTCTCCTCCTACTTTCCCACCTCTAGCCTGTCCGCTCTACCCCTCCCTTCTTTACATGTGACTGCCTCCTGATAGGTAAGTGACAAGGGGTGATTAATATTATGTGGGTGATGTTTACAATATGTATGGTGAATATTATTGTTAATGGTAGGGTAATTATTTACAGTATATGGGCTAGGTATTAATGTTTTGTGGGGTCTGGTGGGGCCATTTTAAACGTCTTTCTCCCTCTCAGTATCTGGGTTAGTTTCATCAAGGGACCAGCCTCCATCACTCTCTGTTAAAAGGCATTTGGGGAGATCTGTGGGTTATGTGGGGAGGGCTATGGGGCATGTAAGGGACATGTGGGGAGGTCTGTTGGCATGTGTGGAGGTCTGAGGATCATGTGGGGTAGTCTGATGGCATGTGGGGAGGTCTGATGTGCATGTAAAGGGCATATGGGGTGGTCTGTTGGTATGTGTGGAGGTCTGAGGAGCATGTGGGGTAGTCTGATGGCATGTGTGGAGGTCTGAGGATCATGTGGGGTAGTCTGATGGCATGTGGGGAGGTCTGATGTGCATGTAAAAGGCATATGGGGTGGTCTCAGGGGCATTTTGTCATTCTGGGAATCATGGATTGCTACATCTCTGTCTACACTGTGTCATGATCTGCCTACAGCGTATGCATTACATGCTGCCTTGCATGGCAGCTCCTGCCTTTTTGTCATTCTATTATTTGTATTTCTATTTTGTGTTCCAGCAGTACCTCTTTTCACCAGAGGTGCTGCTATCGTGCATTATTCTTGTGCTTAAGGAGTTAACCTGTATGTTCACTAATTATCTCATGCACCTGGGTGTGTCTCATTCCCCTTATATATACCTGATCCTCCCAGCAGTCATTGCTGGTTATTGTTGTCCCATCCTGTGATGTCATTTCCTGTTGTCCTTACCTGATTGTTTCTGGACATTCATGCTACTTGCTGCATCAGCTGGAACCTGGTATTTATCACTGCTCCTTATTACCTATTGTTATCACCTCTATGCAAATAAACACAGAGTGTTTTCACCGAATTCATGACTCCTATCTGTACTTCTGTTTGAAAACCGTGACACACTGGACCCAGGAGAAGTGGGACTGGTCAAGGAAAAGGGGGACTGCCTGTTTCATTTGTACTGCGCCCAACATTTCTGAAGGCAGCCCTGTGTAAAAAAAGAATATATGCAAAAATGCATGGTGTACCCTTACCATAATGAATACCAGCCTCTAGCTGATCAGTGCAGGCCTTGTGTCTCTGTAGGGTGGGATACAAAAACATTGTTCCTCCTCTTCCAGAGGCTACCAGCACCACATAAAAAATAGCTAGAACTCCAAGATAATTATCAATATTGGGATCCATAAAGTGGAAACTTTGCCATCTCAGTGGTCTCAGTATCATGCCCATTATACCAAAAAGTAAAAAGAAGGGGACCCATACAATACATTTTAATTTGCACAATTCTCAATGCAAGATTTAACTATTTCATTTTCTTAATTTTCTTAATTTTCCATGCACATGATCTATTGTGGGCTTCTTATCTATGTTTCCTCTGGCACCCGTCCCTCTTCTGTAGTTCAACTGTGTGGCATTGACATTTGGTTCTTCCAGATGATGCAGCTGGTATTAAGTTCTCCTACTGGAAATAAGAGAATAATTTATGTGACTACACTGGACTGTTATTGAATCGTTAATCTTGTGGGTAGCGCTAATTCATAACACCTTTTGGTGTAACTCGTAAGATATTGCAACAACCCCTCTCTTAATATGCCGCTCATTTTATAACAATTTTATTTCCCAGTAGCAATGGGAACAAACATGAATCCTTGTAGGGACATAATTGCAATGACTAGATTGGAGCCAAATGACACTGCAAGTTGTACCATATATAGGAAATGTTAACTTCACATGTAATGCACTAGGAATTAATCTACTACTATTAGGGTCTATATCAGACTATATTGGTTTCCATGTTTCTTATGGGAGATAACAAATTCCATATCCAGGTCTTCTCAAGAACTAGGGTAAGTTTGGAGTATATTGTGTGAATTGAGGATTTTAGATACCTAATGCCAGACATATGTGCACACAGAATAATATTACCAATTATGTTCAGCATGCTACAACCTCCTTAGTCAGACTGTTCTAGTAAAAGAGTATTTATGAGTCCTCCACTTCCAGAAAGTATTAATTTGTGTCCAAATCACTGACATAACTGGAGAAACCTGTTATATCCAATTATACTAAAGATATTTAAACATAAATATAAAAGTATAGAAGATATATAAAAAAGAATATATCAAGAAAGCATGATTGCAACAGTAGCACTTCTGGCCAAGAGATTCTCCTTATTATTTAGATTTTGGACCATGCGATTGGTAGAACATTTAATATACATTTCAACATATAACATATAAACATTCAGAGATGATGTCACAAGCCATCATGTCTATATTAATTATAGATTTATACATTACTCCCCATTCAATCTTACATTTATTGTCACGAGCAATACATATTAAACTGTGGCACAGGTAGAAATCAATTAATAAACTATTATCAACCCAATAAGACAATTATTAATGGTTATACACCCTAATTATACATTAATCTCATGATATTATTACCTGTACATGTTGACAATAAATGAATACACATAAAATATGTAAAATGGACAGATACAATTCAAAGCATTCAATCTGAATGTAAAAATCCAATTACCATTTAATTTGAAAAGCTATCTTCTGTATACTTGGAGAAAGCAATTTGTTACTACCAGTAGGTTGAATTGCATTTACAGTAGTATCTGGTAATCCAGAACATTTTTTGAAGAAGCATTTCAGTTTGTATCTGTGTAATTATTGGGAACCTATTTTTAAATCACTCGATGTGAATATGAGTTGTCATGTTTTGCAATAAATAAATGCCTCCCTAGTCCTGTCGTATTTTGACACCTTTTTACCTTTCTTGTCTTTCTACAGCCTTTTCTTTTTCAGGATCCAATGTTAGAAGATCAATGCTCATTTAGTGTGACTCTGATAGGCCCGCTGGTCTATCCCACATACCCCATGACACATGGGCTGTCACTCAAGAAACAACATTGTCGGTATCGCATCCACAAATAATTTTCTCGGCATTCTGTTTCATTAGGGATGAATATCACCTGTAGCGATACTTACGTCATTCTGACACCCCATACATGCTCTCCTTTCTTTCTTCCTCTTGTTTATTTATTTGTTTAGGCAAAATGTTTAGGTATGTATGTATTTATTTATGTATTTATTGTTGGACACGCTTATTGACAAGGTTTTGTTGATTGCTAAAAGTCCTCCATACTGTCTCCTTAAAGAAGCCCCTATGCATCACTCTGAAGCACACAGCAAATTCTGAGATGCTCCAACGCTGGCAGAGGAATGATGTGTGTATACTTGCATACAAGGGGTTGCAGAGTAGAGGGTCCTGACAAACAATAGTGCTAATTCATAAAAGTGCAAAAGCACAATGATGTTTTGTGACATGAAACTCCTACGTTTTTGCAATTGCATGTGTTTTTACAGAAAGCATGATGATGGGATCATCGTGAGAGAGTTGGGTGGACGGGGCCCTTCTAATGCGTGGACTAGACACAAAACTGTGCCTACATTTGCCACCACTTGCAAAAAAAGGGGTTTTGTTTTGCAGAATAAAATTATTTCACATGAGATAAAAAGACAGCAAAGGCATGGTTAGGGGAACGCTACCTATACTTGCCTACTCTCCTGGACCATCCTGGAGACTACCGAATTCTGTGGAGTTCTCCTATACCCCCTGCAGAGAAGGCCACTCTCCTGGGTCCCCCTTCACTGGCTTGTGAAATGGTTGGGGTCTTGATGGCCCGATTTGCATCATCAGTTCCCGCCACTACTGAATAATGATGTGAAATGGCGCCATTACACCCCCAAAACTTTCCCGTTTGACTCCCCATCTGCGATACTGTCATGTAGCCTGGGGGTAAGATTCAACTCAGCAGCTTATTAGGAACATTTTAAAGGAAAAACAATGCAAGTGGCACAGTGACCCAACCTAAGATAGCCCACTATGGGACCAGCCAGCCGGCCCCTGCTTGTAAGGGGGAATTGCCCCCACATTGCATTGTAGGGTTCTCTCATTACCCTGATAGCTATTATAATACATGTTTGCAAGCTTGCAGCAACTTAGAAAGTGTTCCTATTCCAGGTAGTAAATGTCAATTTTGTCATAACAAAATAGATAAATACACCCAGTCTTCACGGTTGATTTTGAAAGAAGTGCATATATCTTATTAATGAATTGGGAGTGCCAGTGTAATTCAGTATATAGTACACTGACTTTTTCTCTATGTTTATACACGAGCCACCTAGTTGTTTGAAATACCGTTGCTAATTACGCAGCTTAACGGTTTTCCTGTCACTTCAACACCTCAATGAACATCTGACAAATAGGAGTTTAGCGAGATGTTAAAGATGAAATCACATGCCTCAAAAATTCATGAAATTGTGGAAAAAAAACTGTCTTTCTATAGAGGTAAAAGTGTTTCATATCAGTTTATGTGAGGCTATGCTTAGTGCCAGAGGAAAGTTTACTAAAAATGTCATATGACAGTAGCTGCGGGATGGTATAAACATGGACATATATAGAATTACAATGGGCTAATGATGATAAGGTTAAAATTCTGAGGCAATAGTATTGTCTGAATGCTAGGTATTGATCTTGTAGTGTTTGTAGCTAATAGCAGAATTCATCTTTTTCCTGTTCATATTTTTGCATTTTATGTCATTCCTGAAACTAGTTGCGCTTCTGATCCCTACCTTCTCTCTGGCGCATCAGAAGTTCTAAACATGAGATCAGGGCCGTAACTAGGGCTGGGCGACCACCCAGGGTGCAGCGCTGAAGGGGGGTGCAATTTAGGAATATTATAGGTTCATTTGGTTAAAATTGAGGGTTAGGGGAGGGCGGGGGGGGGGGGGGTGGCATTTGTCTTTCTCATCCCCAGGCACTAGAACTCTAAGTTACGACTCTGTATGAGATGTCACTAATCTGTGATACATCTTGCGTGAAATCTCTCTTTGCATGCCCAGAGAGTGGACACACACATATGCGCCTATGGAGACTTGCACAATTCTGGTACTTATGCCCACCTGCTACTTAAGAGGTGGTACGGGTGATGGAAGGAGCATTCTAACATGGCCGAGTACAGTAAAGGCATGTTTAAGCAAATGTGGCTCATGCAGGCCTGCAGAAACACGCATGTACGCCTGTTAGGAGTTGTATATTTGCACCTGCTATAGTGAAGGTGCAAATACTGGCTGATGATAATGACTTGTCATAAACCGAGGATAAATTAAATACTGACTGTTTTTTCATGTAGCACACAAATATCAACTTTAAATTTCAGTGTACAAATAAGCTATCAAGTATTTGTGTGGTACATGAAAAAACAGTCAGTATTTAACTTATGTGCAAAATAGAAAACTAATTTGTACTCCTTGCATTGTAACATGGTTTTGTCCAGGAGACTGAAATAAGAAACTTCTTAATTTAAGATCCTTAAAGAATCAGGCTCCAGAACTCTAAATAGTCCCAGCCTGCCCCTGATCATGGCTAGCGTCATTCATGCAGATCTTTTTCAGTAAAGTTGAACAAGAAAACATTAATTATCCGTTTGCTCCAACTAATCAATTGTTTCCGTTCAATATAATAAAATCCCCACTTCAATCACTTATTGTCTCAAGAGTTCTCTTTTATTTCACTGCACTCAATTTGTTTCACCGCACTCAATATATCGCCTCTGTACGGTATTTTAAAATATTTTAATGCTATTTCAGTAATGAATATTTCAGAAGCAGAATATATTTTCAACCCTCAGTGCCTTAGGTTTGTAAGTGCCTTATTTCCCTTTCTAATGCTGTTTTGAACACTTTTCTGCTACAAAGAGCTGTTCAAGAGTTTTGTTTAATTCAAATTGATTTGGGAAATACAATTTATGGATGCTCGCCTTGGTGTGCAGTGACTGGGGTTTGAGAATGTTGTTGTAGTGCTAATCCTGTGTCACGGTAGTGGGAGTTCTGCGGGTCCTTTCTTTTCTGAATGCTTACTGATATAGAAAAATCTGAACCAATGTTTTATTTGTGAGGACTAGATAAAAAAAAAAAACAACTTCCATTTTTCAAGGATTAGGTGAACGTTTCATGTGAGTTTGCAAATGCGCACATTTTCAAAGAAACCAATATATTTCAACGAGTTGAATGTAGAGATATAAATTTATGCTGCCGATATAAAAATAAACGAGTTAGAGGCATCTTCAATGAAATATTTGGTGCACATCAGAGGCTTAACGGTAACTAGGAATGCAGCACTTTTCTTAAAAGAAATCATACGATGAAGAAAATTAAATACTCTTAAAAATACGTGAGCATTTCTTGTTTTGCAGGGCAAAGCTAAACACGAATTCTGGCTGATCCTCTGTATCCTGTATAATACACTATGAACGAATACATTATGGAAAGATATGAAGCTTTATTAATGGAAAAAGTTTATATTCGTGGAAAAATATAATGAAAAATATAAAAAAAACAATCAAATGTTAGATGTAGCTAATGTAGATTGTAAGAAGCTTCCTTGAATTTTGTGGCCTAAAAATGGAGTTTCTAATGAGGATCTTTTCAATGTAACATCATGCGTTTTAGTTAAAAAAAAATGAAAATTGTAAACAACACATATTTAAATGGAATACTGATTTTATGGAAAAGCAATTTGGCAAAATAATTTCCACTACAGTTGCATTTCTATGATTGTGGCATTAAAACTGATGGCAAGCCCATGTGAATTAGAGGGAATAAAACATCTTACCAAAGAAAGCAACCAAGAACCTTGTGAGCACTAGTTTCACGAATATGGCTAATAATGTTTTATGTGAAGGATGGTTTATGAGCCTATATATATATATATATATATATATATATATATATATATATATATATATAATTAACATTAACAAAAATTGACTGAACATAACCCCCTTCTTATAATGCCATATTTCATATTCATACTTGATGAATAAATAAATGTAACCAAATACTAATGTACATATTAAATTTAATGGTGAGGTCCACCTTTGGACATCGCTCACCACTAAATAGTGTTCCTCCATGAACCATTCGGCCAATGAGGAACCAGGAAGACCTCTACTGTTCCCTCCCCTGCGGTGTCATTCTGCCCATATCACCAGGTTTAAAATTCACAGGGTCCATTAAGTAAATGGGTCTTGAAAATTACTGAACAATACAATTTTATCTGTACTTTTATCTTCTGGAAGTGATAATCATGTGTCTTCCACACTACAATTACAGAGAAATCAGGATGTCAGGTGTTTACTGTTGTTTGCATCCCCTCAAAGAATAGTACTGATGTTGGATTTACTATATCATTTAAAATGTTATTGTTATTATTAATTACATAGTTAAAATAGATATTGTTATTCTACTACATAATGTGTACATTGTTCCCAACATTTCTTACATTATAAGCTCATGTGTATGATATTTATTAGTATCATGATTCCCTCAATGCACAGCGCCATGTAATATGTTGGTGCTTTATAAATTAAGGATATCACTAATACTGTATAACCTTGATAACTGTTTTTTGCTTTCCTATAAGTTAATCAGGAACTCACATTTCCTTGTTTCCGTTGGGTGACTTCATTAAATATGATAACGAAAATGTGTTTAGCAAAAATAAAATGTGCTCAGCACTCTTGTAGGAAACAGCTGCAAGCAGTCCTGGAATTGTGGAACAGCTGCCAAATTCCAGGTGCAGCCGCTTGGCTCGCACATTTCTAACGAAAGGTATAATTTATTTTCTTACTTACTATCTGTCTGCATTTATTTTGGAGGCTGAGAAGCAGAAGCGTTGGTAAAATACATATGGAGAATGGAGTCATGGAACGGAAGGACACAAAATAACAGAGACGTGGGTGGGGGGGACATACAAGTCCTGACTTGGCTGCAGTGCCGTATATAAAGTCTAGCCAAGCACATTGACGTCCAATACTCTCTATTTGCATGTAATATGGTGGAGATTGTGTAGATATTGGGATAACTGCATTTATATAGGAAAATAAATAATACTAATAGTGCCAATGGTGGTTGTATGATACTAAATAAATGCACATTATTAGGCTTGACCTGTCCATAATGAAAATCAAATCAAGGTCATTATAGCTTTTTTATTAATGTTACCCATAGCCACTGAGCGTATGTGAAACACAAAGTGGTGAGAAATGGTGGCATAGTAGTTCCCAATTCTGCCTTGTTGCTGCACTGGTGCCTTAGTAGGATTCTAACCCAGGGTGCTGATTGCTTAGAGTCTGTGTGCTAGACTAACTAAAACTTCTAAAAGGAAGTGGAGGTGTTGCCAGTAGTAACCAATAAGATTCTAGCTATCATGTTCTAGAATGCGTTAGTTAAATGATAGCGAGAATCTGATTGTTTGTTCTGGGAAACACCTCTACTTTTCCTTTTTAGAAGCTTTAGTAAATTTACCACTGTATGTTGTCCCTATGTTAGCTTCATATTACCCCGGGTGCACTGGTTTCCTCCCATCTGACAAAGACATACCAGTAGGTTAATTGTCTTACAGCACCAGTTCTCTTAATAGTTAAAATATACACAAATTAGTCTTGTTTGACATCTCTCAAATGGGAAGATGATCTTGTTGTGCACCTACTGATAGAAGTGTAGGCAGTACCTTTTAGGGGAATATTTACTAAACTGCGGGTTTGAAAAAGTGGAGCTGTTACCTATAGCAACCAATCAGATTCTATCTGTCATTTTGTAGAATGCACTAAATAAATAAAAGCTAGAATCTGATTGGTTGCTATAGGCAACATCTCCACTTTTCCAAAGCCGCAGTTTAGTAAATCTAGCCCTTAGTCTTAATCAATAGTCATGTGAGCTCAGACTAATGATTCACTGAGATGCAGTTGGCATCGCTGAAATACAAAATACCATAAAGTGGAGGCAGTAACTGAAAGGTTTGGTGTCCACTTAGCTACAGTCCTTTGTTACTTGGAAATGCTGTACTAATACATAAACAGATCAGCATACAACAAACGCCAATATGTCTAAATATAATTTCTCTATAACTCAACAAAGTTCTGTGTATAACAAGTTATAAAATGTAATGATGGTTTGATGGACATAATCATGAGGCATATTGGCAAAAATATGTGTATATCATGTGTAGCCAACATCAGTGAAATGGCACAACCTTTACAGTAATAATTAGATGCATGTAGTGGGGGATTTGGGGTTGGAAGACGAAGCTGTGTCATTATAGAGCCATCTGTTACTGGAAAACAAATTAATGACAGAATATACAGTACTTCAGATTTAACCCTATAGGATAAACGTCCATCTTGATATTTAGAGGTATAACTTATGTGCAACAAGATTAATTACAATGAATACATTTTTAAATGAAGCAAAATGTCAAATTTGGACATAGCAGATTAAGAAAATTAAGGAACATGGCTACTTATCACTGTCACAATGAGAAACATGAATTCATTAGGAGACATGGCTATATTAGCAAACTGCATTTGCTGCTAAATTATTCTTTGAGAAAATGTATGTGTATCATAAGATGCCATATGTTAGCAATTAGTGGATTTTTGCTGTTTGTGAATATTTATTGTGATTGGGCAGAATATCAATCAAGTAATGCAATTTGCATTATACCACTTATTTCTGCACAATGTAAAAAATCATTATATAACAAAAGTATTTGTTTTTGTGTTTAGGCAAGACAAGCAATGATTATAAGTCACAATAGTTTTGTATGTTTGATTGAGTTATTATTTGCTTATGTGAATTCAAACTGCATGCCCTTTATCAAACTATTTCATCATTTAAACTGCAATTAAGTTAATTTGCATCTTCACCTTCCATTTCAAGCCCTTGCCTGTAATTTGTTTGTATTGTGATCCTCTCAATGTACAGAGCTGCGTAATATGCTGACTCTTTTTAATTAAAAGATAATGATCATTTTATTTAACATTAATATTTTAATAATAATATTTTTTGTATTTTATGATGATCTTCTTCTTCAGGGCAGTGCTGCCATCAGTGTTTAAAGTGTGAGTCTACTTTTGGACACCACCCCTTGTTATGAATGCCCAGCCTGCCTCAGATACAGCAATCTGAAACAGCTGCCCATGAGTGGAGTCACTTACCAATGAATACACCTTTTCTGCCACCACAAAATATTTACTATGGAGTCCTTGCATTCATCAAAACCACTCATTAATGTTTCACACTTAAATCACATATAGCCTGAGACTCACTTGCTTTCATAAGTTCATAAAGAATCATGGAGAATACGCTAGTTTAAATGTATTTAATCCCAAAAAATGTTTCCAAAGTTTAAGTACAAAACAGTTAATAACAAGACTTACAAAATAAGTTGCACAAATAAGTTTCAGATATAAAATAGGAAATAAAACCAGAGTCACAAACTTACTAGTTTAAGACTTGGCATGAGAGGAGTACACTTTCTGAAAAATGGCACATTGTTATCTGGACAGGTCTCCTCATAGAATGAACAACATTACTGAATTAGGCAGCTGATTTAACCTTCTCACCCTGCTCTCACCCCCACTTTTGGAATTTAACTTTCCCAATGTCAGGGCATTTCTCAGACTGACACAAGCCTTTCGAAATGAGTTATTTATTTCCTGAGATATATATGCTTGGAATTTAAAAGTATAGGATTTCTCACGTCTGCTCTTCCTTGCTGGTCAGACTATTTAAACCAACTCTATAATGCCTCAGAGCTGTTAACTGTCTGGCCTAGTTACTTTCAAAGACTCTTGACACTTGCTCAGGTCAAACTCATGTCATTCAGCAAAGCACACTGTGACATTATTTTACACGGCTACACCCCTTAATATAACTTACTTTCTTATGTAGCAAATAAGGGACGGCTTCACTGAAAACCTGATTGTATTTGTGAACAGTTATTCATGCTACAGCACCACATCAGCTGACAGTTTATTATGATAAAACCATCCACTTCTGCTCAATAGGGTTATATGGAACTCTGTTGAAGAGAAGTGAATGGATGGAGTCCTCTAGAAATACTTCGGTGCAGTCAGTATTCTGGCTTCAGATAATAGGAGGGATTCTGCACAGCAGGGTGTATTAAGGGGAGGTAACTAAAAGTGGACAATCCTTTTAATTATGAAGAAGCTTATTACAAAGCTACAAATCTGTGGCCCCAAAGAGTAAGTGGCATTTGTGTGTTACATCATATTTGTGAGCAATTGTGTCTATTTACATACGCAAATATATAGCTTAATGTTGGAAGTTGCCAGAGGATGCAAGCGGCAAAATGTTGTTCCTGCTGATTAGAGAAACAGATTGTGCATATTGAAGCATTCCTTACTAAATGACAAGAGAGGCCCTAATGCTGAACACACTCAAACTCATGAAGTTTGTGCCCACATACACAAACACTTACCTAGCAAGGGTTACGTTTTCCTGTAGGCTCCTTCTAGCCAATGGGATCCATTGGGGGCGTGTTCTGGGTATTTCATATAAAAACCCTCTCTGGATGCTGTTCTGCTCAGTCGTGTGCGCAAAATCTGTGGGGTCTGTGTGAATCAATGAAAGGATTTGTATACCTGTCCCTGATATTTAACAGTTTTCTATTTTTTCTTATTTTATTTTCTTTCTCAGCCTTTTCTTTATAAATGCACCCCCTGCTCCATTCTTTTTCTCCCCCACCGCTACTTTCATTTGTCTTTTTATTTTTTCACCTTTTCTCAGTTCCCCTCTCCCACCTTTCACCCTTTTTTAATTTTATCTTATTTTATTCTTCCCCCCTCCCGTCTGTTTGCTACAGATAATGTCCAACTTAAATGAGCAGTTTCCCGCCCACTCAGGCTCCAAGATAGCTTCCTCATCTCAACCGGGAGCCATCTTGTAAATATGCTGCAGCGCCAGCAGGCTGTAGTGGCTCCCCCTGCCCCCAATGATTACTTACCTTTGGAGATCTGGGAGCAGGGGATGCTGTTCCCATCTGCACGGCTCGGCAGTTCACTTTGAACCATCAGCCACCGCACGCATGCGCAGATCGCATGATCTGGAGTAAGATGTTACACAGCACAGCTTCAGACCTATTGATCACTGTGAACAGCCAGTGAACGTAATATATAGCTCCCTTATTGGGGTCTACAATTCATATTCCCTGTTTACCAGTTTCTAAATTTGTGTCACCCAATCTAAGGCCTCACTGTTCCAATGATTTTGTGATTCCGAGCATGTCTGACCACTCTTTATTCAGTAAATACTGAGTCCTATCTCAGCTATAAGCACCCTTCACTCATCTCTATTTTGAAGGCATTTCAATTTTGAGGGCATATTATGCTGTACTATTTCGATGAAGCCATAACAAAGTGATCATGCCCAAGCATAGTTCTTAATTCACTACACTTTACACATGTGAATAATTCAGCTGAAACACTAGCTTCATGGGGACACAATGCAGCCATGACTTACTGAATGGAAAACCTGGTGCTTTCAATCATCATCATCAGCATTTATTTATATAGCGCAAGCAATCTCCGTAGCGCTTTACAATTGGGAACAAGCATTAATAAGACAATACTGGGTAATACATACAGACAAAGAGGTTAGAGAACCCTGCTTGCGAGCTTACAATCTATGGATTTAGACATCTCTCAGACTCTTTCGTGTATGTGCACCACAATGTACCACTTGTTGAATACACCAATTTCTAATCAGAGGACATATTATAGCACTCTTTTAGACAGTGATATAACAACGAGACCATTCCAGGGTGTATTCTTTTTACCCACTACACTTTACACAATTTTAATACTGTTGCTGAAACACTGTCTTTGGTACGCCAAAAGGTGACACATGCCTTCTCTTCTGCTTTGTTTTATAGGTGGTAGTACCTGCCTATCAATATATATATAATGATAAAATAAACAGAAACAAACCTTTACAGTCTGGGGATCTTCTTAAATGACTCTATTGCAGAGACATTCGCTGTTTGACTAAAATTCAGAGGTCTGAGAAGTACCATTTAGGTTCTGACCCACCATGTGGGTAATGGACGTTGGGAACACATCCCTCCTCCGACTGATCCGACCATATGCCTGGCAGTCTTCTGTACTGTGCATAGCTGGCCGTCTGCAGGGAGCCATCATATGTTTTGTTCCAAGGGATGCTTCACCCTGCCTAAATTTCGATTTGGCGCAATTTGTGCGGTCCATTGCCATTATCGGCTTGGACCAAAAACATTATGGAATCCATTCATTTAGGTTTGGGGCGGCTACAGAAGCGGCTTTTGACTGATCATCCATCGCAACATTAAAGCAATTAGAGTGATGTAAGCCCGATGCCTGCTTGACATATATCAGGCCTTCTGAAAAGTAAATACCAAACGCCTTCCTCAGGCTTTGCTGCTTGTCACTTTTAGTGAGGGCATGAAGGGATTTTTTTGCTATATTTTTCTCAGCAAAGGCCTGATTAGCTAAGCGCCTCCGAGGTTTTATACCTTCATATGGGTTACTGCACCCAACCCCCGTCCACCCCTACCCCTCCTCCTTTTACCCAGCGACTCTTTGCTGGTGTATGTTGTTTATTTGTCCATCCAGACAACATTTGAAGTGAAGGTGTTTTGTTTGTAGGTGTACTCTTAGACGACACAGATATGGGTGGTTGGTCATCCATATGTGTTCTGGGCATCCTGGCACTATATGACCCATATGTGGTCTTCTTTTCCCCACCCTGTTGAGATTCCTTGGTTGGTTAAAAAGTGTGTGTGCTGGTTAGTCTTAGAGGTTGAGACTTGAGGCCCTCTCGACATACTTGTCGTACTTCTTGGAGTGAATTATTATTATCATTATTATTATCGTAAACTTGTAAGGCGCCACAGTGCTCCACAGCGCTCTACAGTAGGGAAAACAAGGACATACAAGGCAGACAAAATAAATAGAGAGCTTACATTCTAAGTGGAAGAGGGCACAGTTGAAACAAGAAGTGGCTTAGACTGGAGATTGGGACAGCTGTGAGGGTGTTTTAGTGTGAAAAGTATAATCAGGGATAAGTTAAGCGTTAAAAAAGAAATTATTTTATTTGAACAACTATTGCACAGATTATAAAAACAGGAGTGGAGCAATCCCCAAACATATTTTACCTGTAATGACAAAATTGTTTTATAAAGATTTACTCTGCCGGTCAGTGCGCAGCCAACATGCGATACCTCTGCTGTCAATCAATCCTGGACTCAAAAACAGTATTATTACCAAGTGAAGAGTCCAAAGTCTGACATAATCTTTGTCCAAGTGCAAGCTTTTCTTATGTCCTGTTAACCTGGTGGCATGCTGTTAGTGATAGCCGGACTGAACCCTAGAAGCCAGTGCCTGCTGTATCCAGTCTCTTGTTACCCCAGCACACTGTCATTGATCTTTAAGGGAGACACACTACCGCCTTATGGTGCCCACTGTATTCTATCTTGGTCTCTACACACCAAAGTCAAGCTAGGTAATCGGATGATGCTGTCGCAACGTTTCTCCACGATTATTGCTCTTAATACTCAGCTCTGTCATCAGTGAGAAATTTGAGGGCCTCCATATTTTGCAGGTCTGATCAGCTGAACACGTGGCCAGGAGTGTGGAGTGTGGGCTGAATTTACAGCGGAACACGCAGTGTTTGTGTAAAGGGAGTTTTGTTTTGGGGATGAACTGTGTCGGGTCTTCACCAAGGCCTCCACCCAGGTTCAAAACAAAGCAGTTTCCCGAGCTACTGACGGCCGCCATGTAACTGGCATCTGGTCGATGTGGGCAGAATTGACAGACGCATAAGCCTCAGTAATATGCTGCTCGTTTTGGTCGGTTTTGAGATCCCATATATGAATTGCTCCACTCTGGTCACCAATAATGAGTTCAGCCTGATTGAGATGGAGAAAAATGCAGTTGATCGGTGTGTTCACCTGGAAAATTCACTGACACTGAAGGTTTCTGGGACCTCAGGTCCCATATTTTAGCCATACAGGCTTCCCCTCCTGTGTGGGTCCAGCACCCATCCTCATGGAACCCAACAGATGTGATGTTCTTGCACACTCCATCATAGTTTATGACAGGATTCGGGTTGTTGGAGTTAAGATCGTACATGCAGATGTGCTTATACCATGCAGCTGTGATCATGCTCTGGTCTGGGGTCACCTTCAGATAATTCACTTGAGAATCTTGATGTTGCACTGTGCATGTGCAGATGCCGCTATGCGCTTGCCAGATATGTACTGTGTGGTCATATCGAGCAGTAGCAAGGATGATGGGATCGCTGCCCACAGTACCCTGCGAGGAGTTCATCATGTTTTCTCCTTTAATTGGCAGCCATCCTGTAGCCCACTTGTTTATACGTCACATGCACTTGGCGATGACGTTATCAGAAATGGATTTTTAAAGAACGCTTAAAGATTTGAAGGCTGTAGGAAAGCATGATTGGTCAGGTAGGGAATTCCATAAGTGGGGAGTAGTATGGGAGAAGTCTTGCTGACGTAAGTGAGAGGTGGTTACCAAAAGAGACAAATCGCAGTTCAGAAGTAGATCTAAGAGGTGCGGAGGGAGAGTATTTTGATATGAGATATGAGATGGTGTTGTTGAGGGCTTTGTAGGTAAGGGTAAGCAATTTGAATTGGATTCTGGAGGACACGGAGCCAGTGTAGGGATTTGAAAAGTGGTGCAACATATGTGAAGCAGTGAGAGAGGAAGATCAGTCTTGCAGCAGCATTTAGGATGGATTGAAGTGTGTATAAATAGGTGTCGGAAATGCCAGAAAGTAGGAGGTTGCAGTAGTCAAGATGGGAGATGATGCGAGAATGGATAAGAAATTAGGTAGCATGTTGAATAAGAAAGGGGCATATTCTGGCAGTGTTTTTAATGTGGAGTCGACAGGACTGAGATAGAGTCTAGATGTGAGGATTATAGCAGAGAGTGGAGTCAAGTGTAACACCAAGGCAGCGGGCTTGGGAGACTGAGTAAATTGTGGTGTTATTGACAGTGGGGGAGATTTGAGGAGGTGGTGATTCTGGCATAAGGGAAGATAATAAACTTTGTTTTGGATATGTTGAGCTTTAGGTAGCATTGGGACATCCATGTGGAGATAGCTGAAAGAACATTGGTTACACGAGATAGAACAGAATGGAATAGGTCAGGAGAAGAGATAACGATTTGGGTGTCATCGACAGAGGTACTGGAGGCCGAATGAGGGAATTAGTGCTCAAAGTGGCGTACAATGAAAAAACTAAAGGGTCAAAAACAGAGCCTTGCAGGACTCCAACAGATAGTGGGAGTGGAGGGGATGATGTACCAGAGGTAGAAACACTAAAGATGTGGTTCAATAGGTAGGAAGTGAACCAGGAAAGAACTGTGTCATGAAGGCCAATGGAGTGATGGGTGTGTAGGAGAAGAGGGTGATCAACATTGTCAAAAGCAGAGGTCCAGGAGAGTGTTTATGGAGAAATGACCCTTAGACTTTGCAGTAAGTAGATCATCAATCACATTTGTGTGAGCAATTTCAGTGGAAAGTTGGGGACGGAAGCCTTAATGCAGACAGTTGAGATTGGAGTGAGAGAAGAGAACGCGAGACAGGCGTTTCTACACTAATTGCTCAAGTAGTTTGGAGGCAAAAGGGAGGAGAGAAATAGATGATAGTTGGAGATAGAGGTTGGATCGAGAGATGGTTTTTTTTGGAATTGGTGAGATGAGTGCATGTTTAAAGGAGGATGAAAATGTGCCAGTGAAGAGAGACAGGTTGAAGAGGTGAACTAGGGGTGGGCATGCAGTGGAGGAGAGGGAGTTGAGAATTTGGGAGCGAAAAAGGTTGAAGGGACAGGTTGTAGGATGAGATGATGATATGAGTGTAGAGAATTTGTCTTCAGTTACTGGAGAAAATGTGTGGGTTGGGGAGAGTAGGTGAAGGTGGGCAGTGTGGGTGGACAGTGTGGAATTTGGCATGAGGAAATATCTTGTCGAATGGTGTCAATTTTTTCTTTGAAGTAGGTGACAAAATCATGGGCAGTGATGGAGGAAGGGGGAGGAGATACAGGTGGACAGAGAAGTGAGTTGAAGGTGGCAAAGAGGCGATGTGGGTTAGAAGAATGGGTGGATATTAGAGTTTTGAAGAATGTTTGTCTGGCAATTAAAAGGGCAGTGCTGTAAGATGAAAGGATTAATTCAGGATAGGAATGAGATTTCGTCCAGTGGAGCATTGAGGAAGCACTTTTGCAGATAGCGTGTCTGTTTGTTGTGCCATGGTTGGGGTTTGGATCATTGGAGAATGTATGTGGTAGCTGGAGCTGCATTTTCTAGGGCTGAAGCGAATGTTTTGCTGTAGAAAGAGGTAGCCTGATTAGGGCAGGACAATGCAGACATAGGATGAAAATAGTGTTTTACTGAAGATGAGAAGTGGATTGGTTTAAGAGTACTTAGGTATCATTATGTATGTGTGGATTTGGGTGCAAGGAAGAGGACGTGAGGTAAGGTGAGGCTGAAGAAAAGGAGGTTGTGGACAGAGAGTGGTAATGCTAAGTTGGGGAAACTACAGATGGAACAGTAACAGGAGAAGACAAGGTCAATGGAGTGTCCATCACAGTGTGAGGAAGATAAGGTCCATTGGGAGAGACCAAAAGAGGAAGTAACTGAAAGTAGTTTAGTGGTAGAAGAGACAGTGGAATTATCAGCGTGAATGATTTGATTACACCGGATCAGTTGAGTTGCTGATTAAAATCAAGCTGGAAATTAGAGAGATCAAACCTAGATGGCCAGCAGTAAGTTGTGCTGGTCGGATATATCCCTGGGATCTGCAGTCGGTAATCATTAGTGGCTCCAATATTAGATGATCTCTGCAAAACTGAACAGGTCCACTGGTATTTTATTTAAGGAGCTCTGAAGGAATGGTAATGGAACACCCCTTGATTGCAGTGGATCATGTCAATCGTCAAGCACAAATGGGTTCACCTTTCAGGTGAGGGGCTAATGTAAGTGCCCCTGTTATGAGAGCCTCCATGATAAATACTAAATAAATAAAATTCGGCCCGATGTCCACTGTCGTTAGGACTTTCGGGGGCATTTGTAATTAACTTTCCCTTAATTACAGAGGAATGGGCTTCCTTGTTTAGACAAGATGGGGTTCATCTCACTGAAGATGGTTTGTAACTGTACAGGGAACAGATCTATTGGAGGGTAGGGAGCTGGCTTAGGTTGTTCGGGGATGGGCTATTTGTCCATTAAAGGACTACAGCTGTGGTAGGAAAACACAGCAATCAGCGATTGATACATATGGTGCTACCGTTGATTAGCCATATGTTGCTGCCGCCTGCGAGGGAAGGGTGGTTGTTTGTCCATTTCTGTGGACCATTTCCCTTGACCTGCTTTGTGTGGGCACATCATTGCGAGTCTAGAGGGTATGTAGTCACTCTGACACTAGATTTAGCCAGGACAATTCAGGGTCTTCTGCTTATGCCTTCTTAAGTTCAATTTGAATCAAAAATGTATTTAACCTAAATATTTCACTGGATATCAACAATTAAAAAAATCTGTAAGTTATATTTTAAACTAAGGTCAAGATCATCTGATATGGAGAAACAAAGGTCTACCAAAATCAAAGCCATGTTATGTGAACATTCATGTACACAGGCTTTGGTCTGGACACACAATCCCCAGCATTGAAATCAGTTGAGGCCTTCTGTTTAGAATACTGTGAGTCACTTTAATAAAGGTCACAGATCAGCAATAGAATGAGGCTCAGAATTATAATGGTGGCCACTAGATCCTTAATGGAATGATGCTGCCTATCAGTATACAATCAGTATAGCTCTGCCTTGTCAGAATCTATTAAGGAAGCCTTAATAAATGGTTTCTATTTCTGAGACATTCTATGCCTGTGTCACTCACCGGACTGTGAGTGCCATTTCCCGTGTGTTCAGGAACCGTGGCCTTCCGCCATCCTGAGGGTCTGCGCATGTGCAGCCCTTATCAAACCTTCAGTACCTGTTGCTTTTAATTGGATGATCAGGCAACCCTCCCTATTTAAACCACCTGTGATCATTACTTGGTTGCCTGATCTTGGAGTCTCATTCCCCATGAGCCTCTGAAGGTGTTCCTGTGTTCCTCGTGTATTCAGCTCTTGCTGATTCCTGTTTACTGCTATTGTAGTTTCCAGACCACTTCAGCTCTCCTGTGTTCCTCGTGCCTGCACTCAGCTGATTCCTATCTGCTATTACTAACGGACTCCTGTTCGTTTCAACTCTCCTGTATTCATCGTGCCTGCACTCAGCTGATTCCTATCCGCTGCCTCCGTTACTACTACAGAGTTCCTGTTTGTTTCAACTCTCCGGTATTCATCGTGCCTGAACTCAGCTGATTCCTATCCGCTGCCTCCGTTACTACTACAGAGTTCCTGTTCGTTTCAACTCTCCGGTATTCATCGTGCCTGCACTCAGCTGATTCCTATACGCTGCCTCCGTTACTACTACAGAGTTCCTGTTCGTTTCAACTCTCCTGTGTTCATCGTGCCTGCACTCAGCTGATTCCTATCCGCTGCCTCCATTACTACTACAGAGATCCTGATCGTCTCAACGCTTCTGTGTTATCGTGTCAACTCTCAGCTGCCTCCGTTACTACTACAGGGTTCCAGACCGCCTCTACTCTCCCGTGTTCAGCGTGCCTTCTCCCTGCTGCCTCCACTGCTACTACTGGATACCAGACAGCCTCAACTCTCCCGTGTTCTTCATGTTTCCAGTTCCACATTCTACTGCTTTCTGAGTATTGCTTCGTTGATTCTGGTTTACCTGCCGTGCGCTGCACCAACCTGATTACCGCTTCCACCCTCCAGTGGTCTCTCCTCCTGCCGGCCTTCAGCCGTTCAGGTATCCCTGCACGTCTCTCTGACAGCCTGCTCTCCTGAACCGCGGTATGCATACTTTCCATTGACTTTGCTTTTGTATTGCATATCCATCTGGACTGAGTTGTGTTCTCCTCCGGAGCCTCCGATCCACTGAAGCTATTGTTACCATTGACTTTGTTTACTATTGCCTGGATAGTTATTGTGACTTTGTATACTTCAAGCAGTGCTTGTCAGTTATCGTTGTATTGTGGATATCATCGTGGGATCAAGTTCTGTGTGTCCCGTGTATACTCTGCTTTACATTCATCTCCTTGTGCCCCTCCTCACATATATATAGCAGTGGTACAACTTGCTGATGCAGACCACTGACTCCTGTTCCCTGTGACACCAGTTTAAAGTATCCTCTCACATAAGCAGTGGTACAACTTGCTATACGCAGACCACTGACTTCCCCGTTACCTACTTCACCTGGATTCCATTCCTTCACTATTGACAGCGGTACAACTTGCTATACGCAGACCGCTGACTCTCACTACCTCCTCGCTACTCCTGGACATTCCTCCTCACTATAGCAGTGGTACAACTTGCTATACGCAGACCACTGACTTTCCTCACGTTTCCTTGTCCATCTGGTTCCTCGTGTACATTCATCTACTCATTACCAGTTGCTGCTAGTCATAGACTTTCCTCGAGCATTCTCTCACCATCTGCTGTTTCTCCTGTTCCGTTGTCACCCTGCTACCAGAGAACCATAGTACCAACTATATTACTCTGGTAAGTCCATCATCTGGTGATATCCTGGGCAAAGACTCCTAGTGCCCGTGACAGCCTGTATGAATCTGTCTATTAAAATTAATTATTGCATCAGGGACAGACATCAAGAGTGACCCTCAACCACACCCTCTGATGCTTTGCCATCATCATGTCCAGTAGAAAAAAAAGGTAAATAAACCATCGGTCTCTGTCTATATTGTGGAAAGAAAGGATGCTTAGTTCCCAGTTGAAAAATAAGCCAGAAAACTTCATTGGCTAGGTGCACCAGAGGAGTTTCACCTAGGCAATGTGGTGCATTGTCCTTACATTTTAAATGGAAGAATGCAAATCTCTTTAGCTTTTTAGTTGTTGAAAATTTGAATAGATATCTGTTTTAGCTCTTATAGATTAGAGGCCACTATTGACTTTCTAGATGTTTTGTTAAAAACTGGGTGTTGCCACAAATCCCCCTACCGGTTGAGTTATCAGAACCTGTTGTAGACAAGAGCTTCACCTTTAGCAACCCCCTTTCCCATGGAACCAGATATGGTCATCACTACTCACATGTCCCCAGGACTTATTCTCAAGGAGTGATAACTTAACTCAAAGAGGTGGACACCACAAGGGACTTGGTTGCAGGATGCAGAGCAGAGATCTCTATGGCAACAGGAATGCAGGATGCACCTGGACCAGGTGGAGCAGATATAGTGAGTTGCAATAGAATGTAATACCAACCTCCACCATTATAACAGCTTGACAGTGTGGAGTAGAAGATGGATGTAATGCCAGTTGTGGCCTGTGTGGAGATGGCACTGGAGAGCAACACACTGTACAAGGGAAAGTGCAGAGACACAGTTGCACTCTAAAACTAGAATGAGTGTTACAGCTAACATAGGAAGGTCAAAAGGAGCAGATAGTGGGAACCACGGTCCTGCAGTTGGGAAGTGGAATCACAGAACATAGGCAGAGTGAAATTCCAGCCAAATGGGTTGGTCCAGGCAGCAATATACATAGTTGGAGTCAATCCACGCCGCAATCTGGAGTAGACAGGTCAAAGCAGAGTATCAGCCTTCAGCATAATATTCCCAGTCACAGGAGCAAGCATGTGTACACTATAACCAGCAATGGTTCAGTGAACCTGACAAATATTTAAAGCAGTGAGAGCCAATCAGTGCAGGTGTCAGATTAAGCTGCAGGTGAGGGGAGTTCATGTGATCACACCCAGGCTGACATCAACACTGCAGCAGCAATTACCTGCTATTCCTAACAGGTGCCCATATAATCCATCTACTCTTTTCATTGAAGTAGCATGATCAGAAAATGGTTTGCCACTCACAGGAGGGATGATTTTTTTATGTTACCACTGGGCTTTCATTGAAAATTAATTACCTTCATTTGGAAACTGTGTCTTATCCAGGGCCGGTGCTAGAGTCCACGGCGCCCTAGCTAGGCATTTTTAAAAAAGCGGCGCCCCCCCCCCCCCCCCCCCGCAAAAATCGCCGCCCTCCTCCCTCCTCCCCCCTCACCCCGTCTCTTCTTACCTTGTCTCACCACCGCCGCCTCTCTGCTCCGTCTCCTCCCCTCCACTCACTGACACTAGTAAGTGGAGGGGAGGAGACGGAGCAGAGAGGCGGCGGTGGTGACAAAATAGCCTCTTCCACCCTCCCCCGTGCATCTGAATGCTGTGCGGCGGCCGTGACAGGTATGGTCAGCGGTCGCCGCACAGTTTTAAAGTCATTTAGTATTCTGTGGCGCCCTCCAGGCGCCCTCCAGAGCCCGGCGCCCTAGGCAAGTGCCTAACCTTGCCTAATGGGAGCGCCGGGCCTGGTCTTATTATTTAATAAACTCTCTAGAATAGTAAGTGTTTCTAGGATATCCTTGGCTAAAGCAGCATTATGTACATGTACACTGGAAAAAGGTAGCTATTGTTCCATGGAGTAAGGATCAGGATTGTCTTTTTCCACCTGTATGCTTGAACACAACTATCCTTTTGCTGATGTATTTACTAAAAGCAGCCATATTCCTGCCTCTTCATAGGGCCCATGGCAGTCCCATAAAAGAAAACTTACAGAGAATTCTCATTAAACTCTCCACCTCTCCAATTGGGACAGATGTCTTGTTTATAAGTTAAAAAAAAATGTGGTAGCTTAGGATCCAGTATTTACTTTAAGGGTCTCAAAAAAGTAAAAAGAAAAAACAAATACCCCTAACCGTCCATTTCTGAAACTGTAATTTTAAGGTACCAAGGTGTTTACTAAATTACACATTTAAGGGTCTTATAATTTAATAAGAATTCAGGAAGGAGGTAAAAGAAAGACCGCATACAACACATCTAATGGGCATTACTAATATGTCCTTTGGTTTATGGAATGCACCAGCTGTTTTCCAAGACTTTGTTAATTAAATACTCAGAAATTATTTAGGCAGTTTTGTGGCAATTTATTTGGATGGCATTTTTATGTATCCTCTATTATTGAGCACAGACCACACAACAAGTTTTTTTGGTCCTACACAAAAATAAAGACATGCATTTTTTGAAGTTGACAAAAAATGCTTTTCTAGGTTAAATTATTTCAAGAGAAGTGTTTTCTATGGCTCTGCCTAAGGTGCAGGCTATATTAAAATTGGATTCTTAGATTTATTAATGTGGCATGACATCCAGGTACTAAAAAGACCATTCAAGTTCTTAGCAGATTATTTTGGTGGTTTACTTTTCAAACATATATTGATTGATAATCCATGCAGCATTTGTGCAAGATCTTTAAGGGAGCACACTTTGGGTCAACTGCTTCCTTTTCCCATTCCAAACAAGTCTTGGGGGTATATTTTCTAAACTGCTGGTTTGAAAAAGTGGAGATGTTGCATATAGCAAGCAATCAGATACTAGCTTTCATTTATTTAATACATTCTACAAAATGACAGCTAGAATCTGATTGGTTGCTATAGGCAACATCTCCACTTTTTCAAACCTGCAGTTTAGTAAATATACCCCTTGAACTTTTCTTACCCTATATTGTATTGCAGGTCCTTCTGCAATGTGCACGCAGGGCAATTGCCTGGGGCCCCATGAGCATAGGGGGCCCCATAGGCAGGGCCCAGAGCCCAGGATGACAGAAAAAAAAAATCTTTGCGGCGGCTTTCCAGTTCTCTCCACCCTCCCCTCCTCTCTGCTGCGTTCGCACTGAATGTTGACATTTTCTGTGAAGAGCGTACAGAGAGGTTCCGCAATGAGCAAGGTAGAAGAAGAGACAGAATAGAAAGGCAGAATAGAAGAATTCAGAAGAAAGAAGGCAATAGAAAGGTAAGTGAAGGGGGAGAGTGAAATAGGAGAGAGCAAAAGCAGCATAATGGAGGGCACAGTGTGAAATAGGGTAGACAGAAGGGGAGCAAAAGCAGCATGTTTTTTAATGTTTAAACACTGATTTTGTTGCAGGTAACAATAAATATAAGCTTAATTTTATCATTAATATACATTTTTATTCCTGCGAGTGGTTGTGTAGGTAGGGGCCCCAGTACACTGCTTTGCCTATGCCTATAATGCTGTTAAGATGGCCCTGTATTATTGTAGCTCTACAAATGTCACAAGGTAATTCAATGACTTGGGTTATCATTGATAGATTCAACAAAATGGAAATTGTAAGGCTAGATTCAGATTTTAGTGCTTCCATGACAGCCTGAGCTAATGATACTTATTGCATAAACCACAAAGCATCACAGTACACTTAACAGAGGCCAGCAGTGTACACTTACTTGAATATGCTTGCCTTATGTAAAACTCAATATCATGAATCACATGTACAGACTATGGGGTCTCTATTTAGTAATAGAAACTTGTTTGCACTGTGCTTCTTCTTGTAAAATTAGCAAAATTAAGTATATACTGGTTTTCTTAACTTCTTGAAATCTCTGACTTGTGAGTGTGTATGTGTTTGCATGTTTCCCATTGTGACTCTGCAAGGAACCTTTCCATAAAATAAGTGCATTGGTTATGGCTCCCAGGACCTGGATCAAGGACATCTGGATGTTGCTTCAATCAAGACTTCACTGACTTTACTTCTTTGTGCACCTGGGCATTGGGCTTGGTCGCTGTCTTGCCGGCGGAGGAATTAAGACCAGAGTTTGGTTCAGCTGGAACAGTGCTTAGGAATCAATAAATAAAAAACTCTCTATGTGATAGAATTTGTATGGTGTGGTGATATAATGCTATATTCTTTCAGTTTTTTTTGTGTTACAATAACAGTGCTTTATTCCTGATAAAGAGAGGTGAATAAAACACATTAGGAGCACTTAAATAAATATGTTGCCCCTTACTCTCTCTTATGAATTTAATATAGTATATTTGGAGAAAAACAGAAAACTATAAATGAATAATGGGTGTAGTCTTAAAGTAGATCTTTTAATGCTATGTTTCTATTCTTTCCAACATATGCATTTTCCATTATACTGACCAACATTCAAAACTAACAGCAGATGAATTTTTTTGTGTTGCTTCCAAAACCTGTGCGGCGGGCGAGCACTTCACAGTGTGCTAGGTGGCAGGCTTTGCGCACATCAACTAACAATGCTTGTCTGCAGTCTTTGTTGTTTGTAAATGACCTTAGCGTAACCTTCAAGCTTGCTATTTATAGGCTTCACATCACTGCCCTCTTTCTGTATTTTTACACCAGTGGTATTATCATATACTATCTTTATGTTTGACCTTGAATGTAGACTGTTTCCCTTTGCCCTGAGCATCAAATCCTATTCCAAGCATTTAGAGTTCGTTTCATCTGCACCATTGTATGTATAGAATTGTCAATACCATAAATCGGAGTGCGTGAGGCAGAGGTTTCCAGAATAGAATGATGATATGTAATTACAATTTATTAAAGAAAGGTCAGTTATCATTATCTCACTGTGGTTTTTATCTCAATCTCTTCTTTCATTTTTAAACACAAATTATCTTGTTCTGTTAGACCATTGAGGTATAGTGAAGTGGCAGAAAATGGGTGTCTCTCTAGTGTAGCAGATTAGTTTAAGTGAGCCCATCAAACTAATTTCATAGCATAAGTCATTAGGCAAAATAATTTCTTGTCAGAGGGTAGGTATTTTATTACAGAAATGAGATTACAATCTATGCAAAATTCAAAACCCCTTTTTATCTGTTTCATTACTATGTGTGGAAAATACTATACTCTGCACAAAATCTTGCAACGATAATAGTAGCTATTGTGCATTTTCTTATAGCAAAATGCAAACTAAGCTATCTATACTATTTTCCACCATGCATAGTTTACCTTTTTTTCATAGCAAGCATATATATGTTAAATTTTTTAATCATGTTTTATGTTGATGGGGTGTAGTGCAAAATCCCAGATAGAACAGAGGTGTAGAACCCCAAGTGATTTGCTGGATCCTGCTTTTAGGGACCCCTGATTGTAAGATATACCATATATTCTGTTAGGTACCACCAGTTTTTTAGGCTTCCAGAAAATGTTCACATTGACATGCGGAGTCCTAGTCAAATAATAATGTTGATTCCTACTGCCCTATTATAAACCAAGCATAAGACGTTTAGATCAGCAGAGGGGGAAAAAATCAAACAATCTTATATGGGTTGTTACTGCAAGAGCTGACAATCTTAGGAATTCTTCAGTTGCTTCCTGACTTATCGCAATCTACAATCAAAACCTGATTTAATCAGAAATACTGTAAACCAACCAATTTCCTGCATAGATATATCATTTTAAAGACCATTAAATGGAAGCCACTATGACAAAAAGTCACAATGTTTATTGAATTAAAATGGTGATAACAAACTGACAAATAGAAATATAAATGCAAAACAGAGTCTTTAAAATAAAACAGAAATAAAACACAGAAAAAACATAAAAAAAACTACACAAACATATATATCATGTAATCTGCCACCTAGGGAAAGGTTGGAGGATTTGGACAATTCTCAGTAGACTGATCGTCAAAAACCTATGATTTCAAAGATCATTTAATCATTGTCTACACCTTCTCCCTTCTTATCCAAACACCTCTGGGACATCACAGCAAGAGGTGTGTTGGTATGCCAATGTATTTACAACTATTTTATTACCCTTTGTCCAAAAACAGTTCTAGTAATGTGTTCTACAAATATATTATAGCTCTCTTTTGAAACATATCAGAAATATAGCATTAATTCCATTAAACATTGTATGACTTTGCACACATATGCATATGAAACATGATTGTGTTACATTGATTCCTTGGAGAGATACATTTTCCCTACATGTTCCTTATGAAGCTGGTGAATATCGTTGACAAATTTTATCTGGCTAGTTCCTGTGGTTATACAGAAGTCTTCTTAAATATAGGGTATGGAAATTATTGTTTGGATCCTTTACATTTACAATATGTGGCATGGCCCAAATATGGTCCTTTATAGCCAAAAGTAATTTATCTAGTCTGGATCTGTGGAGCTTGTTTTTTAGGCTTCCAGAAAATGTTCACATTGACTTACGGAGTACTAGTTAAATAATAATGTT
Organism: Mixophyes fleayi; assembly: GCF_038048845.1. Classification (NCBI taxonomy): domain Eukaryota; kingdom Metazoa; phylum Chordata; class Amphibia; order Anura; family Limnodynastidae; genus Mixophyes; species Mixophyes fleayi. Next base: position 37,928,347 of record NC_134403.1, on the reverse strand, counting down.
GATTCCTACTGTCCTATTATAAACCAAGCATAAGGCGCTTAGAGAGGAAAAAAATTAAACAATCTTATATGGGTTGTTACTGCAAGAGCTGACAATCTTAGGAAGTCTTCAATTATTTCCTGACCTATCTCAAACTGCAATCACAACCTGGTTGACTGCCTGTTTATGTCACCAGACATCTCTGCATAAACAATCAAAACCAGGTGATATAAAACAGGTCTCTGAACCATACATTAAAACTCATTGATTGATTAAAGCAGTTTCAGATTTTAGGATTTATCATGTCCTCATTAAGATATTATTTTCCAAATTTTCCTAATTTGGTTATGATAATGCCACAGGGTCTTGGTTCAAATTGTATTTTGCTGGTATGATTACTATTCCCACTTTATAGAAGGTATTATAATGTGACAAGTCTGAAAAATTAAGACTATTATAAATGTTGGTAATTCTCAAAATAAGCTCCTCGCCGTTGAAGACCTTCCCAACCTTTCCTAACAGAGGGCTTGTGTCATTAAGGAGAGCAAAGCAAAAAAAAAAGGAGTAAGTTTGCTCCTGGACAAACCATGTTACAATGCAAGGGGACAAATTAGTTTATTATTTTGCACATAAGTTAAATACTGGCTGTTTTTTCATGAAGCACACAAATACTTGATTGCTTTATTTTTATACTGAAATGTAAAGTTCAACTAGGACATGCCCTATCCCAACTATACATCTGTCCCCACAATTTAAATTTACCATACCCTCCAGTGCAACATGGTTTTGCCCAAGTGCAAATTTACTGCTTTTGTATGCTTTGCTCTCCTTAATGACTCAGGCCCAGAGTGTATTGCTACAGGGAAAACCTAGCCCAGGGTTCCTCTATATATGCCATTCTCTCATGTGTGCCAAGTACATTATACCCCCCTACTTGATTTCTGAGATGGATTTTTCAACTTTACAATTATTAATCTCGTATCTGTCCTGTAACTCAGATAATTTGTCTTAACTCAATTACTCTAAATGAACCTTGCAAATTAGCTACTTTCACCTTTAGTTCCCTGTTTGTAGAATGATATAACCATTATAGCAAGGGGTCCTCCTGTCATAATGTCACGCAACTCTAGCCTTTTTAGCATGGGGCTGAATTCCCTAGGATAATCAAGCCCACAAAAAAAGCATGCTCCCCACTAGGAAAAACAGTCATTGCTGAAACCCTAGGTCTCCTCCATTGCTAGTGGGTGTTGGGTTAGTAAAAAGTTAAAAGTTTTTCAGTATGTTTGGCGGTGCATTACAGGGCCCAGCAAGTCCTGGCAGCCTTAAACTGCTTGGTTATAGTGGCACTTATAGAACTATAAGTGCCAGCATAACCAATACTGCCAGAGCATTTTGTTTGTGGGCCTGATTCCTCCAGGCATTTCACCCCCGTGCTGAACAGAATAGGGCTGTGTCATATGCAATCTACTTATTAGTCATATAAAACTGCAAATAGGTATTTGTGATTTAATTCACAGTATTAGCTTGATGTGGCTCACAGAAACTCTGTTTACAACCATGGGTTAAAACCTGAGAGAGGGAAACTAAATCACTTTGTTATCTCTTTGATTGTCTCTAACTTCTTGAGCTCTACCCATGATATATTTATGTACAGAGAGATTCAGATGTGTGTTCTTAGCTACAGATGAGTGCCCAATACCAATTTATGGCACAGGTCGTAATAGCTAAAATCTCTGGGAATCTCTCCTTAAGGTTATATCAATGTCATCAATAATATTCAACATCAGATTCCTCACAAACTTCATGGCTCTGTGATACCTCAGGACATCTCAACTGCATGATCGGAGGCTGTGCAGCTGAGATAAGTTTGAAAGAAGGGAAATAAGGACACGTATGTCATATTTTCTCAAATATCATTCTTATGGGAGTCATGTCTGATATTTAAATAAAAGGAAACTTATGACCTGTTGTGTGGAGGTAATATCTTAATATCTTTGCAGGACATTCTGGTAAGAAGTTAGGCCAGTGTAAAGAATCCCTGACTTGAAAGCTGTTTTGAAAAGTTGGTTGTAAAACTCATTGGCATCTACACAGACTTTCTGGTTCTGATATCACAGTGGCCTGTGGGCACCTGAAACATGTTTAAAATGTCCTGTAAATTTAACAGCTTTGTAAGTCAATTTTATATTGAGAAGTTTTCCCAGCAGGCATCATTCATGTGTGTACCACTTTCTGATCTATTTCTTTCTATTTTACAAGAAACTATTGTATTATATCTTTGTATGTAATTTTTGTTCATTGTTTTGCACCTTAAGCATTATTAGTTTTCCACATTAAATCCCACCTAATAAGTTAATGTCTCTGTGTTCTTATTCAAGTCAGACTAAGCTTGGTATCAGAATGAGAGAGCACTGTATATAGGAGGAAAATGGATAATTATACCGGAGAGGAGATAGAAAGACATGCTACACATTGAGCTTACAGACCATGCACCCCCTAATACTTCCTTCTCCTGTAAAAGCAGCCACTGTGTAGTAAATGTATATGCAAGTCCCATATAGCTAGGTGCACAGCCATCAAATGTGGGTCTGATGCATTCTGAAATATTTGTATACAACACGCATATTAAGGACACCACATATTACCAGGTGGAAAATGCACTTACATGAACCTAGCCAGCTGTGCATTGTTTGATGAAGCAGCTCTCTGCCGAGAAATTCTCTGGCTCTTGTTATATTTAGCTACAGATGAGTGCCCAATACCAATTTATGGCACAGGTCGTAATAGCAAAAACCTCTGGGAATCTCTAAATAGCTAAAACCTCTGGGATAGAACCAGGGTGCTCCAAACTGCAGAGACTCCATCGCACTGCTCATATTACAGCCTACTGAATATGGACAATCTGATTAACTGACAGATGCCTTCTAATGCCATGACATAATTACCGACATATAATGTCTGTCTAGTAATAGGTCAAGCAAGTTATTCAGAGCATGTCATTAACTGTATGACAGAAGAAGTTTGGTGCCTCCCCACTAGTTATATATTCAGTGTATTCCTTTATCGCTGACAGGGGCGGATCTAGGAAATTGCTATACCCGGGGCGATGTAGATGGGGAAGATTTAGGCCCCACCCCCTTTCCGACTTCTAAGGCTGCCGGCGTTTTAAACACAATCAGAGCAGCCGGACAGCATACTGTCACTGCCAAGCGGACCTGCACAGTGTGCAGCTGTCGGCAGCAAGCCCCGATCGCCCCCCCCCTGGATCCGCCACTGATCGCCGACCAACCAAGTCAATTTCCTTGTATACAAAAAAATCTAGACTAAGCTCTCTACAGCACTGAGCATCGCTAATATTTTTACATTCCTACGTACAAGCAGAGTTGGTAACTCTATAAAAAACTTATTAAAATTACTCACTCAGATATTATGCTGTTGGAGAGTGTGAGGAATTTAGATTGATTTGAGCCAGTGGGTCGAGGAGCAATTAATGTGTAAAAAGGACTTAAATGTGAGTGGATGTTGTATTATCATGGAGGAGGCTGGGTCCCTCAGTATTGTGTTGCTTTGAAAGCCATGGTTGTTGTCTCTGAGTGAGTATAGATATGTACATGTTATGTAACCATGGATACTCTCATGGGAGATTATTGAATGAGTTTATGATGCATAACAAGCAGTTTGTGTTAAAATTTAATTGCACATAGAAATAGAAAACCAGTTATATTGAGGGTGAAATTGAGGTAATCATGTTAAATTATCCATTATTAGAAAAAAATAAAGTTTTTCACTGTGTGTAAATGGTTGACATACGACAAAGTATGTCTATGTCCCTCATTAAAGCATTTTTAAAATGAATGACAGAAGAAAACATTATGCTAATAGGAGGGATAGAACAGGTATTTCAAGTATTTACTGTAATTTTTTAAAAAAAATATTGTCTTTGTAGAGTATCAATGGCACGATATGTACAGCTTTATTTTCAGGGTGTTAGATAAATGGTCAATGTGAGGTCACTGAATGAGCAGCAGTATAAGCCCAGGGGCAAACGCAGGATTTGTAGAGGGGGGCTTCCACACCATGCCACCAGTAGGCGTGACCAGCATGCGTGGGGGTGTGGCTATAACATTAAACAGTGCTTGGCTGCTCTACAACTCTTCCTATCCCCATAATATACATGGGCAATGCTGCGTGCACTAATGTTAGAGGCACGCAGCCCTCCTTTTTCAAGCAAAGCCGTGTGAAGCGAGGGCAGGGTCCAGCCATCTGAATTATACAGTGCCCAAACTTGGAGGGGGGTTCCCAGGCACTAGGACCCCCCCCCCTCAGTTTGCCTATGAAGCCCACCCATGTCAAAAAAAGGAAACCACTCCTTTCTTGCAAAGTGATAAAAAGATTGTGTGAACTGTATAATTGTGTGAAGGAGAGATTGTGGCATTGGACGGTCCGCCAAGCAGACATCAAGGCACCCAGCTACTCTCTGCTCCTGGGAGACACCTTTGCAAACTAGGAGTACGCATAGGTGTTCAGAAAGGTGGTAACATCTCATAAGCATTGTGCCAAAGTGTAAACGTCACATCCTCCTATTAGTTTAGAACCAGCCCCTTAATACATGATACTGTACAGTTTAGCATCATTTATAGCTTTAATTAATCATAAGAGGGAGCGAACATTGGAACTGTCTTTAGTAAATGTGGCATTTTTGTGTGTGAGTCTACCTAGAAATAGGCTTCTGCGTCAAAGTGCATAGCGGAGGTGTAAAGTGGGTTACATTAAAAGTGTTGGACAAAGACCTAAGACCATTAGCTGGAAAACAAACAAAAGTTCTTTTGGTCAGAGTCGATGGCAGAGTGGCCCCTCCACACGACAAGGACCCCTGTAAAAAATGCACCCTCTCCACCCCTTTATCTTGTTTCAATAATCAAAATGAAATCTCGTTTTTGCACTAGTCTGCAAGGATTTGGTGTGCCTCAAACCTCTGAGATTTGGGGGTAATTTTGCACCTTTGGGTTAATTATGGTGCACAGGGGAACAATGCTGTTTTTACACTGCACATTGCATGACGTGCTTATACTATCTCCACTTTCTGTGAGAGAGATACCTGTGTGCAGAGGGCACTGCGGGGGATGAACACGATATCTGTGTGTCACAGTAAGTGAAAGGAATTGCTCTGTCACTATGTGGGATAAGGTTACCTGGGTGTCATTATGTAGGATAAGGTTACCTGGGTGTCACTATGTGGGATAAGGTTACCTGCGAGTCACTATGTGGGATAAGGTTACCTGGGTGTCACTATGTGGGATAAGGTTACCTGGGTGTCACTATGTGGGATAAGGTTACCTGGGAGTCACTATGTGGGATAAGGTTACCTGGGTGTCACTATGTGGGATAAGGTTACCTGGGTGTCACTATGTGGGATAAGGTTACCTAGGTGTCACTATGTGGGATAAGGTTACCTGGGAGTCACTATGTGGGATAAGGTTACCTGGGTGTCACTATGTGGGATAAGGTTACCTGGGTGTCACTATGTGAGATAAGGTTACCTGGGTGTCACTATGTGGGATAAGGTTACCTGGGTGTCACTATCTGGGATAAGGTTACCTGGGTGTCACTATCTGGGATAAGGTTACCTGGGTGTCACTATGTGGGATAAGGTCACCTGGGTGTCACTATGTGGGATAAGGTTACCTGGGTGTCACTATGTGGGATAAGGTTACCTGGGTGTCACTATGTGAGATAAGGTTCCCTGGGTGTCACTATCTAGGATAAGGTTACATGGGTGTCACTATGTGTGGATATGGTTACCTGGGTGTCACTATGTGGGATAAGGTTACCTAGGTGTCACTATGTGGGATAAGGTCACCTGGGTGTCACTATCTGGGATAAGGTTACCTGGGTGTCACTATGTGGGATAAGGTCACTTGGGTGTCACTATGTGGGATAAGGTTACCTGGGTGTCACTATGTGAAATAACGTTACCTGGGTGTCACTATGTGGGATAAGGTTAACTGGGTGTCACTATGTGGGATAAGGTTACCTGGGTGTCACTATGTGGGAAAAGGTTACCTGGGTGTCACTATGTGGGATAAGGTTACCTGGGTGTCACTATCTGGGATAAGGTTACCTGGGTGTCACTATCTGGGATAAGGTTACCTGGGTGTCACTATGTGGGATAAGATTACCTGGGTGTCACTATGTGGGATAAGGTTACCTGGGTAACACTATGTGGGATAAGATTACCTGGGTGTCACTATGTGGGATAAGGTTACCTGGGTGTCACTATGTGGGAGTAGGTTACCTGGGTGTCACTATATGGGATAAGGTTACCTGGGTGTCGCTATGTGGGATAAGGTTACCTGGGTGTCGCTATGTGGGATAAGGCTACCTGGGATTTACTATGTGGGAAAAGGTTACCTGGGTGTCACTATCTGGGATAAGGTTACCTGGGTGTCACTATGTGGGATAACGTTACCTGGGTGTCACTATGTGAGATAAGGTTACCTGGGTGTCGCTATGTGGGATAAGGCTACCTGGGTGTCACAATGTGGGATAAGGTTACCTGGGTGTCACTATCTGGGATAAGGTTACCTGGGTGTCACTATGTGGGATAAGGTTACCTGGTTGTCACTATGTGGGATAAGGTTACCTGGGTGTCACTATGTGGGATAAGGTTACCTGGGTGTCACTATCTGGAATAAGGTTACCTGGGTGTCACTATGTGTGGATATGGTTACCTGGGTGTCACTATGTGGGATAAGATTACCTGGGTGTCACTATGTGGGATAAGGTTACCTGGGTGTCACTATGTGGGATAAGATTACCTGGGTGTCACTATGTGGGATAAGGTTACATGGGTGTCACTATGTGGGAGTAGGTTACCTGGGTGTCACTATATGGGATAAGGTTACCTGGGTGTCGCTATGTGGGATAAGGTTACCTGGGTGTCGCTATGTGGGATAAGGTTACCTGTGTGTCACTATGTGGGAAAAGGTTACCTGGGTGTCACAATGTGGGATAAGGTTACCTGGGTGTCACTATGTGGGATAAGGTTACCTGGGTGTCACTATGTGGGATAACGTTACCTGGGTGTCACTATGTGAGATAAGGTTACCTGGGTGTCACTATGTGGGATAAGGTTACCTGGGTGTCACTATCTGGAATAAGGTTACCTGGGTGTCACTATGTGTGGATATGGTTACCTGGGTGTCACTATGTGGGATAAGATTACCTGGGTGTCGCTATGTGGGATAAGGTTACCTGGCTGTCACTATGTGGGATAAGGTTACCTGGCTGTCACTATGTGGGATAACGTTACCTGGGTGTCGCTATGTGGGATAAGGTTACCTGGGTGTCACTATGTGGGATAAGGTTACCTAGGTGTCAGTATGTGGGATAAGATTACCTGGGTGTCACTATGTGGGATAAGATTACCTGGGTGTCACTATGTGGGATAAGGTTACCTGGGTGTCGCTATGTGGGATAAGGGTACCTGGGTGTCACTATGTGGGATAAGGTTGCCTGGGTGTCACTATGTGGGATAAGATTACCCGGGTGTCACTATGTGGGATAAGGTTATCTGGGTGTCACTGTGTGGGATAAGGTTACCTGGGTGTCACTATGTGGGATAAGGTTATCTGGGTGTCACTATGTGGGAAAAGATTACCTGGGTGTCACTATGTGGGATACGGTTACCTGGGTGGGATAAGGTTACCTGGGTGTCACTATTTGGGATAAGGTTACTTTTGTGGGGATAAGGTTACCTGGGTGTCACTATGTGGGAAAAGGTTACCTGGGTGTCACTATGTGAGATAAGGTTACCTGGGTGGGATAAGGTTACCTGGGTGTCACTATGTGGGATAAGGTTACTTATGTGGGATAAGGTTACCTGGGTAGTTTAAGGTTACCTGGGTGTCACTATGAGGGAGAAGGTTTTCTGGCTGTCACAATGAGTTCAAATGAAACCGCATCTCCATAAATTTTTACCAGATCCAGATTATAAGTGGAACACCTGGGGAACCAACTTCGGGTACTCCACAGAATAGACACACACACAGACTCATTGCCCCTCTATCATATGTCCCCCTCTCTCTCCTCCTGGTGTGGCAGTGCAGTGTGCTGTTCATAGAAAGCTGCCATGGTTGTTCAGTCCGGGCAATCAATTGGACAATGAAGTTTCAGAAGCCGGGGTGCCATAAATGTGATCGTGACCATAATTATTACATGTAAAGAAACAAATTTCAATGGATATGTGATAATTTTCTTAAATGGTGCCGAGTTCTCGACACTGCACATTCCCCCTTATAATCAGTCTTGTCTGCATGCCACATGTAGAATCAATTTGTGTGTGTGAGGGATTCCGCTGTGTCTTTATGTGCAAGAGAGAAATAGTACCTGTGTGTCAATGTTGTGTTATAGTGTTACCTGTGTGTTAAAGTGGAGTGTGAGAGGGATAAGTGTGTCTTTGGGTGTGTGAGGGATAACTGTGCGCTAGTGTGTGAGTGGATACTTATATATCACCGACAGGTGTACCTTTGTGTCCCTGTGACAGAACTGTCACTTGTGTGTCATTGTGAGATGGATATCCATGTCTGTTGTGTATAATAGGGATACCTGTTTGTCACTGTGTGTAAATTATATCCTTGTCCCTGTGTGAGTGTTATCTGTGTACCACTCTGAGAGGGACAAGTGACTGCAGTACTATGTGAGTGCTCTCTACCTGTGTCACAGTGAATGAAAGATACACCAGCTTGCAAAATTGTGCAATTAACCCACTATTATCGGTGTAATATTAGTATGGGGTGGAAGTGTCTGTATATCACAGCTGTGAAGAAGAATTTCCACAACGCACAGTGTTTTTATTTCAAAGGCTTAATCTTCCTTATGTTTCTTTGGCAATTGCAAAAATCACAGACATAGAGGGGTCTTCTTCTCCCCTTCCCAAGTCCTGGTAAAGTATGTCATTCTGGTGACAGGACGAGCACGTGATGATTTAAGCAGTGGAAAAATGCAGCAGCCTGGGCAGGAAGAGAGAAAGACAGGGTGAGAGAGGGAAGAGCATCTGCTTTCAAAACACAGAGAGAAAGAGAAGCAGCCACACGCACTCTCCATCCAGCTCAGCTGCCTGCACTGCCTATGCGCACACTACATAAAAGCCAACAAAAGGAACAGATAGAGAAACAAAAGGAAGGCACAGGGGGTACTGAGAGGCAGCACCGTACAAGAGCTGGCACAGCACGGGTGCTGCTATATAAATGAGAGGCTGGACGTTGGCTTAGTACCTCAGCATGCCCACCGGTGTTTGCAGCCTGACATAGCGCAGCATCTCATGGTGTATTACCAAGCTTCAGTATGTCCAGGAGGAAGATCTCATCTGAATCCTTCAGCTCTCTGGGATCTGACTATCTTGAGACCAGCCCGGAGGAAGAGCCAGAATGCCCCTTGGCTCGGATGTGCTGGAATGGGAGCAAAAGCCCCCCAGGGTCGCAAGAGCAGCCCCCACAACCCGTCGTTGGCCCCAGAAGAGGTACCAGGAGGAGACGGGTGAATCTGGACTCCCTGGGGGAGAGTATCAGGAAACTGACTTCTCCCACGGTAAATAAGAGGGACCTGCACGCGTAATCCCGTAATGACCAGGTTCAGATGAATAGGGTGGGAGATGGGGCAGAGATGTGGGAAGGTGGTGGGTGTATTCCTTAGCACTTGGTACCCAAAGACAATACTGTGTGGCCGTGCAAGGGAGAATTAATGAAGGAGATTCCTTTGCGGTCTGTATAGACAGGATATACAGACTGGCTTGTCATCCAATGAATGGCAGCTATTTAGTGCAGATAAGTGACATTTGGCCGGCCTGTCATTAGACATATGCTGTTCATTAGTGTCACAGCATCCAGGGGCATGTGCCAGGCAAGCAGTATGGCCACATTCCACTCCACTTTAAGAGAAGCCTATAGATTTAAGAAATGGCATGTAAGCTCTTTTTCTGTATCTCTGTATGAATTATATAGGCATACTATAATACACACATGCATATATGTGATATATGTACATACGTGCTTTATTATACACTAAATTGACACTATGGGTATTACACTGCAGTGTAGAAGCCATGTCCTCCATTCTTTGGTGCAAGTGTGTAGGAGTAAGGATATCTATCTATCTATCTATCTATCTATCTATCTATCTATATATATATATATATATATATATATATTTATAAGATCAACTCTGTATAGAAACCTTTATTTCCATAGCAACACTGTCCCATAAATAAGATCTATGCAATGCAAGTAAAATGTGATGAGCCACACTACTTAATATATTCCTGATTTATCGTGAGTCAATTTGGTTGATATATTACTATCATTCTCTTAAACATTAGTATATATGTGTGTGCAGTGTGGCTATTGGTAGAGAGTTGTGTCATGTAAAGTAAAGCTTACAGTATAATAGAATATTGTCTTGTGTTAATAAAACATAACACATGCATAGGAATACTCCAGGATATGTTCACATTTTATGTAATTTACAGATGTTTAAGGTTGTGTACTGAGATAATGCTAATAAATGGCACGTCTCTGACGAATTTAGCACTGATCTACTATTACCATTAGGAATGGGCTATTTCTGTACATGAACATCATGGACGTGGACCTTAACAAGAGGAATAGACAATTTGTGGTTATGTAGGTTGTGCTCCAGGGATGGTACAATATAGAAAGAGAAGGGCCGGTATGGACATACCCCCAATTATCTGCAAAGAGCAAGGAAATGATGGGAGATAAGGGGTGGATAATCGAGGAAGAGAGCCTGGCTCATTGTAGTCTAAACAGTACTTTGTCATCTGCAGTATATATTTAATGTCACAAGTCAACTCCACATACCAATTAAATGGCAACTAATGGCACAGTGACATAAAACGCTTAAAATGAACCTGTTATGTGTAGGAAATGACATCAAGCACTAATAAAGAGATATATTGGCATATGGACCAGTTGTGAGTTAACTTCCTTGCATAGTAATTCAGTGCTCTAAAAACAAAGTACGTGAGAAGAGCTAAATCCTTCCCCATCAAGTTTTGTTAAAGTCTTTCCAACATCTACACACTCTGGAGGCAGACATTTTACCTATCAAAGTCACAAGTAACTACTAACATCAGAGTGCCTCATGCCTTAGAGGTATCTGCATATCTAAGTGGGTCTTGTGGATATTGTCCGGGCTGTGTGTATGTGACTGTACATTTTAGTGCTTGATGTTTGGTGACAATGTTTACAAATGAGTACGTAGAGACACATAGCCTCATTTGCATGCAGTGCATAGTTTAGATATAACCAATGATCTTATGGCTGCTAATTGTTACTAGACTACCCAGAGCAATCATTTTGAAGCATGAAGAGGTTATTATGGGTGGGTAAACTTCACCAGATGATTCATCCGTGTCATGTGCAGTATAGGTCCATCTATCCACATGCATCTTTATGGCATTGCTATACATGTATTCTTTCTGTTTGAAATCACAAAATGGTTTTTAGTTTTTTACAATTTCCAATTCCCGCTCATACTCACCCTACTCTTTGCATACAGATTCCCTTCCCCAACATCAAGTTTTCCCTCCTCACTCACTTTCACAGTTCCCTCGTTCTTATCCACATGTTTCTGTCTGATGATTTTCACTCAGTCCAATATTATTTTTTATGTTTATATTTGGTTTACTTCCACCAGCTGACAAATAGAACATAGAGGAGAACAAGACGTCAGGATTGCAAAAACCAGAAAATCAGTAAAGACCGTGATATATGATCAGTCTATATCTTACTTTCACCTCTCCCCATAATGCTTCACCCTATGCATTTACTTACAATATTCCTAGTCTCTGTCCCCACTATTTCTGCTTCAGAATATTCCCTGGATACCTCACTCCCTGCAAAGTTCCTCCTAGTTCAAGCTTAGCACCTCTCTTGATATCCATCAACTCTACTTAAATTTTTTATCATCCTTATCTTCAGAAACTTCATTTGTCTTATTCATATCCTTTGGCTAACCCACTTTCTTCTTCACATCCTTTCGTATATCCTCAGCCAGTCCTCATTCTCCCTCAGACTCCCCTGAATCCCTCCACATCCCTGTCACTCCACCTTACCGGACTTCACTGTCCCTTCCATCATTTTTATGGTGGAATGATCCTGATGTATCACATTTGTGGTCAACAATGTAGTTTAATGAACGGTAGCCTAAACATTATGATTGTCAGAAAAGTCAGGGCACATGAGTAATCATGGCATTTAGAGTCCTAAATTATTCTCATACCATGAAAGATTGATGTTTATTATTCTCTATGTCCATGCTGTTCGTGGTGTGGAATAATGTCGGACTTTAAACTTCATGATTACTAATACATGGACAGTTAATATCCTCAGCGTTTAGCTTATATTATGTACCTGAAAGATGTCCCTCCCTTCAGAAATAGCCTTTCTACAGATTTGCTAGTGTCTTACATGACTATATCTGTATCACTCTATGTCCTACCTGTTTCACTAGATATGTAAACCGATGAATTCTAAATTGAAATTATGCAGAAATCTACATTGAAGTGCATATTACAGATTCATTTGCTTAGGATATATGTAATATAAAGCTTGCAAAACCTGCAACTTTGCACAGGTAAAGCTTTGGATATGTTGCAAATATCAATGAGTTCTTAAGCAATATGGCTAATGTGCCAACGTGTAAAATGTCAAAGCTCAGCCTTAGACAGTGCTGTATTATACAGTACTGCCTAGTGCCAACACAGAATGCTACCGTCCAAGCACAAATTGTCCGAGGCATATTAGAAAAATCAGTATTGGTCTCACTGTACCTTGATTTGTTCAAGTGAACTTAGAGTATCACCAAAGCACATATCATCATCAGCTATTTATATAGCGTCACTAATTCTGCAGCACTGTACAGAGAACTCACTCACATCAGTCCCTGCCTCATGGGAGCTTACAGTCTAAATTCCCCACACACAGACAGAGAGACTAGTGTGAGAAGAAACTAGAGCGCCCAGAGGACAACCATGCAAACACGGGGAGAACATACAAACTCCACACAGATAAGGCCTTGGACGGGAATCGAACTGATCACCCCAGTGCTGTGAGGCAGAAGTGCTAACCTCTAAGCCACCGTGCTGCCCTGCATAGCTTACAGACCAGCATGGCAGCATTTGGGGAGGAACAGAAGTTTGTACAGGCTGAGGGGAGCTGGCTGGAGTGTTGGCATAGGGAGGGAGTATAGAGTAGTCTTACCAGTATGGCTAGTTTTGCAGCACCACTGCAAAAGCAAGATTTTATTTTTGTGGAACATGATTAATGAAATGAGATAAATAGGTGGAGACTGTACCTTTTCTGTGGTGTTTCTTGCTGTGCAGTGGGGCAGCCATTTTCATTCCGATAGAAGTACGTGAATTATTCACTAGCTGAGAGGAACTGGTCTTTGAGTTCTGTTTTATATTAATAGGACCCAGTAATCACCTCTATGTGGCACTCTGGCGTCACTATCATGTATAAGCAATAAATTAGGCTAAACTGAGCAGGATTTTAGAAAAAAATTGGAAAATTTAATTGAATGAAAAGGGTGGTTATCAAGTGATAGAACTTTGATGTGACGGTTTGGCTTGTGCACAGTGCGCCTCTAGAGATTATTCTTCCTTCGCCACTCAGCTTGGTGCACTTGCAGAATGTGTAAGCATCTCCCAAGAGCTGAGAGTAGGTGTGAGCCTTGATTTGTACTAGGTTAACCTATGCAGACCAATTGGTGCTAAACCATATATTTCACATATATGGCCCACAATGTGTGCTACCAACTCTCTACACACCTTCATGTGAAATGCATATACCTTAAGCACTAACACCATACTGGTTTAAAAACAGATATATGGTAAACTCTGCATCCATATAAATTCAATAATATAACTTTTAGAATAAACATGATGTTCTAGTGCACATTTTGATCAAACTGTGGATGCCCATCTAACAGACAAGGTGACCTCATTCAGGTGGGTACCTACATTTCTGACCCTAATGAGTCAACGGTCAGCCAATGATCCTAAGTTACCATATGAGTTAGTTATTTAAAAAGGAACTAGACATCAGAGGCTGGGAGGACATGCTGGGACTTTGAGTTCCACAACAGCTGGAGAAACAAAGTTATCTAGTTTTACAGGATACAGGATGTCAATTATTTATTTTTTATTCTCTGATGTTACAGTCCAAAGCTTCCATTCTGTTTAATGTCTTAAAATGTAATGATGCCTTTTGGATGCAGAGAGCAGGTTTGCAAAGTCAGGGTCGGTGTGATGGGCTGATGCAGTTTACGTTGCCCACCGAAGCGGGATAACGTGAATAGCATGGACTAGCTGTGGGTGTTCCATGATGACACGTATTGTGCTGTTGTTCCTTCGCCCCCACCTGAATCCATTCGTCCAGGAGAATTGCAGACTTTCCAAATCCGGGAGCCTGGCAGACATTCGGCGATATTAGCATGTATGCTATAAATAAATAAGATGTTTTTTCTTTTTTTTCTTGAAAGAAAACAAATATTTGACAAGAATGGAAGTCATCTAAATCGTAGACTTTTTATTTTTTAATAGAGATTTTATTTCCAATTCGAAACATATTTATGTATGTTTAATGCAGTATCGCACTCATCTTGTAATTACCACCTTCTATATAATGATCATGTGTGCAATACATTCATATATAAAAGAAATTAGTAATAATGCAAAGCTCTGTTACTGTTTTGTGTTATTTAGCTATTGAACATATTCACATGTAAACTAATACATGTAATCATTTTATATTGCTGCATTTATATATGTGAATAAGGATGTGCCATGAAGTCTTGAGAGCAATGCAGAAAATTGCAGTGCTCAAGTAAAACAACTTATTAGGCTGCAGCGATGGGATCATTATGTCTTGTGCATGATATTTGGAACTTCTATAATAGCACAGTGTACTGGGCACAGATGTGCAGCCAAAATCATATATTGTAGCTGTCATTTGTCTAGTACAGGTTATAAAATAAAAGCCAATATCAGACTGTAACATACCTTTTGCAGAGTCAATGGCTATATAATTTTCCTTGTGTAAACCATAAGACAAAAGGAGGGCTTCAATACAGTACTTGTACATGGCTTAGAAATAAAATGTTGTTAATTCTGATTCAGTGCCCTTTGAGTTAGCTTCATAATAACTTGAGCAGATTGATTTTTATAGGGCTACATCCACAGTGACATTTTTGGGCATGCATGAGTTAATTGGAGTCGGTATGAGCATGAAAAATAATGTTTGCATAATTTTCCGTGATTTTTTTACATTTTAATGCTGCTTACATACCCTGAAAAACCTTTGTGTGAATGTAGTTTAAATTAGTTTTTGTAGGGGACATGAAGCCACTGTAGAAATTGGCAGAGAGGGGGCGGTAAGGAGGAAAATGAATTCGACAGCAGCGTTTAGGACAGATTGAAGTAGGGAGAGTTGGAAGAAAGGAATGCTAGAGAGGAGAAGGTTACAGGAATTAATGCAAGAGATAACAAGTGAGTGGATGAGAGTTATAGTTGCTTGCAGGGTGAGAAAGGCGGTGGTAGTCAGCATATCGATGCTGACTACGACGACAACACTTACCCCAACGTCTTCACACTGAAGGGCTCCTTCCCTACGAGGCTCCAGGACGGCTGATGTGCCAAGCGACTGGAAGCAATCGTGATGAATAAAGAAGCCGCCGCATCTTGATGACATCACTTCCAACAGTGACGCTGTTATCGGTGCTGTTAAGGGGGTAATGTAAGGCTCCTTCATTCATCGTGAGTGCTTCAAGTCGCTTGGCACATCAGTTGTCCTGGAGCCTTGTCGGGAAGGAGCCCTTTGGTGTGAAGACGTCGGGGTAAGTCTTGTCAGAATAATCAGCATCGTTATTCCGTACTCCACCCGAGAAAGGGAAACCGCAGGATTGGGAGAGGGACTGAAAGTGGGGGTTGAAGTATAAGGAGTCAGGGATGACACTCAGACAGTGGGCAGTGGATTTGAAGAACATGGTAGAAGGTAGTATTACCAGTGGAGGGGGAGAGCAGGGGATTTGAGAGGACATTGGAGGGTGGGGATCACAATGATTTTCAACTTAGACATGTCCAGCTTGAGCAACCGCTGGTACAACCAAGTTGAGATGACCAGTAGACAACTGGAGATGCAATCAGAGGAGGTGAGGTAGATTTGGTGTTTTCAGCTTAGATGTGATAAAAGAGCTAATGAGATCGCAAAGTGAAGAAATATAGAGGGAGAAAAGCAAAGGGTCAAGAAAGGACTTTTGGTGGCTTCTGATAGGTAAGGGGAGCTTGGAGGCAAAACGAAGGAGGGAGATGGAGCGGCAGTTAGAGTGAGAGTCAGGGTCGAAGTAGGATTTTTGTATATAGAATGGGGGAGAGTTTGAATAAGGAGAGGAAGATACCAGAGAAGAGGCATAGGTTAAGGAGGTGGGTAATGTGTGAGCCAGCAACTGGAGAGAGGGAATGGAGGTGGTAAGAGGGGATCAGCTCAAGGGGGCAGGTGGAGGGAAGGGAACAGATTTTGTCCTCAGAAACAGATGAGAAGAAGGAAAAGATGGGTAGGTCAGAGGGGAACGATGGGGTAGGTCAGAGGGAACGATGAGAGTGGGTGTAGGGTTTTGTGAGGAGCCTGAATAGAGGAAATGTCACAGCAAATCGATTCTATGTTGAAGATAAAGTGGGTGACAACGTCAATAGCAGAGAGAGAACAAGGGGGAAGAAGAGGAGCAGAGGAAAGAGTTGAAGGTGGCAAAAAGGTGTTGGGAGTTGGAGGATTGGGGGGAAATTTGAGATTTGAAGTATGACTGTTTGAGAGAGAGAGAGAGAGAGCACAGAGTTGTAGGAGGAGATAATTCATTTAAAGAGCAGGAAGTCAGCGTGGGAGCACAATTTCATCCAGAGAAACTCTGTGGTGCCTGAAAAATTTTGTAGGTCGGTTTAATGCCAAGGCTATGGTGAGGACTGTCGTGGACTGATAGTGACAGTCGGGCTGATGAAGTCCAGGGTAGTGGTAACGGTGACAGCCTGGTCATGGCAGGATGGGATGGTGATGTGGGACAGAAAGGAGTCCAGGTAGGAGAAGAAGATTGCACAGTCAGGGGCGTAAAGTTTTATGCTTGACAGAGTACCCTTAAGAGAGGGGGTTGTAGAGATTCAAAAGGTGGTCAGAGATAGGTAAGGGGGGCTGTTGAAGTCAGAGACATCACAGTGATGTTAACAGACCAAATCAAGGAAGTGGCCACTGTTGTAGGAGGCAGAGGAGGTGCATTCAGTGACAACAAATGAGGACCAGAAAGAGAGAAAGGGAGAGAAGTTTAGAGGCTCTGGGATTGGTGGGATTGTCAATCTGAATGTTGAAGTCTCTGAGGACGACGAAGGAAGGAAGGTCAGAGGAGAGGAAGTAAGTGAGCCAAGTAGAGAAGTTATCAAGGAATTGGGAATCCCCATGGGGATGATGGATAATGGCAACAAGGAAGTGGACACGTGAAAGAGGCGGATCGAGTAGACCTCAAAGTTGGATAAGGAAACATAGACAATGGGATTACACAATGGAAATATTGCAGTGTGTGTCAGAGTGTGGTTGAATGGGAGAGAGTAAATGGAGGCAAATGGAATGGTTCAAGGTTCAGGAGGCAATGAGGGTAACTGGAGGCCCAGTGGGGGGTATGTTGCGCATAGATTGTATCTAGGGTACTGAGAGGGGTCTATTACCTGGGCAAGGGCACTACATGTGTGGGCAGGTACTGGTAAGCAGTTGTAGGTAGGAGCTGGAAGCAGTTCAATTAATTGCAGGGTCCAAGCAGGCAGGATCTAGCAGGTGTGCTACATATGTAGGAAGCTACAGGTAAACAGATCAAGGTAGGAAATGGAGGAGTCCGATTCAGAGCAAGATCCAGACAAGGAGTGGGAAGTTGAGGTGATTGTACTAATGATGTAATTGTTATTATTATCTATATAAATTCCTCATATATATATATATATATATATATATATATATATATATATATATATGTAATTTGTTATTTATTTAATTGCTACTGAGGATATACTAATGTCTGCAACAATATCACTTTGAATAATTTAAACAAAGCATTTGCCAAAATAAATATATCTGTATTTTTACATGTAATCCATATCATTTTAACATATAATTATTACTACTAACCCCACCCACTTGGTATCGGCAAATATGCCTGGACTTCTTTAGATGAGGTCACCAACAGTATATCCAGCACTGCCGATTGCATAATCACCACAGTTTTTCAAGTCGTACTATATTAGTAAAATTACTACATTGCCATTAAATAAAACATATGTGGAAAGGTTGGAACTAAAAAAAATTTGCATGAGTTTCCTGAGATACCAAAATTAGTTACTCATATTTGTATTTTATAAACAAAGCTGGCTTATTAATTTTACCCATGTAATTTAATATCCATGGTATATAATAGTATAGGGTATAACTTTAAGGTTGAGCGGATATTTCTAGATAAATATTTCCGTAAGAAGACAACTAGAATGAGATAATAAGTGTGTTTTACCTGTTTTATTTTTTTTTAACATCTTGACGAAATATTAGAATATTATTAGCTCAGGATATAAATAGCCAGGAACAGGATCTATGCAGTAAGCATTCGATAAAGCAATGTACTAGAAAACAGTTGCTAGGCAATATTTTAGTACTTGCCTTAGAAATTCTAACTTCAAAACCCACAACTCTAATGATAACGTCAGTACTTTAAATTACTCCACAAACTTTTGATGGCATTATCCTTTTTTCTTTGCCCGTTTCACCTTACGCTGCTTTTTTGTGCTATCTGCATAATGCAGGCTTATATAACCGGGGACTCTTCAGCTGTTGGCAAACTACAAGTCCAGCGTTTCCTATGGCATAACCAATCAGGTCTGAGAGGCTTTTTCATGCATTTGACACTGGTACCCTGAGGAGGGTGTTTGCAGATTTTATTGCTATTATTTGTGTCATTTGTTTATTAGCTATTGAATATCTCTATGTTTTGGGAACTGTATTTATTAAACATAAATTGCTCAATGGTACCAGTTTCCAATGAGAAGAAATTGGACCGTGCCGGGAAACGCGTAACACATGCAAGCTCAGCTGGTTCCTCTACCTACCTGCCTGTAGGACGGAACGGTGTTATTACAAGTCCACGTGCCACCTGAGGCCATCTGTATAGTTGTGCCCCATTGCTCCCACCCCAACCCAAGCTCTGCAGGGAGCAAAGTTAATATTATTTAAAAATAAATAAATAACCCAACTTGATTGTATTTTTTGCCAGGTCTCTTTCTAGCCTTTAACCAGCCTGTAAGCATTCACCACCCTTCGCCGTCTGATGCCGCCTGCCAGCAGCATTCCTTTTATACCGATGTATGGGGCTGTGACTAGCAAGGGCACGCTGCAATCACAGTGCATTACAATTGCTTTTTTTATTTTTTAATAGAAATATAATAACCAATGTGCAGAGGCGGAATTAGCGAGCTGTGGGCCCCGTTGCAGGGAGGCCTGGAGGAGGGAACCAGGGCCCCGACCCTCTGCATCTGCCATGCAATGGGCCCCATTATCTCCATGGGTCCCGGTGTACCGCACCTGCTGTACCAATGGTAGTTCCACCAATGCTAGTTCCGCTAGTGCCAGTGTGCTTCACGCCAACTCCAGCATCCCCCAAATTATACTACTTCCAGGTATGTGATTCTTGGATCACAATAAAATGTGTATCTGTCTTTGTAACTGTGAAAACATATAGATTATTTGTATTAGACTGAAAGCCATCAGAGACTGCCAGCTCTTTCTGGCTGCATAAACAAAATCTTTGTTGCTTTTATTAAAGATGTTAACTCTTCATTGACTTTAGGCTCTGAAACCGCTATAGGGGGCATACTGATTTCCTAGGGAGTAAATTCATTAAATGATTTCTCCAGGGAAATATCTCATTTTGTTTTAAATAATTCTACAATGTGTACATTACTATTGAATGAGGGATGAGAACCATGGAAGATAGTTCATTGAAAATGATATCGAGACTGTGTGAGTTGCGTTTGTGTTAAATTTCAGTGAGCTCCTTGTGCAAACACAATTAGCATGAGTTTTATATTATAGGATGAGTTATGAAAACAGCAATTTTTGATGGTTTCTTAGAAATGTTGTATTGCATGTCGTGCCCCATTTGCCGTTGGGCGTGGTTGGCTTGTGCCTAGTGGCAGATCTTACTGAGGTAGCGTCTTCCTCTTCCAGAAACTGCCTATTGTCATTTTATTTTTGTGGTCACTGAACTAAACTTCTCCGTTCCATGCTGCTCACATTTTTTTTATGCTCCTTGCATAGAGGTTGAAATATCTTAGCAGGTCAAGGTGGATTTCACTGCCTGTGTTCTAGCAGTTTCACAAGCATTGTGTGTTTCAGCCCTTCAAAATAGGAAGCAGGATGGAACTGTGTAGCTTATATGATTATGATTGTGTATCAGCTGAGCGTGAAGCGGGTTTTATAGTTCTGCATTTTTCATTGTCCAAGAGACTTTTCTTTTTAGTAGTGTTTTCTTATTTGAAGGGTTTCTAACCTGATATTTTCACTCTTTTTGTGTAATATAAACATAAAAAGTTGATTATATAAAAATAGTCTTGCTATAGGACCGCGAGTTTCTGTGAGGGTGCTAGCTAGTAAGCTTTCATTGCTCAACATTCGGGAGAGGTGCCATTTGTGTATTCCCTTCTGGGCTTAGTCCCTTAATAGCTGCTGCTTAAGCTATTTCAGTAGTCATGCCCATGCTGGCTGGTAATAAAAATCACTCCAAAAGTCACCTGATTCCACAATGCTAGCACTAAACAGTGCTGTATACTTGAGTCTAACACATATTTCATACTTGCCGACTTCTTAAAGTCGGCGCCCAGGAGCTGTCGGGGGGGGGGGGGGGGAGGTAGGAGTGCAGGGGACGGTGTTCAACAAATCGCATCATTTTGGCCCCGCACCCGCTACGTAATGATGCAAATGCGTAATTTTCCCAGAGAATCGCTGCATTTTGGACCTAATTTTGCCCACGTCACTAGGAAGTGAGAAGATGTGGGAGGCTGCCATACTCTCCTGGGAGTCCGGGAGACCTACCCGGTATCCGTGAGTCTCCCGGACATTCCAGGAGAGTTGGCAAGTATGACATATTTACTGTTTGTCCAGTTCTAGTGGTCCTGCCATCATAGTGGAAAATTCCATTGCGACACGGATTATGTAAATAATTGCTTTGTTTTATGAAGTAGAGCAGCATAGATAATTCTGTACTTACACAATAAACATCACTGTAACAACCGAGATGGGACTTACCCTTCACTGACATCTCAATTACCACAAGAGTGGTCTTATTTTCAAATAACTAACCACTACAAAACATTATGAATAAAACTAAGTATATATACATTAGTTAAACTCTACCATTCTATAAGTCAGAGATGTAAGTGGGGGTAAGGGAGGGGGAGTAGAGCCCCTAGCATAACACTAGGGTTTGATGTACAATGAAATAGAATTATGACTATGCTTTATTCTGGACAACTCTATATCTGTATAACTTTATTACTTCTCTACTGCTTTCAACAGTGTTGATCACCCTCTTCTGCACACCCTTCACTCAATTGTCCTTTGTGACAGAGTTATTTTCTGGTTCCCAAACACCTCTGGCACATCCTCCTCACTACCACTATCTGTTGGGGTCTCGCAAGGCTCTATTCTCAGTCGTCTGCTTTTCTAACTTTAAATCTCTGTGAAATAATTCACTAATTTGGCCTCCAGTACCACCTCTAAGCTGACGACACCCAAGTCAACCTCTCACCCCCTGACCTCTCCTTTTCCATATTGTCTTTTGTCTGCTGTATTGACATGGATGTCTCAATCCTACCTAAAGCTCAACATACCCAAAACAGAGCTTATCGTATCCTCTCCTCTCAGAGTCTCCACCTCTCCTCAAATCTCACCTGAAAGTCCATAACACCACCATTTCTTGGGTTTCTCAAGCCTGCTGTCTTGTTGTCATACATTTTGTCATTCAATTTATGGCACTGTGTGCTCTCTACTCTCTGTACTTTTAAAATGGATTAGGGTGGGATTATAAATCTATGTGCCAAGGGTACAAAGAGCAAAGTCTACTCAGCAATTAACAGGTCCTTCTTATTTGCCCTTCTTCTTACAAGTTTGTAGAACAAAATAATTTCATTCAATTTAATATTTTTTTATACTTTCATTGTTTTAAACTATATTCCTCCCAAAAAAAACCCAACCAGCCCTAGGCTATGACAAGCTGGTCTCACTGTAATAGGGAATCCCACAGCATAAGATCCCCTGTTATAGTGGGCACAGCTACAGTCTGAATTCCCTAGGACAATGGGACCTGCAATAAAATTACTGTGCTGAATATTTCTCCTAACAACCCTGGATGGTGGATGTTGGGGTAATAAAGTGTGAAAGTTTCAAAAATAATTTTAATATATGGTGCTCCCGGGAGCAGGAAGTCCCGGCAGCCATAAACTGTCTGCTGCCGCTTGGGAATAATAAAATCAAACAAACATATGAACGGAGCTGAACTGCTACTTGCAGAATCCCAACGCAAATGACAGGCCAGGAGTCTTGTGTGTAGCCACCCATCCAGAGTGGCATCGCTCTGATTGGTCAGAGCGTGAGAAAGACGCTCTGATTGGTTGTTTCCCGGCTAGAACCCATGTGAGGTTCATTGACAGAATGTATCCTAGCAAAGTAATGGTCTGCAGTTTGATGAATATTGCTTCAGTTCCCAAAAGGGCTCCTTCAGAGGTATACTCATGAAAAGACAACCATCAAACACACATGATAATAAAAACACAGTTTTTAATAATATTCTTCATGCCTTTGGTTTTCTTACTTTTTTCATAAAAAAAACATAAAAACAATCCTCCCGTCATAAAAAATGTACTGTCACAATCGTCTCATCTTTGTATCAATACTCTCAGGACTGACACTGGGGGAAGCATCTTTTTATTACATCCCTATGAATCACTTGCAGATGAAGCCGCATTCTTTTATCTCAACTCCCTGTTGCTAAATCAATGTTTTACATGTAGATAAATAAAATATTTATTTTTTCCACCATTGCCGTTGTGGTTGTGCTCTTTAGGATACACAGTAAGATGAGAGATGAATTCCTCTGCCAATGTATAATTGCTATTATCATTTTGTTTCCTTTTACAGCGTCAATTAAAAATGCAGAATGGAATGTTATCTCATTGGCACTGGGACTACATTCCAGATGTTTGCATTTAACTTTAATGAATGCATCCCTTTTTATATTATGTTTCCTATTGTATATTATACTGACATGGTGACAAGATTGTGCTTTCATCTATGGTCAATCTGAAATGCGAGGGTTCAGGAATGATATAGGGTGCCTGATTTGATAAACATCTCCAAAGCATTCATGTTGTTCCCTCTATAAACAACATTAATTATGAAAAGTGAAGTACTGAGGATCTAAATACGCCGTTAAGATTTCTCTTTGAACATTTTGGGACATTAGTTTTTATTAATACAAAGAGGGATTATTCGTGAAACTGGGAAATGGTTGCCCCACATTTTGTGAAGAAATCTGCCTACCTTTAAGTGATGATATGTGTGTAACTTAGCTTGTCAAGTTGCGCTGCCTGTGGGTTTGCTAAATGTTACTTCTGATTGCAGGAGCTGGGCAAATTTGGATGTTCCTAGCTCATACTTGCCTACTATCAGGCAGTGCAGTCCGGGAGAGGGGAGTGGCTAGAGGGCGAGAGGGGGCCGGACGCGGCGCTGTCAATAGCATAATTTTGACCCCGCCCACCGCAACAAAAATGCCATTTTGTTGCAGGGACAAACTGAAGTAATTCACGGCGAATCACGTTATTTTGGCCAGGGAATTGCGTTATGCGGGCGACTTGCCTGCTCTCCCGGGAGTCCGGGAGACCGACCCGGATTTCGGGAGTCTCTCGGACATTCTGGGAGAGTTGGCAAGTATGTAAGCTAAATGTGAGCACAAAAGTGAAATATTTTTTACATACAGAATTTTTATTTATCAGTTATATCTACAGGAATATTGACCAATGAATATCATTTAAACCATTCATATGCAGGGTATTAGACAGCTGTATATAGTAAAAGTAATCATTTTCCACTTTTTGGGGTATTGCAGGAAAGAAATCTGAAAGGCACAAATAACTCACTTTTGTTTCATTAGAAAGCCTTGCTATAAACAGATTATAGTAATAGAAATACATGTAGTGTCTGTTTTACATGATAGTAATAAGGTTCTTGAATTTGTACAGTATTTAAAAAACATTTACTGATCATCCTCACTAAAGGATTATGGAAATGATTGCAGGTTGGAGACAGTGATTCTGCTGACGTTAGGGCTTCTCTGTTGCAAGTTATAGGAATGTCACACATGATTTACAGAAAATATCTATAGAGATACAAATTATAACCAAGTGTAGATTTGGGGAAAATGTTATATTTGGTAATGTAAATTTAACTGCATTTACATTCCAGAATCTTGCTGTTTACAATAATAGTTTCTAGCATTTCATGGATTGGTGCTTTGAAAGACCTATTTCCATTGTTCAGGATTTGGAAATTGGAATATTTTAGGTTCTGCCCTTGATCATCTTAGATCTTGCTTCATCCAAGCCAGGACCCACAATATGAAACCCCAATCTTTTTCCATAGTTGAAATCAGGACTGTTTTAGCTTTTGGTGGCTTTAGAGTCTGAATGGTTGCTATGGGCAACACCTCCACTCTTCCTTTTTAGAAACTTTAGTAAATCTACCCAGTAATGTGTCTATGTTTTGATGTGCCAGAGATGCTGAGATCCTTTTCAGAACCTTTAGTAAATTCCTTTCACAGTGGTGTTAATCCTCATTCTATTTACTGCTGAAGGAGATATATTACATTTACAATATAATTATCAGATTGTCGCTGTCACTAAACAGACATGTAGAACAGTTACACATTAACCCGTTCCAATAGATTGACGTTTATTAACATCAAGTTTGTCAGTGCTACTCTGCTGCGCATTTTGTTCAGTATCTGACACCATGACATTTGCAAATTAGAGTTCATATCTGACAGTGTTCATAACTGAACTCTGTTCAATGCAGAAGTGCCAGTACTTACACATTTCTATAGCAAATAAAGTAAGAGCGACAGAGTTGTTTGGGGAACCCTGATTCAAGTCTCATATCAGTAACTGTTTAGTTACTATAAGATCCATTACGAAAAAGAAAAACGTTAACTACAACATAAACTGCCTGAGTAAAGTATGCATGTTCAATTTCTGTATTTGGAGGAGGTAAACAATACATTTCTGTGATAATTACATATTAGGACAGTTCACTCTGAAAGAGTAAAAAAAAAGTATATCATTTTTCTCTTTTCTCTATTTAATGCCCAGAAAATAACAATATATCTATTTCAAAGGAAACAACTCTGTGGGACAAACAAAAACAAGTGGGAAATTAACGTTGACAAAAATAAATAAACAATACTTTAGGGCAGCACGGTGCCGTAGTGGTTAGCACTTCTGCCTTACAGCACTGGGGTCATGAGTTCAATTCCCGACCATGGCCTTATCTGTGAGGAGTTTGTATGTTCTCCCCGTGTTTCCTCCGGGTGCTCTGGTTTCCTTCCACACTCCAAAAACATAGTGGTAGGTTAATTGGCTGCTAACAAATTGACCCTAGTGTGTGTGTGTGTGTGAATTTAGACTGTAAGCTCCAATGGGGCAGGGACTGATGTGAGTGAGTTCTCTGTACAGCACTGTGGAATTCGTGGCGCTATATAAATAAATGGTGATGATGATGATTTTAAAAGTTATCCAGCTAAGGTCACTCAGCTGAAAAGAATAGTAAAGAAATAGTAATGTACAAATAAATTCTGGTCTTTGAGATGCACACCACCTCCACGGCTAAAGTGGTTTATCTTATAAAAATCTAAACACCCTTTATCCAAAAACAGAGCCACTGTTTGGGAAAAAAATGTGCATCTGTAAAAGTTGACATTTTGCAATAAGCCTTATCTTTTTTTTTTCTTTCCAATCTTGCACAAATATAAGTTATTGTGGTTTATTTTCTAAGGCTGGAGGCAGCAACCAGCAGTACTTAATGCTCTGTTTGAAAGCGGAATCCTAGATGCTGTACATCCATGACACATAGCGCAGAGAAGAATAGATGCAATTTGTCAGCTAAACAATCCCCCTAATCTCCCAGCAGAGATGCTTTCTTTCTTAGAAAAGGTTAGACATTCCCACTCTCCAGTGATGTGCATAGACAAAGCTGGGAGCCTTTTCTCTCCCCCTCCTACCATTTATCAAGGTGTAAAACATGCAGCATTAACCGTAAAAGAAGATCAAGAGATCAGCGCTTAGCGGTGCCCTTTCGTAAATAGAAGTGTGTATTTTTGTCCATTTTTTTTAAACAGTCTGCTAATATCAACAGATACTCCGTTATTGTATAATAATAGCATTAGAAGATAATATCATCAGTGAATGCTAGTATAACAGATGGCAGATTTCAACCAGTGATTACTGTACTGTAGTGTCTTCTTTTTTAACATAGAGAGTTTATTGGTCAATCACTTCAGTTCAGCTGATCTGTGCAGAGTGTTTGCTTTAACAAAGATAAGCCATGTATTAAGCATCGGTTTCGGCAAGTCGCCAGATATCGGATAGAGGAAGTTTAAAACGGCAATCGCTTTCAAGGCAATTTTTGCCGGGCGGTATCTGGCAACTTGCAGAAACCGATGCTTAATACATTTACCCCCAAGATTAGAAAACATTTCCAGGTAATGCCTTTTTCATGGGAGTCCTTTATGTTAGCACCCCACCCAGTGGGTTTTTGGAGTGTGCCACAGCCTTGCCTCCTGTTTTAGGTAGCCTGTTGTATGCCTGTCTGGACTCATCAGTGCAGGATAGGTTTTCTGCTTAGCATGTAAAGTGTATAGATTCAGACACATTAAAGAAGTTGGGGTATTTTAGAAATCTCCCTATCTTGGACAAAATGTAGTAAATCCAATATTCTCCTGGATAAGACCATAAACATGAAAGCCCTTTGACTCAATGTCCCACACACTGGGGTATATTTACTAAACTGCGGGTTTGAAAAAGTAGAGATGTTGCCTATAGCAACCAATCAGATTACAGCTATCATCTATTTAGTACATTCTACAAAATGACAGCTTAAATCTGATTGGTTGCTATAGGCAACATCTCCACTCTTCTTATTTGACCTCATCTGTATATGATAGGTTGTTCTGCTCAGCACTAAGCACTTCCAAATCTTTTAAATAAAATATAATAAAAATACAATATAATATATAATTGCAATGCGACAGATTTTTTTTTTTTTGATTGTAGCGTGCTCAGTTCACAAAGGTTCAAAACTTTGAAACATTATAGGATTATACAACTCATGCATTTTGGATTTTTATGCAGCAGTCGTATTGCTTGTCACATAGATTTGGTGATAGCTGTATATTTTTCAGGTTATCTTTGTTCATTGATTGCCTTTTATTTAAAGTGCACCAGTTACCTACACAAAGTCTTATGAATATTGGCTAAATCTACAATATGGCCGTATTAGTGATGTCACTGGTTCATAGTATGTAGATATTGTGCATTGCAATGACTAGTAGAAGTACAAAAAATAGTCTATCACCTTTGAAAATCTTTACGTTCGGGGCTATTTATGTTGTACACTAACATAGTTGTACAAATCAGTTTCCATTGAACTATTTTTGATGCCGTGGAGAGATTCCACTTTCTAATAGCACATTCTGTCATTGCTGTCTATTAAGATGCTTAGATAATAATTGCACAATTAACCTCTGTAATTGATAAGAAGGTCCTGAACCAGGGCATCATCATAAGAAAAAAAATGTCTTCTTAATTTGCTGTTTTTTTTAATTAACTGAGCTAAACATTACAATGTATTGATTTATACAAAATACCTTGAACGATGTAATATGTAAATTATTTGCCTAAACCTTCTACTATTGTAGTTAAATCAGTTAGAATTTGATAGATTTGTATACTTGGAATTGTATGTTGCTTATGTTTAGTAGGTACTTGTGGAATAATATGAAACTCATGATAACCCTTCCCACTTTATTAGCTCCCATCTAAATCAGTTTGACTGTTGCCCTAACCCTTATATTTATAATTAATTCTACTTAGACACCGTCCCTTCATTCGTTCAGCAGGATCTTGAGCTCCAGAAGCCTTTAGAGGGCATTATCACAAAACTACCTGCTATGGCTGGCACTGCACTGGATAACACAGTACTGATTATTCCCTAAACAAACATCATTTGATATTAGAAAACATTCCAGTCTGGCCCCTGTTCTATAAATCTCATTTGCTCTGTAATATGACTGTAAATCTAACCCAGCTTTCTTCTTCATTGAAACCCACGTCTATCCTTTTTTTGTTTGGTCACACAACACATCCATCACCCTTATTGTAAACTGGATATGACTTAATCAGGTCAGGATCATACACAGCCTTCAACATTCCCACATAAATAAATCAGCTGCTATCAGACCTCATACTCGGTTCATTATCGGACTAGAAACCAAATAGGCTGAAAAAGAGAATATTATTTAAAATACTAAATCACAGGTTACAGACGACACATCAGAAATACTTCAGCTATTTTCCATTGCTGGCAAATGAATGCGGAGATTCGTTTTCTTGTGCATAGAGTAAGAGCTTGTTCTGTTTTTATCCTACAGCCCCAGACTATTCAACAGACGCTACAGAGAACATTGCAGTATTATGAGCATCAAGTCATTGGGTAAGGACAAACTCCATAGAATATTAATTACGGTACTAACCACTCAAGTAGATCATTTTGTTCTGGGTACTGGTGAATGTGTAATATTAATATTTTCTCTTATAGGACAAAAGCTTATACACATAGCAGTGATTGCAACATGTCATTGATCGCTTTCCTGTATTCTTTTCTATTCCATTAAGTAAACAGGAAATGAAATTATTTTTTCTCATAAAATAATGTCAACGCACTGTCATATACGATAATATAGTATATTGAAGTCAAAGGAGAACAAATGACCAAGATGTTTTTTGGCAGGTAAAGGGGTAACATTCAGTTGCTGCTCCTTGGGTTCCACAAAATAATTGTTTATTCATCTCATCTCACACTCCCTCTAACCAGATGCCCTCATGACAACAACACAAGGCTTCCCACTCATCAACATCATCAGCGTTTATTTATAAGGCGCAACAAATTCCATAGGACCAGACAGTTGGCATACAAATATATTAATATAATTAAGCATAATAAAAAATATGTGAATATTCACACAAATAAGGAAAATAACCAACATGTGGTACAAGTACAAGTATGAGCCTTGTCTGAGCAATTACATAAGAGTGAAAAAACAGCATAGCACAAAATTTCATTATAAGACATAGCGGGGACATACAAGGTAGACAAAGAGTGTAAGGACGAGAGGCATAGGATGGAGAGGACCCTGCCCATGAGAGCTTACATTCTATAGGGAGGGGGTAATGACAGACAGTAGGAGCAAATGGGCACGTTACCATGCTGTTGATTGCCCAGAAGCTTTAGTGTATGTAATAAGTTACAAGTTCTCTCTCTCTCCCTCTCACTCCCCCTTCTCCCTCTCTCTTTCCCCTTCTACCTTTCTCTCTCTCCCCTTCTACCCCATCTTTCTCTCTCTCCTCCCTCTTTCCCCTTCTTCTCTCTCTCTCTCTCCTGCCCCTTCTCCCTCTCTCTCTGTCTGTTTCTCTCCCTCTCCCTCTCTCTATCTCTCTCTCTCTCTCTCTCTCTCTTTCTCTCCCCTCCTCCATATTTCTGTCTCTCTCCCCTTTTTCTCTCTCTCTCTCTCTCCTGCCCCTTCTCCCTCTCTCTCTGTCTGTTTCTCTCCCTCTCCCTCTCCCTCTCTCTATCTCTCTCTCTCTCTCTCTCCCCTCCTCCATGTTTCTGTCTCTCTCCCCTTTTTCTCTCTCTCTCTCTCTGCCTTTGTCTTCCTCCCTCCCTCTCTCTCTCTGAATCTCTCTCCCCTTCAACCCTCCCCCTCTCTCTCTCCCCTTCTCCTTCTCTCTCTCCCCTTCACCCTCCCTCTCTCCCCTTCACCCTCCCTCTATCTCTCACCCCCCTCTCTCTCTCTCTCGCACCTTCTCCCCTCTCTTTCTCTCTCCCTCCCCTTTCCTCTCTCTCTCCCCCCTTCTCCCTCTCTCTCTCTCTCCCCTTCTTCTCTCTCTCCCTTCTCTCCTCTCTCTCTCCCCCCCTCTCTCTCCCCTTCTCCCCTCTCTCTCCCCCCTTCTCTCTCTCTCTCACTCTACCCATCTCCTCTCTCTCCATTCTCTCCTCTCTCTCTCTCTCTCTCTCTCTCTCCCCCTTCTCCTCTCTCTCTCTCTCTCATGCCTATGCAGCCTATGCTTTTACATCAGTTGGAGACCGTGGTGACATCATCATTGTCATTTTGCAAATTCATCATAGCTGCAGGTATTACTGTCCTTATTGACAGGTTTTAAAAACTGTTTATAAATACAGTTTATAAACAGTACATATTTATAAACCTGGAAGTGTAAAATTACAAAAGTGAAGCATAAAGTCTAAAGTTAACAGAAGGATAGAAAAAGTGACACACGCCCAAAATGTCTACTAAATGTAAGTATTCCTAAGTGTGAAGAGCATATACATATATATATATATATATATATATATACCACATGTCTAGCATTGAATGTGCACACTCGCAAAACAGCCAAAATCTCCAGCATGCTACATCAAGAAACCATTAGTTTATCCTTTGTATGAGGTCCGTTTGTATGATGTATGTGTATTTTGTTTTTCTGTGTGTTTTTCTTTTAAATTCTAATTTTTTTTATAATGCTTTTCATGACAGCCACATTTGTAACTGACCTTAATATTTTTATATTTTGTCCATGTTGATATCACAAGGGATCAGGATCTGAGTGTAATGTGACAATGTAAACAGATTATCGGATAGAAACGATGCTGCAGAATTCTTTCACTACCAGAGGGTGAATTAATTTCATCTTGGGCTCCCACAATATTACCCCCTTACTACATGTGTGACATGATTGCCACATTCACTGACTCGACAAGTGAGAGGACAACTAGTCCATTCACCTCCAGAAGATGAACCAAGTTCACTGTGAGATTTCTACCAAGTGCACAGACAAGTTCATAACCGTGAGACAGAGTCTGGAATGTGTTGCTGCACTTGTGGTTCATTACAACCAGAAAAGTAAGATTAGATGACCATAAGGTCATCTTCTCAGTTCTGGAGGGTGAACAAAATACAGCTTCAGTTTTGAAAGCAGCCACAATCAGTTGGTCACAGGAAGAAGACTAAATACATAACGTATCTTACATCCGTAACTACCTGGAAGAGATATGATCATTGCAGGGAAAGGGAAAAAAGGGATTTTTACCTTCAGATGAGTGTTTATTGACTTGTATGTTTCTTGATTCATTGAGAACAAGAAAAGCTACTTCAGTTTGTATAAAATAGCTATTTTTTCAGCTTTTTAACATTGGTGATATCAGCTGTTTGTTAGTAAATCAGACCTGATTTCTCAGGTGGTCCACCTTCAATGCAAGCTGTAAAATCAGTTTGTGTAGCAACATTCAATTTAATAAAAGCTCTTAATCCAGTATGTTCTGGTGAGTGAAGGTGCGCTGATACGGCTGAGGGAGTCCGCCTCTCTGTGTTCTCTACCGTTTCGTCTCACAAACTTATAAATATACAGGCACAAGAGACTTCTTGTTCAAAATTCTATTGTTGTTATAAAGTGTTGCAGAGTATGCTGGTATTATATAATTAAATGTTAACCATAATAATTGCTAAAATATATTTATGTTAAAATACTTTTTTAAGAAAGACCATAATTATTGAATACTTTACTAGTGCCATATAATTGGTTATTTATGATATTATTTAATGTTTACACTTATTACCATTATGCAACAAAGGTAACAATTTTAGATACTGTTGTTTTTATGCAACCGATACATTCTTGTAACTATTACACTAAAAATGGTTGGGTGCCTCTAATATTCAGGCAGCAATACATTCTGTTATATATTTTTATTTATTTACACAGATAAACCTTAAAACCCGAGCGCTGTACAGACTTTTCATATATAAAGTTATCAGCTTACTCCTGCTTGAACAGCCGGCTTTTGTCCGATAATCTGGAAAAATCTTTCAATAATTTGTTTTGTTTTTTCACTGCTATCAGAATATAGACTTTTTTAGTAAACATACCCCCTGGTATTTGTGTTATTTATAATTACAGATTTAAGTTATGCATGCTTTGTTAATAGCCATATAGAACTTTTGTTGACTTATTCCTTAAATATCCTTTCTGTTAATGTTGACGGCATTTTTGGTATTTTGGGTAAACTTATTTCCATACTGAAGGGGGGTATTCAATTCCCCCCAAACTCTCGCCACTTTAAAGCTATTACTGTTATTAGGGTAAGCTTAACCCTGCTCAGGGAGCTGCGAACAAAAAGCTGGCATTAAAACTACCGTAATAACGGCAATAGTGCACAGGCCGCGTTACTTTCTTAAGTAACGAGGCCAATTGAATTCCCCCCTAAGAGAAGTACACCAATTGATGTTTTGGGAAAGCATAAAGTTGAAATGAATAATGCAGACGTATAAGTCATGCGTTCTTTGGTAAAATAGCAGACAAAATAAACATATAGGGCCTGATTCGCCAAGATACATATTCTGAGCGCAACCCGCTTTCAGTATTATATGCATGTTTTTAGGCTCTGCGTACTCACGAATTCAGAAAAGCATGGATCTAAGATACGTGTGCTGTTGAATTCAAGTGTAGGTCTGCTGTGCTCTACTGCACAAGACGCTGCAGGATACGTCCAATCCCCGTGTGGATTATAAATTCGCAAAACAACGCACGCAAAGGAAAATTAAAAAAATGATAGAATTAATGTCACATGGTAATAATAAAAGCATTAATGATAAGACAGTTACAAAAAAAATATTTAAAAAAAAATAAAAAAAAAAAATCCCCAAGAAATACATTTATTAGAATGTTGTTAATGTCTACTGGACATAAAATCATTTTTGACAGTTGCTCCTGATTGCAAACACATGTTTGAGCATGCATACGAGACTGTCATCATTACTGATCAGGGCTTAGACTAGCCCCGTCGTCACTGGTGCAAGTGAGTAACTTTGATGTGTATAGGGCTTGATTTGCGTTTGGCACGCCCATAATGTACATTGACTACAGCAAAACGCCCCTTCCCCGCTCAATTCACTCCCCGAATGTACGTTGTAATAAGCGTCCTTTGCGCTTGCAGGCGCACGGGACAGGACTGCGTTCATGGACATTTTTGACGATATGTGCGCAGAGTGATTTTGTGGGCGGTACGCACAGAATCGGCAAATACATACCTTGATAATTCCGGCCCATAATTTGTGCTGAAAATAAAATAAGAACAACTGTATAATAATTTATCCTTTTGTACTTAAAGATGATCATATTTCAATTTCTCATAAATTGCTAAATTAAACTACTGTGTCTGTTGGTCATTCAGGACATATTAATTACTTAAGTGCATATATCTGCCAAACACGGCTTTGATGTGTAATAATTAAATTCTGACTCATTATCCTCTTCTTTTTTTTTTCTTTTTTCTTTTTTACATACTTTTTTGACACACAATGTGTTGCAGATAGCGATGAACAGAACAATCCCTTACGCTTTAGAATTTCCCAAGTTTGGTCATTTTTGGAGTCCTGAATAAGCAACATATCAAATTGCAGAAAATTTGTTCATAGAAAATGATTTATATAGACACTGTGATGGGGGCTTGACACTGGGCGCTTCCTATTGCAGTCATAGCAGAGAGTGATTAGCTGTAAAAGTAGAAAATGGTGTCGGGGGAAAGGGTACCTCTATTCCCATTATTAGCATCCCCTGTTTCTCTTACAGTTCAGGATGAAGCACACAGTGATTAGCCTATATGTCACCATGTGCTTCATCATGTAGTTAATACATGGGAATTGCAGACACTGGAGTTGGAGGTAAACCTGCCTGGTGACCCAGCAAAGAGAGAAACTTACCTCTGCTGCTACCAGAAGTAATCCTGCATCTAGGAGAAGGTTCTTGCAGACATAAGCATTTATCATCAGTTTGACCTTGCTGTTGAATATCTCAAAGGACTGCACTTTTTGAACTGTAAATGGTAGGGAATTCCAAAGTGTAAGAACAGCATGCTGAAAAGTGCAGGTTCCCAATGCTTTTATAGAAATATTTGTTCCTGTTTAGAAATGACCACAAGTAAGTGTTACAATTCAGTTCCAAAAACTAGATCTTTGCAATGACAGCCGTTGAGCTACTAGTATGATGAAAACATAAAAACGATTTACCTGGACACAATGCAAGTTAAACACAGACCAGGTAAGCCTTGGTAAAAAAAACAAAACATCTGGGTGTGGAAGGATAACAAGTAAATGGTAATGAAAACAATACAGCAGGTACAGATAATCTAGCTAGACAAAGATTAACAGCGAGGGCCAGGAATTCACAGGAACTGTAAGTTTGCAGTATGTTCAAGCATAAAACAGATATCAGGCTAATATCCTGGTGACTGGGTACAAGTGAGTAGTAAGTGGTTACTGAACAGCAGGTACAGACAAGACCAAGGATTTCACAGGAACAGAATGTAGCAATACAGGCATAAATAATTAGTGACACAGGTGGGGCATTTATTAAGGAGCAGAAGATTAACTCCTGCTAGTGAGGGAAAATGCAATAGAACAATAGCAGCACCTCTGGTAAGCCAAAGGTACTGCAGGCGTTATACTATAAACAGTCCAACTTTAGTCCAGCAGACAGGAACTGCAGAGGCAAAGCAGCATTCTGACCGCAAGAAAATGGAAATTATGTAACTCCTACAGTGCTTTAAAATATGATATAATTTGTTACTGAGTTGTCCTGTGACCACATAAAGGACTAATATTTATTTTTTTTACAGGAGGGGTAGCTTATTGCTTTTGATACATAAGCCTCGAATTGAAGCAAAAGATGCTAATTGTAGAAGGTGATCCTCATATCCAAGAATGTCTTCACTGAAAGTTAAAAATTCCAATAAAGACAGTTGACATCACTGCTCATAAAATCTAAAACTATATTTTACAAGAGTGGCATCACTACTCTCCAAATACAAGTGATAATGTACTGTAATTGGCATATATTCCTGCCAGATGCGTACTATATCGTATTACTCTCTTGATAAACATCACCCAGAATACATTTTATTTAAATGTAAATACTCCACTGTTCTATTCTTGGCTGGTCTTTTGAATCAGGTTCTACTGGAATGGAATAATTCTAACCAAAACAGAATCAAGCTGAGACTCATTAGTAGGATTTTTGTAGCTAAAGTCATTTTTTTTTTTTTTTTTTTACAATTTGCATGCAAGCAAAAATACACAGATGGTACTCGCTGTGCAAATGATCAGAGGGTTAAAAAGCTTATATATTTTATTGTAAATTTTATTAAATCCTCATGAATGGGAAAATTGTATTGATTTGTACACTCAGTGACCTACCAAATTAAGTTAAGTCTGTGCAGTCTACTTACTGCATTGAGCTGTAATCTTTTTATGCGGAAAGAAGCAAGGAGAGTTAAAGCCCACTGGAGATAAATTGACAAACCTTTACAAGCAAAGATTCATTTAGAGAGATGAATGAGAAAATAAAGGATCACAGAAGGGTAAAAACATTAATTTTCACATTCATTCGGTTTGACTAGAACGGGATTGATGTACAATATTTGTCTGACCTCTCAAGCACTCAAGATTCGATTTATCCTTTCATTTACTTGAATTATAGTGTATAAGTGCTCTCCAACTTTTTTATGTGCACAGTTTTTTGTAAGGTAGATTAAATTGCGGAAAGGGTCACTTTGGAACCGCAAAACATCTTGGTCTGTATGTTAAGGAATTTAGACTGTAAGCTCCAATGGGGCAGGGGCTGATGTGAGTGAGTTCTCTGTACAGCGCTGCAGAATTAATGACTCTATATAAATAGCTGCTGATGATGATGATAAGAAGACACAACACCTCTGTTTTGCAGATACACAGTATACAGTTACAGTACACAGGTGCATGTGTTTTGGGAAGAGTGTCCATGATGTTGTATCCAGTCCATGATAGGACTGCACATGCGGTCTATCAATGTCTCTCATGCCCTGCATACTATCCCTTTTGGGCCACCCATTTAAATAACTACTTTTAAGAGAAATTGTTGTAAAATACTACTTGCTGGAGCCTCATTTATGTCATGAAAAGAAGGGAACATCGGAGCTGGCTTTATTTTAAGTGTCGCAATTGAATCTTCTAATTACATTGGTCTGTGTGCAAACACATTATAAGAACGTTATACAATAATTAATTGTAAAACTATCAAATTCCCTTTATATACATTTTTCATATTGCCACGTCTAAATTTACATACCGCCACTTCTAAGGATGTGTAAACAGTAAGTTGCTATGTAGAGTTATAAAGTCTTATCCACTAAGCTGGCAACTGAAGCTAACTGTACAGTCTATACCAAATGAAATTTCAAATATCTAGTTCTGTAACACAAAATCTCTTTTGTTGCATTTGTTTCCAGTATGAACAGAAAAAGCCTTAACAGCGCTAATATTCAATAAATGTAAACAAGCCACTAGCTCACTATGGCAGAATAAAGTACTACAAATCGGGAATGGTAAATCCAATTGGTAAGAACTATTTTTATTTCATCTCCTAATATCAATGGCATGTGACCATTATGATCGACGTGAAAGGCTGCCAATCATCTGCCGGTGCCGGCAGCTACTTATTCATTTAGTGAGGATCAGTAAGCCGTGATTATGCTATATGACATTTGACATCAGTGATTTGCTCTGGATGGTTCGTTCCTTTGAAGACGACAACGTTCACTGTATTTTTTTCTATTTGTGATCCATCTCCCTTGTTCCGGAACAAAATTATTATGGGACTACTTTTTAATTCTTAATTTTTTATAGATTATATTAGTCGATATTAGTTGTTTGTATTTTAGTCACTTGAGTGATTTATGCATTTATGTGATCTCTTTTTAAATTTTTTATTAAACAATTGGATTTACCATTCCCAATTTGTACTACTTTATTCTGCCGTAGTGAGCTAGTACCTTGTTTACATTTATTGAATATTAGCGCTTTTAAGGCTTTTTAACATAGTAACATAGTTGATGAGGTTTAAAAAAGTAACCAGTCCATCAAGTTCAACCTATTTTGGATCTCCTGCGATCCTGCACTTATATTTGAATTGAGTAAGCAACCGCTAATCTGTTTCAATTGTGAAAATCCCCCCAGACCCAATATTGCAGTCCTATGTTTTCCCTATATCCAGTACTTTCCTTCATTTTAATTAACGGTCGTATCCATGGATACACTTTTCCACTAAAAATTTGTCTAACCCTTTCTTAAACATAGCTATTGAATCTGCCATCACAACCTTCCCTGGCAATGAATTCCATAATTTGACTGCCCTTACGGTAAAGAACCCCTTCCTTTTTCTGTTCATTTTTTTCATTTGAGGGTTTTGCATCAACCCTTTATTTTATACAGCTGCTCTTATTAGTCTGCAGCTCCACAATTAGCTCAGCGCAGAACCCTTTTCTATATTTGGTTCCAGTATGAAGCATCTTTTAGTGGCTAGCACACATTCATTAAGGAACATCCTGATTCATCATGCTGCACACTTGAGAAAGAGTAATA
Source organism: Mixophyes fleayi (assembly GCF_038048845.1). Taxonomy (NCBI): domain Eukaryota; kingdom Metazoa; phylum Chordata; class Amphibia; order Anura; family Limnodynastidae; genus Mixophyes; species Mixophyes fleayi. Next base: position 37,890,442 of record NC_134403.1, on the reverse strand, counting down.
ATCTTCATCGCTATAGTTATTGCTATCTTGACAGGATAAGCCATGCGCTTACCTCTAAAAACCGGTACAATTTCACAAAAAACGTACCTGACAGCACAAAGAGTAAAATGTTAAGCTTTGTAAATTACTCTCTATGGGACGTAGGCATGGTAAGTCTCAGTACCTGTCTTGCAGTTTATTCCCTCTGAGTCATATCCATTATCAAAGGTCAGATGTGGTGGTTTTGTTAATAAAAAAAATGCCATGGTGTGTAGTGGAGATAAAGAATGTTAAGGTTACAGCTCTTTGTGGGAACTTATTATACACAAACAGTTTTTTTTTTTCTTTAACTTTTAAGGATAAATTACATAACAAAACACATGGGGGTAGATGTATCAAACCAAAGGAAAAGCGGAGATGTTGCCAATAGCAACTACTCAAATTCTAGCTATAATTGTCTAGAATGTACTAGATAAATGATAGATAGAATCGGATTGTTTGCTATGGGCAACACCTCCGTTTTTCCTTTTTCAAAGGTTTGATACATCAACTCCAAGATATCCTGCCACAGACATTAAAATTCTCGATTTTCGGTCAGATTGCTATAACAGATCTCTATCCAGTTTCATCACATACGTGTGGGATTGATTGAGCACATCTGGGGGTAAATGTATCAATCTGCGGTTTTTGCAGGTCACCAATTATCGGTGACTATGCAAGACAGATTTAAAATGGCAATGTCTTTAAATGCAAGTTTTGCCTTGAAAGACATTTAAAGTTCTTGTTTTAGCCAAATAAAACTGCCATGTTTTGACACCAATTTTAAGCTGCAAGAACGTGAGTTTATGGCGAAAGGATTTGTTATTACTTTGCCTGATACATGAAAGGGTCATGCTTGAGCATAATTATGTAAACTTGCAACTAAGTAAAGAGTTAACTCTTATTGCTTCAGGTCAGTTTCTCCAGGACAGCTGAGAATTGCTCAGGCTACCTTGACTATGTCTTTTTGATAAATCCCAGTGAAAAGAAGGGTTTTCTTTATAGCTATGTTAAAAAATTCCTACTCATTGACACAATTGGAGTGTTGATAATTTTGCTGCTTAATCAGTATAAAACATGTCTACCGTGCAACGGCAGAAATAAGCAAAAGTGCAAATCAGTGAGTAAGACGATCCAAATGTGCAAGTAGGCAGTGCTTTAATGATAGTTAGTTTGTGCTTGTACCTCTTGCATTCTGGTCTCGCAGTACACAGTGTATTATCACAATGAAACTATGGTTAAGTTGAAATTACGTGATATTTATTGATTACAACAAACAAGGTAAGGATCCCAGTGACTGAAGGGCCAGGCACGATGGGTAACAAAAGTTCAGTATGAATATATATAAAAAAAACCTTTATACTAGCCAGGGTCAGGATTCGTGAGCTGCAGGATGGTCAGAACAGCCGTAGGTTAGGATTCCAGAAAGTCAGGAGAGTGGTCAGGATGAGCCAAAGTTAAAAGCCAGTTATAACAAGGTGAGTATTGCTAAATAGATAGGCACTGGAATACAGGAACTGGGAACCAGGAACTGCAAACCAAGCACTGCACCTGTAAGGACTTAGTGCAGACCTTTACAGTACACTTCTCTAAAAAAAAGCAGACATTTTTCTTTTTCTCATCCCAAACTAGAAGCTGAATGTTTCTCCTTTGATGGGATTTAGTTAGATGATCTTTCTTTTTTAGATATAGGTCTTCTGATCGGAGCTAAGCACATGGCTGCTTGAGGAGCTGGAACATCAGCGGATGCTGGAGCTGGCACTGGAGGTAATGTTGGTTCTGGTGAAGAGATATAAACTTCAACGGTATCAGAGAGTGGATTGTAAAGAGAGGGCGTTCCAAATTTTTTCGTCACTGCACTGCTGGTGTAATGAAGAATGGGATGACCGGATTCTATCAGTGGCATCGCCCACTTCAAAGCCTTCCCTTTAAAACCCATTAATATAGTTGCCACTTGATTACACTGCTTGGCATAATATGTAGGGTTGGAAGGCAACTGACTAAAACACTGCTGTGTAAGAGCAATAAATTGCTCCTACTCCCCATCAGAAGGCAGTGACCTTTGCAATTATAGCACATGAGTCCATGGCTGGGCACTCTAAAGACTTTGGCTGCGAGCTGAGCAGTCGGCAGTCACTTCAGAAACCTCGGGCTAGGCAGTCGCTTCAAAAAAAGACGACATGGCTGCCATCTCGATTGAACCTTCAGAGCAGGAGGACGCGATTGGACCCTCAGAGCAGGAAGACACAACTGTACCCTCAGAGCAGGAGGTCACAACTGTACCTTCAGAGCAGGAGGATATGACTGGACCCTCAGAGAATGAGGACATTACTGGACCCTCAGAGCAGGAGGACATGACTGGACCCTCAGAGCAGGATGACATTACTGGACCTCCAGAGCAGGATGACATGACTGGACCCTCAGAGCTGGATGACATGACTGGACTCTCAGAGCAGGAGGACAAGACTGGACCTCCAGAGCAGGATGACATTACTGAACCCTCAGCAGGAGTACATGACTGGACCCTCAGAGCAGGAGGACATTACTGGACCCTCAGTGCAGGTGGACATTACTGGACCCTCAGAGCAGGAGGACATGACTGGACCCTCAGAGCAGGAGGACACGACTGGACACTCAGAGCAGGATGACATGACTGGACCCTCAGAGCAGGAGGACATGACTGGACCCTCAGAGCAGGAGGACATGACTGGACCCTCAGAGCAGGAGGACACGACTGGACACTTAGAGCAGGAGGACACGACTGGACACTCAGAGCAGGAGAACATTACTGGACCCTCAGAGCAGGAGGACATGACTCAAACCTCAGAATTGGCGGTAATGTCAGGAATCTCGGAGCATGTGGCATGAACTAGCACCTTGGAGTATGAAGCAGGAACTGGCACCTCGGAGCACAAGGCAGTGGCTGTCACCTCAGAACAAAAGGCAGTAATAAAAGGTGGATTCAGCATAATCTTTATACTGGGATTCAAAATGGCTATAGGCTGTTCAGCAGGGTATCTCTTTTTTTGTGCAGACATGACAGTAGGATGTGTTCAGCACTAGCACAATAAAAACAAAGCTTGAGAGTTCCTTATGTGAAAGGGGACTGTAAGAAAGTTCTGCTGGACAGGAAGCTTTACACTGCTTCAGATGATTCTCCCCAGGTAGCTCATGTTCTGTAATAACTGCAGTCTGTGTTGTCCGCAAAGTTCCAGACAGGAATATGTTTCTGAGCAAGCACCACACTAAGCAACAGTTATGGAAAACCTTTTAGTAATTCAGGAAGCAGATACAAAACTTGGCCTAGCTGAGAGTGGAGTTGTAATATTTCGATCTGCAGAGTCTGTAGCATAGTGATGTCTAAAGAGCTGACACAGTTGTGGCCCCAGCAAGATCCATGAGGTTAGGCCGGATCATCCTGTCGTGGTTCTCTTGTGTCCATAGTGTATTATCACACTGTAACAATGTTTTAGGTGGAATAACGTGATATTTATTTATTACAACAAACAAGGTAAGGGTCTCAATGACTGAAGGGCCAGGCAAGACGGGTAACAGAAAGTCCAGTATCAATATATATAAACAAAGTCCTTTACACTTGCCAGGGTCAGGATTCCAGAGATGCAGGATGGTCAGAATATCCGTAGGTCATGGTTCTAAAAATTCAGGAGCGCAGTCAGTATGAGCCTGTGTGGAACTTACCTGCTCCACACTCCTGATCACAGCACTTACTTGTTTACTTCTTGCATAGTGCTGTGATCACGTGACTCCATGAAATTCCCTGGACTTTATAAGGTCCACTCTGTGCTTTCTTGTTTTCGGCTCCAAGTGAATTTCTCCCGGCCTAGTCTGACTACTTTTCCTTGATTAACCCTTGTGCTGCTTTCTTCAGTGTGTATCCGACCCGGCTTGTTCACTGACCTAATTTCTGGATTGTACTTGGCATTGCGCACCTCAGAGTGTATACAACTTGGCTTGGTATATTGATCACAACTTCTGTACCTGCTTGTGTTTATCCAGCCTGTGCATAGGAAAGGACTCTTCTCCTGATCTCGCTCTGGAAGATTCCCAGCCTTGTGGTGGTTCTTGGTGAAGTCTGGGGGGTATGTTAGACTCCGCGCCTCAGGAAGGCCTGCGCCAATCCTGATTGATAGTTGCCCTCAGTGACCATAACAGAGCCAAAATTAAAAGCCAGGTATAACAAGGTAAGTATTTCTAAATAGATAGGCACTGGAATACAGGAACTGGGAAACAGGAGCTGCAGACCAGAAACTGCAAACCAAGCACTGCACCTGTAAGTGCAGAAACGAGTCAGACCGTTACAGTGCACCCCTCTAAAAAAAAAGGAGATATCAGATGCTTTTTTCTTTTTGCTCTTCCCAAACTAGAAAGCTGAATGTTTCTTCTTTTCTGGGCTTTAGTTAGATGATCTTTCCTCCAAATTTATTCGCCATTGCACCGATATAGTACAGGTGCAGAAAGGAGTCAGACCATTACAGAGTGTGCAATACATTCAGAATAAATGTGCAAGTGTATTGGTCTTTGGAGTGACACAAAGAAAACACAATCATTCTAATTTATGCACAAGATCACAGAACACTGAACAAGATATTATTATTTTTTTGCTTTCTAAATGTCCCCAATGTGTATTGAGACTATTTAGTGTAGAGATTGCTGGTCCACCATCCAAGCAACAGAAAACATTGAAAAATAGATATATAAATAAACTCCAGTATGTAGATATCCTAACATTGCCTATTAGGTACTGAACGCATACCCCCAACAGGGGCGCACACAGGGGGGGCTTCTGGGTCTCCAGAAACCTCTCCCTCCGCTAACGAAGTGCCCCTTATAGCGGCACTGTACTATATAGCAGCCACGGCGCTGTCAAAGAAGCGTCCGCAGCGGTGCTGTATTGTATACAGCACCGCCGCGGATGCTTCTTTGACAGCGCCGTAGCTGCTGTATAGTACAGTGTTGCAGAAACTGAGCTGCTGCGGAACCCCCCCCTAAAAATCCTGCATGCGCCCCTACCCAACAGTCTCAATATTGCCTCAATGGAAGTAAGCATGGTGTGAACAGATATGGTCTTGAGTTAGGTGGATTTTCCAATAGGGAATTTAGTGAGGTATGCAGAAGGAATGAATTTGCTAATGTTGAAGAGAGATACAGAAGAACTCACTTCTCCAAGTCTCTAATAGATACATAGTGTTAAAGAATATATAAAGTAAATAGTTTTCTGTTTCCTGGGGTAAAGCTGTTACCCAAACATGTTTCTTCACTTTTGTTAATGACCCAATAAATTAGCACTAGTGATGCAATCTAATAATTCTCATGGTGATATACTGCAGCACCATGTGTGAAATGATTTGCCTGAATGCTATGTGTTAATTAGGGATTTGCTAACAGTTTAATGAGGAAAAGGCAGCCAGAAGGTTATTCATTAGGAAACTGTAAGGTGGTATATTTTTTTCCTTACATTTAATCATTTCTTTTAAAGCTGCCGGGATGCAGAGAAGAATTTACACAATGCTTCAGTCAAATGTGCGTACGCCGGTCTCTCTGGGAATGAAGACGTGGAAGATGTCTCAGGAATTCTGCAGTGTACCGCAAACGTCCTCGGTATGTAATCAGATCACAACAAAAGATAATGTGCACAGTACAGCAGCTCTTATTATTTAAAATCTTTGTAATGAAATATTCAGTATGATGCATCCTACGCGGTTGCAGAGGTAAGAGAAGTTTCACAGAGATCTTTTCTCTTACAACTGTATTTTATTGTTTGTACACAATATAAAATACATCACTTCACAAACACTTCAGCAATAAGCTAAAACATACTAGTAAGTTAAAGAGTGGACCATGTTTAGATACCCCTTTTAATATAAGCTGTCTCCCGTATAGAAAATAGAGGTGTCCCCCCCAATAAAAACCATCCTATTACCTGAAGCTGGGATGCCTGATAATGGTACAACACATATTACCTGAAGACTCATTCTTCCTCTATAGAGCTTTATTAATATTGGCCAGATTTTATACCGTGCCCTGTTGGGGAAGATAGAACAAATTGTGTAGAGAGCTCTATTTAGGAGGATTGGACCTCTATGGAGGATGGTTGGGAATATAGTGTTCCAGAGAAGAATTGGAAATATTATATATATGCTCTACTGCAGAGGATTGGTCAGATTGTATATAGAGCTCTATTAAGGATTGGAGGGATTGTATATAGAGCTCTATTAAGGATCGGATGGATTCTATATAGAGCTCTGTTAAAGGGGAAAAGATTGGACTGTATATAGAGCTTTTAAAAGGAGGATTGGACAGATTGTCTAAAAAAATCCAGAAGAAGACTGGACAGCTTGGACATAGAGCTCTATGGTAGAGATTGAACAGGTTGTATGTAGTGCTCTTTTAAGGACTGGAGGACTGTATACAGAACTCTTTTGAGGAACAATTGTCTGAATTGAATATAGAACTCAAGAGGAGGATTGGAATGTTTGTATATAGAGCTCCATTGAGGAGCATTGGGCAGGTGTTATAGAGAGCGCCTTGTTGCGGAACATAGGTGGGATTGTATATAAAGCTTTACTGAGAAGGATTGGATAGGTTGCACATAGAACTGTATTGAGAAGAATTGCATGGATGGTATATAGAGCTCTAGAAGAGGATTGGATGGAGTACGCATAGAGCTCTATTGAGTTTGATAGGACCTAGTATTATTATTATTATTATCATTTATTTGTTAGGCGCCACAAGTTTTTCCGCAGCGTCGCACATAGTACAAACAGTAGACTATACAGGGTATAACAGTACAGAACAATAAACAAAAGTACCAATACTTCAGAAACTCCAGGCAGGCAGATGCAATAGACACGGAGCAGAAGAACGGGTAAGGAGACAGGAGGGAAGAGGGCCCTGCTCATGCGAGCTTACATCCTGAGGGAGGGTTAAACAGACCAGGCACAAGAGGAGCCAGTTGAGGGAATGGGAGAGAGGGGAGAATGAGTGGAGGAGATGGGGGTTAAGTGGATGGTTGGTAGGCTTTGAGAAAGAGGTGAGTTTTGAGTGCACGTTTGAAGGACCTATTGTACAAAGAGCTCTATTAAGGAGAATCTGATGGATTGTATATAGAGCCTTTTTTGAGGAGAATAGGGTGGATTGTATACAGAGCTCTGCTGAAGACGATTGGACAGATTGTACATAGAGCTCTTTTGAGGAGAATTGGACAGATTAAGTATAGACTTTTACTGAGAATGATTGGGTGGATTGTATATGGAGATCTAGAGGAGGATTGCAGGGATTATATATAGCGCTCTACTGAGGAGTATTGGATGGACTGTATACAGAGCTATATTGAGAAAGATTGAATGGATTGTTTATAAAGGTTTTTAAGAATTTTAGATGTATTGTTTATAGAGCTCTTTGATGAGGATTGGATGAACTGTATAAAGAGCTTTAGAGGATATTGGATGGATAAAAATAAAAGCTATAAAGGAAGTTTAGTTGGATTACATAAAGAGCTTGAAAAGGAGGATTGTATATAGAGTTCTATTGAAGAGAATTGAATGGATTTTATATAGAGCTTTATTGTGGAGGATTGTATAAATTATATTTAGAGCTCTACTGAGGAGGTTTGAACTGATTGTATATAGAGCTTTACTGAGGAGGATAGAACATATTATATATAGAGCTTTATTGAGTAAAATTGAAAGGATTGTATATAGAGCTCTAGAGGAGGACTGGGTGGATTGCATATACAGCTCTTGTAAGAAGTAATAGATCTCTATTGATTAAGATTGCATGGATTATATATAGAACTCTATTGAAGTTAATTGAATGGATTGTATAGAGAGACCAATAGGAGGATTGGATGTATTGTTTGTAGAGCTCTTTTAAGGGAGGATTGGATTAATTGCATATAGAGGCGTTTTGAGAGTATTTGGTTGGATTGTAAATAAAGTTTTATTGAGGAGGAGTGGACAGATTGTATATAAAGCTCTCTTCAGGTGGGTTGGACATAGAGCTCTATTGAAGAGGGGATGGATTGTGCAAAGAACGTTAGATAAGTATTGGATGGATAGTGTACAGAGCTCTTTTTAGGAGAATTCTATGATTGTATATATAGACCTCTATTGAGGAGGTTTGGATATATTGGATATAGACTCTAGAGTTTTATTAGACACAAGTTAATCCGTGCATGATACTCATGCATTCTAGTCAAATCAAGCTACTTAAGGTGTTAAAAAGGTTCTTGTCATGCATTTGGGCCTAGCCCAGGCCTCCCTTTAGGGGAAGAGCGTTACTTTCCGACGCAAGCGCCCTTTTTTAACGTGGTTTTGTCCACATGTCACCACCTCATCATTTTTCTCCATCACCTCATCCTTCATCTTCATCGCCACATCCTTCATCAAGCTACTTAAGGTGTTAAAAACTCCCCACTGTCACCCCCGGCAACCACCAACCACTCCCAACTGTCACTTCTCCTTCAAGAAATATATAGGTCAGTGTATAACTCTGCCCAGCAGGTGGCGCTGCAGCTTGTTTTGGTTTTTTTTCACACCCACCACTAGGCATTTATATAGTAGATATTGTAATACTTTGCTAGGAGTTGCAGCGGTACTGCAGGGAAGATAAGATGTACTGACCTCGTTCTGGCTCCCAGCTGATGTCAATGAACAGTAATCACCTGACAAAACAGTGTTTAGTTTATCCATTGCTACTTGAAGTGAGAATCTTGTCTCAGGTGACACAGTTCTCGTGGTGGAGAAGGTAAGATCTGGCATATAACTTGACTTTCCCCAGATCCCCCAGTTGCAATCTGCTATGATTAATTTCAAGAAGTGATAAGAGTTGTTTGCACTTCTTACTGCAATCACTGACTAGGTAAAGAGACATTAGACATTAGCTTTATATTGCTTTGACCTATACATCATAGGGATACCACCAGTGAGAGCACGTCTATTGCCACTAGTAAGATTCATTAATAAAAACCTTTGCATGGGAAAGCTTATTTAACAAGGGCCACTGTACCTGTATCACCGCTATTTCAGGATGGCGCTAACAGAACAAAATCATTGAAACATGTTTTGTTATTTGCATAAAGCATTTTTGCAGTTTTAAAAGGCTTTAATTTTATTTTTAGCACTTTTTAGCTATTTTTTTACAATTGTTTTTACTTTTTTAGATTTTTGATTAGTGTAGCTGAAATATGGACTTTTAGTTCCATTGCGCATGCGAAAGCCTGCTGACCGGTTCATATTTCTTGAGCCTGGTGTGGCAAAATGGTAACTTTACTCTTAACACACTGGGGCAGTTGACTAGCGTTCAGCAGCTTCTTTTCAATAAAATAACCAAAGGTAACTGAGCTGCCAGAGCCTCACCTTGAAGAAGGTGATGTTTGCAGTACACTTTTGGGGAATGCCTCTTTCAATTTAAAATACCGGACAAACTACTCATGTTTTAATCTGCATTGTCCTTATGTGTAAATTAAATCAATATAAAGCGGTGTGCCCAAAACATGGACATCTTTATTAGTGAAATTCATCATCGAGACATGGGAAAACTACATTTTCAAGTAGAGAATACAGTAAGATGAGTCTTATACTGTATAACAATGTTTTTTTTATAATCCTGACTGCATTTTGTATTTAGAAATGAGTATTGATTTAACGGAGCAAAGATGATTTAGTACATCATCTGAAATATCCCATGATTGAATTGCTTTTTGTCCAATTTGCCAGCAGGTGTTAATCTGTTTGAAATAGGTTCCTCGTTCAGATGTCTGGAAGCTATTTTAAATCAGCAGTTTAGGACACTTCAAAGGGAATGGATCCAGAGAGACATCCTGATTATATCATATAACCTATTGAATATGCATACTGTAGAAGGCAGTATGGAGACTTTGATTAATTCCCCTTAGGAATTAAATATTTAAACTGTTGGAGAGAAATTAAACAAACAGAAAGAAAATTTATTTTGCGCTATTATTGTTTTTAGCGGAGCGTGACATCTGAATAAAAGGTTTGGACTTCTAATTGGATATTTTTGCACTTTTCCAAAATATTGTTTAATACATTCTATTGATTATTTTTGTGTTCTAAAATCACTTGTTGAAGTTCAGAAGACAGATCTGAAGACAATTGTTTGTGATTTTAAAATATCAGATGTAATAGGGTGGTAAATTATACATGCATCGCTTTTTAGGTTTCAATTTATTTCCAATTCAGAGGAGTCAATAAAGAGATCATGTTAAAGCTGCTCCACTACCTACCACTTAAATATTACTAACCTGAAGATTCTAGCAATAAAGAAACTAAAGGTAGCACTAATTAGACCACCAATAAAGTCTCAATAAAATATTATATAAATAAAATCATCAACGAATCCAATAGTGAATTAATGACACACATGGAAAAAGCTAAATAATCATTACATTTATTAGTGAACACTTAAAAAAGTTTTCTTTAAAACTTGTAAATTACCATATATAATACCGTACAAGAGGTTTATCCTGTCTAGTGCTATAAAAGTCTGCTGTTTATAACTGTAATTACAATCATCAAAACAACATTAGAAACTACATGTCCTAGAATAGTAAGTTAGACAAAGAAGCTCAGACGGATATAGTTTAGTAACGAACCAACTTAGCAGCGTGGGAATAATCCAGTATGTTGCAATTAGATATTTAAATGTTAATTCTGCAATACATTCCATTTGCTTCTTTGAAGCTTCAAGCAGATATTAGTAGCAGAAAGGAGCCACAATAATTAGTAGAAGCATGCAGAAATCAATACTTTGTAATGTGTAAGTGGCTAGCATATGTGTATAATGTCTGGCTATGCCAGCTGCTTAAAAAAATACAGCGGACTCCACATGCAATTCATGTTCATCAGCTTAGCGAGTATCCATCTTTGAAAGATTCCTAATGCAATATAGTCCTCTTCTGCTCTTCTCAGCTGGTTTACGCGCTCCACAGCAGAAGAGAACACCTCTTGTGTTATAGGAACTCCAGCTAACGCATTTCGTTCTTATATTTAAAAAATATATAAAAATATATATAACTATCTTAAAGATGTTAAAACAGAGGTGGGTTGACTCTTCCTCTGCTGCCATTCCTAGTCTATCTCTTATTAATTAATTAGCACCTGTGATGTAACGTGTTAAACGTTTAACTATTATCCATGTATGGAAAGATAGAAAGGTGTTCTCTAATGCAGTAATTCTGATTCTCCAATCTTTGAATAACTGTATAAATAAAGTGAAAATTGGCCCCATAGCAGTTTGAAAATTAATAGAAGCTTATCTGAATAAATGCTGCAAACTCCTCCACACCTTCTTTTGGTCCAGAATATGTGCCTTCAAATATCATCAAACAAAGAAGGCCAACATGGTGTAGTATATTTAGAACAACCTTTTAATAATTAAAACATAAGTTTTGCATGTACAGAACGTTAAACATAGGAAAGCTTGTCTGGTTAAAATGTCCATCGAAGTATCAACACTTACAAGGGAGTGACAGCTCCAGTACGAACATTTTCCTTTGTCTTCTTCACATGCTGGGGATGGAAATAGTATGTAGGATCAACAGGAGGTCCCCAATGTTTTTTTTTTATTGGGTCCCAGAGGTTCTCAGTACTTCATCAGGGAGAAAGTGACCATACAACCATAATCGGAATATTTATACATACATAATATCAAAAGAATCAATACTGGGCCTGCTTAGGTGATCAAACCATGCATGCGCACCCCACTATAACTTCCTGTAATCTAAGAATCCTCTATGAGCACTAAGATGACACTTGTACAAGTAGAATGTTACTTTCACCTAGCATTCTATCATGGCGTATGAGCCAATTATCTCAGTGGTAATTAATAGGGGACCAGAAAATATACCAGCAGAACATCATTTCCGGCCAAAAAATGTAAGACATACATTCTAACGTGCATGTGCCGCCCAAACTTCCCCACCACCAATCCTAATAAGTGTTAGTGGACATACTAGGCTTCATTCCAACATTAGCTTAAATATTTACAATAGTAAGAACATCTGGTGATAGTCACCATTGGTACATAATATGTTATTCAGTCTCCCAAGTGATTTCTGTCCAATTAGCCATTTAGGGGCAGGGCAAAAATACTAGTAATTATTCAGTAGGCCCAATGTATAATGCTATCAGGTCGTAAACAGACAGAATAAAATATATAATAAGTAATAATAAGTGCTTCATAGAGTTCAAAGGTACATAAGTATAATACATCAACATAATAATAATTATAAAAATCTATAACAGACCATGAAAATAAACATATAAAAAGCAGTATACTTCCTACAATCCTCATAGCCTTATTACAGTACACTAACAAATAACTAAATGTATTTAAATATATTACAAATATAATAAACCTATAAAAAGTATGATAATTACAAGAAGGCAGAAATTTCATAATCCTCACATAGACCCTGTGGGGATAAAGTTCCTGGCTATAATATCCAATACATTGTACTTTGGAACAAAAACTTGTCAACATCCCCACCTTGTTTGGAACGTCTGTCACATGTTCAATTTCCTTCACTGACAAATTTTTGGGATCGGAATTGTGATGGCTAATAAAATGTCTTGAAACAACATAGTTGTCTATTTTATTATTAATGTTGTGTATATGCTCCTGTACTCTTGACTTGAGCAATCTCTTGGTTTTGGGTATGTATTCAAGCCACAGGTGCATTCCTACATGTGTACTGTATAAGAAGCTGTGCAGCTTCAAAACTCTTAATTCCAAATGTTCTAGATTTGCTTTAATTAAAAAAAAATGTTTGTACATACTGCTAGCAACTTTGCAAATGTTACAATTCTCACATGTGGTGAGGCCATGAGACTTTTAGGAGATGAGTTCTCTTACAAGGCTTTGAGTGAAGATCAATCGTAAGAGTTTGTAATACAACTACAATTGGTGCTAAAATGAGGTAAAAGAGAGGGATTTTTAGAAAAAGAGGAGTTTCAATATCTGATGCGGACACATCTCAAAAGTCCAATATTCTACTATCTACCAAAATGCATAAGTCATTGATAAACTGCCCAGGATATCCCATAGCAGCTGGATTAGGTTCATTAACCTTTTCATTTTCAGAGTATGGGATCTTTGATATGTGAGGGAACTCCCATCATACGTAAAGCATACCATATCTGTTTTGAATATACTAAAGGATTTTAAGTGATGCTGGAGTTATACATTGGTGACCAGAGATGTATAGTGGCTCTGTACATCCATAGAACATTAGATGGGTATTGAAGCTTTTAAAGAATTTTTAGGATGTGTAGCTCCTAAATGTTGTGCCTGTTTCTTAGTCATTCATTTGTAACGTTTCCTGATGAAGAGGTCTCTGTGCTCTGAAATCTAGCAAATATAATAATAATTATTTTTGGTTTGCCAATAAAGGATCACTCCTATAATGCTTTTGTCTTTTTTGTATTTAACATCAAAACATTTTTTTAAGTATGAATCTAGATATTAGCGAGTATTTTATGAGTTCTGTATCTGAATTAATAGATTTTATATTAACTAATAATTAGTTAACTTTTTGGGAATCCTTTTATTTAAACCTTGTGGTACATCAATGAGGACTGCATTTGCCCTCATCTTTGCTAATTTGTTTATAGGGGAATGAGAGATGAAATACATGTGTTATAATAAACCTTGCATTGAAAACGTGAAGTTATTCAAAAGACACATAGATGATATTGTTATGATTTGGGATAATGAAACAGCTTTATGATTTTATGAATTTTATAAGCGATAATGATTTTAACTTGAAACTTACATCTAGTTTTAAGAAAGATAAGATAGAGTTACTAAACTGCATTTTAGAGGGCAAAGAGAAGAAGGTTGTCACATGTAGTTACATTAAGCCAACAATAGTTATGTACACTTTAAGAGTGGACATTTGGAGAGATGGAAGGCTGACATTACATTCCCATAGCTCTGTCAAGTTAAGACAAATGGCAGTACTGATGAGATGTTTGAGGAACAACTTTCTTTGTATGTCCAGAGTTTTGTGGATCGGGGAAAAAGTCATTAAAGACACTATCAGAAAGACAAAAATTACTGAAAGGTCCTCCTGATATATAAAGTTATAAATCAGGAAGATGGTACCCTTTATAATACAATAGCCATTAGAAGTATATAAAGAATACATTGGGTAATTTTGAAATTAGACCTCATACTAATTGAATAAACCAGAGTTTTGAAAAAGGCTGATAATTTAAAGAGCATCCTCCAGGATTCAAAATGTTAGAATACTGGGCAGACTGTAGTTGGGTCCTACATATGTGGAATTGGTAACATCTGCAAATTCATTAGTGGTGCAAACAAACATTTTTTTAATCATAACAACTTTAGGAAATTTGGAGATTTGTTAATCTACTACTCATGTAGTATACATGTTGCAACACACCTGCAAAACCAAGAGATTGTTCAAGTGTATGGAACTTTAAGAATAAAATAGACAACCATGCTCTTTCAAGACATTTTATTAGTCATCACAATTCTGATAACAAACATCTGGCAGTGAAGGCAGTTGAACATGTGACACTTTCTGAACAAGGTGGTGATGTTGTTAAGTTATTGTCCCAAGTTGAAATGTGTTGGATACAACAGCCAAGCACTTTGTCACCCCAGGGTCTAAATAAAAGTTATGAAATTGCCCTTTCTTGTAATGGGAATCATTCCTTGTTTATAATTTTTTTTAGCGCTTGTTTTTATTTTCTGCTATATTTTTCTACCATTGTTTTATATAACAGATTTTGACCTTTTATGTATTTGTTACAATATTGTAATGAGGCTATGAGATTTTATGTATGCCCAAGACAAGATTGTGTAGGAAGTATAATGCTTTTATATTTGTTCATTTATTCTCAGAATCTGTTATAGGTTTCTATAATTATTATCATGTTGATGTATTATACTTATGAACCTATGAATTCTATGAAGCACTTGTTATTATTATTTTATATATTTTTTTGATATGTCTGTTTACGGCTTAATAGCATTATACACAGGGCCTTTTGAATAATTACTAGTATCTTTGTCCTGTCTATAAACAGTTTAATCATTCGGGAGAATGAATAACATATTGATTATGCGTTATAAAGCATGTAAGCTAATGTTGGAATGGAGGCTGGTATGTTCACTACCCATTATCAGGATTGGTGGTGGAAAAGTATGCGCCGTGTTAGAATGTATGTTTTACATTTTTGAGTGGACATTATACTATTGGTATAGTCTCTAACTACGCCTACACTGATGGGTGGTAGTGACGTTCCACTTGTACAACTCTCATCATAGTGCTCATATGGACCTGTCACTCACATGTAAGTGCTGATAGTTAAAGGGACATTTAACCAAATATGCTGTCTTATTGTGAACTTTATGTGCAACGCTTATGTTTTACTTATTAAAACTATGTTCCAACTATACTACACTATCTGTCCATCTTTGTTTGATGATATTTAAAAGTAGAGATGCTCACTGACCCCTGTGTTTTGGTTTTGGTTTTGGATCTGGATTACTGTCGTGTTTTGGTTTTGGTTTTGCCAAACCGCCCTTGCGTATTTTGGTTTTGGTTTTGGTTTTGTTTGGTTTTGTTTTGCTATTTTTGAAAAAAATACAATTTTTTTTTGTCTAAAATAACCTAATTTAGTGCTCCACCAGTTTATTGGATAAGTGAGAGAATTCTAAAGCTAATAAATTATGAAAAAAAAGTTTAATCCCTGGTAGGCCGTCCTTAATTCTAACACTTGCCTGCAAATTATACAGACAAACCTGGTTGTCTTCCTCCTCCATCTTTGACTATTGGCAATGTAGCCATCGTCTTTGGGTGTATATTGCAACCTCCACTTGTAGTTAAATAGGAAAAAATCAGCCTGCATTGACTGTACGTTAAAAAGAAATGGCCAAAGGCAGTTGGGTGTCAGTCTCTATAGCCCCCCCCCCCCTCCACTTGCAGTTAAATAGAAAAAGAGCAGCCTGCATAGACAACAATATAACAAATAAATGGACCAAGGTAGTTTGGTGGCTGTCTATGACCCCCCTCCACTTGTAGTTAAATAGAAAAAAAGCAGCCTGCATTGACTGTAGAATTAGAATATTAAAATAAATGAACAAAGGTAGTTTGGTATCTGTCTGCATCAGACACCCTCTCCACTAAGAGTAAAATAGAAAACTAATCAGCCGTTATAGAATCTAGAATATAAATAGAAATTGAGAAAGGCAATTTGGTATCTGTCTGCATCATCCTCATCAACATCATCATTAGTGCCCTCGTCGCCTACACAAATCTTCCCCTAATCCTCTTCTAATTCCAAAGTGGCATCCTCAATTTGTGTATCACCGGCTACACTCGGGCTGCTCAGGCTCACATCAGCAGAACTGCTGAAAGGGCCCTTCTTTATGGGTACACTAACAGAATGCTCACGATTAGACATACTACTGGTTGATGGACTCTCCACAGGGATTGGTGTCATTTCTGATTCAGAGCATACATTATCCTCTAATGCCTTTCTGTTTTCTAGCAGCTCGGCTTTCACGCGTAACAGATAATAGTGCACCACTTTTAGACTCCAAATTACTTGGTCTTGCTTGGTCACGAGTGACCGTACAAGAAGAAGGCTCAGTAACATTTTTTGATCTGCCACTAATAGAGAAAGGCAAAGCCCTCATTCTTTCTTTGCCACTGCGTGTGTAGAATGGCATGTTGGCAATTTTTTTTTTATCGGCAGTTAACTTTTCCTCAGTTACACTTCTCTTTTGCTTCAACACGGTAAATTTTTTGGGTGTGTGTTTTTTCCCCTGATTTAAAAAGACTATGTACTTTTACATAGGCTTTACCAGATGAAACTGGGAACACTACCATCAGGACTAGTGCCAGCACCTGCTTGCTGATTCTGCTCATATGTGGACTGCTTTGAATCCATTTTAATGAGCCCAAAGCACATGTAGTGCAAAATTTTTTAGAAATACTGCTGGCAAATATGACTTTTGACAGCCAGAAAAATTAGTGTTTCACACTGGGGAATATGGGACACTCCAAAGCCCTTGTAGTGCAAAATATTGTATTAGATAGATACTGCTGACAAATATGACTTTTGACAGCCAGAAAAATTAGTGTTTCACACTGGGGAATATGAGACACCCCAAAGCACTTTTAGTGAAAAATATTGTATTGTTACTGCTGACAAATATGAGTTTTTTTGACAGCCTGAAAAATTAGTGTAAAACACTGGGGAATATGGGACAAGAATAATACAAAGAATAAGGTGTACAATTATTGCTTTGTCCCTGCTCTAATACAGCCTGTGACCTAACCCTGCTCTCTCCCTCTGTCAAATGGCGATGGATTGCTGTGGAGTCTGGTATTTATGCTTTTCAAATCTCGCGAGAACCGAGCTCAGAAATACAGATACGTCACAATGACGTTTTGCCTCGATTTCGATACCGAACGGGCGGGAGAGGGCGGATAGGCGAAGTTCGGGTGGGTTCAGATCTCGGGGAACCGAGCCCACCCATCTCTATTTAAAAGTATACATTTGGAACCAAGAAGGAGGCTTTGAGGAGTTTGCAGCGTATGCTTAGATAAGCCACTATTCATTTTCCCATTAGCGCAGGCCATTGTTGCACTTTATTTTTACAGTTATCCACAGATTGGAGAGTCAAAATTACTACACTAGAAGACACCTTTCTGATTTTTTCTTTATATTTTTCAGATTTTTCAGGGAGAGCGTCAGATGTTACAGATTGCTTTTAAACACTTGAAGGAACTATAGAGGTTTTTGAGAACTCTAAGGTGTTAGCTTTAGCGCCATTAATTTATTGTGTCTTCTTGTCTTATACATATATATTGCATAATAGCTGAATATATGAAAAACAAGAACAAATTAGCTTATTCCATATGAAGTATAATTGTATAATTCTTCTTAATTTAGGCGTTATCTCCTCACTCTGATTCAAACAGTAAAAATGATATTGACATCTTTAGGACAATGTCTAATGTCATTTAGATCAAGAAATCAGATGGTGTTAATTTCATGGATTTTTACTAGCATCTTTAATACTGGTACAATATATGTAAAGGGGTCTAACAATAGCCCCATAGTTTTCAGATAAACCATATTATATTTTCTGAGCTAATCTTCTTCCATTCCATTCCTGCTAGGACTTCTCCAGTGCTAGTACTCACACATGAAAGACACTATGGGGCTTAAGTAGAGCTCAATGCAAAATTGCAGCCCCAATATACACATAAAGGACTGCCCAGAACCTTATGTCATACATGGTTATGTTGGGTTGCACGTAAGATACGTGCAACTCAGCATAGTGTGTTAGAATGCAGCCACATAAATATTTAAGAGTATCATAATACAGCTGCATACTAGATACGATAAACTTCATTATCAACTTAAGAATGAACACTGGCATTTTAATGTATATTAAAAAATAAACTGTCTGCCCCTCCTAAAAAAAAGTGGGGGGAAATTGCAGCATTGCAGTCCCTCTGTCTTAGTGGGACAAAGCCTCAGTATAATCAGCATGTTCAGGGCAAAGTCCTGACTCGGTGGGACACTCCCCTAAAATCAAGACTGACCCACCAGAATCGGGGCAGTTAACAAACAGGGATGCTCTCATCTACCTGTCCTTGCAGCTCTGACTACCTGGTGCTGCTGTTGGTGTCTTAAGCTCAGTTGTTGCTTGGCTGTATCCTGGAATGTTGGACCCCTTTTAGAATAAGTACTATTCGCCTCCTGGAACTCGTAGCGACTAGTGAATAATCTAGGCCTCACCCCAATCAGCACTGCCATTAAATCAATGGCACCGACATTTAATAATTAGGCCTCCTTACCAAAATTAAATGAATATCACTTACATTTAATATATAGGACTATTCCCCCCCCAACCAGTCCCAACATTAAATTAACAGCATTCACATTTAGTAAAAAGCCCTTATGTCACCTAACTCAGTCCACAATAATTTAAACACCCTAGGCCTCCCTAGCAAGTAATAGTTTCATTACCGCATCTTAAATAGGCACCACAATGACCCTCTTATTAAATAACCCCCATCACCACATTCATCTCACTGTTTTATAAATAGTCCTGGCCAATAAGTTAATAGTCCCTACTCCCCCATTACATTAATAGTCCGTGCTCTTACCACATCATTAAATTAATAACCCATGCCCCTCTACCCATCAATAAAGTCACATCACACTATGAGCCCTCCCACTCTTAAATGTACCGAATATGACTCAAAGATCACCAGTTCTAAGCTGGTGCAAATCTGTCATTGTTTTAAGTGGAAATGGTCATGCAACTAAAAATGTTCCATACCCACCTATTTATCTTATTAATCTCGCTCCACAAAATGAAATCTCATCACCATTTCACAAAATGAGATACATCTGTGCACCTACTCCATACATTGTTGGGGTATCTTTACTTGGGAGTCCCGCAGTAAATGTGATATCAGATATGTGCTGAAGGTATCTGATTATTATTATTTCCATGTGCATATTATGGTTTATACTATGGGGATTACTTATGAACGTTTAATACGGGGGTTCCGTCTTAATATATGACAACAGATACGTGCTGAAGGTATCTGATCTTTTTCTCCATCACACATATATGATCGTTGATGGAATGGAGGGATATTGATCAATTCTCCTATTTTTGAATATCCACTATACATTAGAAATTAGTGGAGAGATTTGTTTATATCCACTTATATGTGGCGCTTGTTCTATATGAATGGAGGATAATTTACATTTGATATGTGTAATCAATAAATCTCATTTCTATGGATGCCAGTGTATATCTGGCTAATTTTTGAACCTGCCATCTCCCGTTTGGATATGATGGGATTCAATAGGATATATTTGATCCTTTATGGTGCAAATACAAATAATGCACTATGAACTATTGTCCCACATGGGACTCAGTATTATTGTACGTTACACTGTGGATATACATCATGTACAGACCTAAATAAAGGAGGATTTGATGAACCTTTTTGCTTAGAACAATTATTTTTCATAATAGGTAACTCCTTTATTGTGGTCCATATAATGATGAACCCTCCGCTTAGAATAATTATTTCTCAAATAGGAAACCCCTGTATTATTGTCCACTTATGAATTAAAGAATTGATTGTTCAAATCCCTTCTATTCAAGATTTCCTGTGGCATATAAGAACTCATTATAGAGACACACTAGCCAATCTATATAGCATTGGTATTTTCTGTTTCCTTATGTACTGTTATTATAGAATATACTCCATGCCGCTGCTTGGGTACTGATTATTTTAACACACAACACACACAATACATTTTTATATTTCGCTGCTTTTTATTAAGATTAAATAAATGTCAAGTTTTATATAATTGTTACATTATTTACTATTTCTTACTAATTGAATATTGGGGACTGGAGTGCCTTTTTTGTTCTTTTTCTTTTTGTTTAGTTTATGATTGTTAACATATAAGAGTGCACCCTGCCAATTTTTGGGAAATGGTATTGAATCATCACCTATAGAGCAACAGTCCTGTAGCTGTGTGTGACCACATTCCCCATGCTTTTGAATTTTATCTTCACTTTGCCCAGCTTCTACCCATCTGAAACATAGAAGAACTATAGGTGCACTGGCACAAACTGAGGCGCCCAGTTGCTCCAGTATTTGCTTTTCCCTACAGAGTGGTGTTGCACTTTGCAAATGATCCTGGCTGTTTGCCTATTAACTTAGAAAAGAACCTTCCACAAACATGGCAACCTTGATGGACATATTTAATGAAGCATATAAACATAAGTCATTTCATTTATATTATTCTGATCAGTTATACACAATCTTTGATGTATATTAATGTAAAACACTAGCTTTACTTGCTCTTGAAGAGGAAGCTGTGCAATATTTTAATGTAGAATATATTTAATATTTATAATCTATAATAATAAATAATGTTTGTCTGCTACTAACATGAAATGCTGTCAGACTGCTTTCCACATTAGAGACAAAATGAGCATTTCTCCCTTTAGAGTTAATATTATTTAATAATATCCCTTTAGATAGTAATTATTTGTAGCTAAACAGAGAAAAAGGAAAAGAGTAAATAGAGGCACTCCGGTCCCTAAGAGAATAGTATCAATCAAAACTGAATTTTATTGAATTCTTATTAAAACATCAAATAAAGCTGCGAAATATTGATAAAAGTGTAAGTTGTATATGAGGTGTATTTAAAATACAAACACCCGACAGTGGCAGATATTGGATAGCATAAAGGCCAATTGAATTGCATTGAATGTATCTAGGAACATATCACACTTCAATTAAAGCTTCCGCAGTCAATTCCTACCATCAAAATAGTATCCAACCTCATATGGGTCTGTCTATGGCCTATTGAGAATTTATCTGTAGCCTATAGGTCAATTCCTATGCAGTCCAGCTATGAGAAAGGGGAAATGAACTATTGCCCCTAAAATCGTGTGATTATCTGTGTGTAACCATATAATTCAAAAAGTGGGAATATGTTGACTCTTTCCTTACTATATTGTCCCTTTGTTCTGGAGTATGGTGTGCCAAGCTAAACAGCGAGAAACACACGTGGCTTGCAAACACTCGGGAGGTAGATGGATCGTGCACTTGCACATATGTATTATGAGGAGATACTACAAGGTAATCTGGCACCTATTATGTGTATCCCCACTCTAACACCTAACCGAGTGGTGCGATAGCGTGGACCCCACTTAATTCACACATAATATCATAGCTATAATATTATTCACTACATCCTGATTATGCGCATATTATGAGGATAAATAAAATACCTCTAGCGCTTGTTTTAGGATGTACAGGACTGTTAACCACGGCATACAGTGCCGGGACCAGACACCACTGTAGGGTGCTCGTGACGTCACAAATGACGTCACTAAGCCTCGACGTACGTTTCAAACTTTGCTTTTTCACAGAGGTAACCCGAGAAACAGTCTCGGGAAGCTAATATATAAAAACCGTCCAATCCCCTGGCGAGAAAATGATTGACGGGGAGAGTAGCAAATCATATCATAGATCGGCGGTTCCCAAACTGTGCGCCGCGGCTCCCTGGGGTGCCGCGGCGCTGTCACAGGGGTGCCGCGATCTCCCTAGAAAAAAAAAGAAAGAAAAAATACAAACAAAAAAAAACTTACCCATCATCCAGCGCCGGATCCTCCTCCCCCCTGACTGCCGGGCATGACGTCATGATGTCCGGCAGCCTCAGTGAGGAGCTGCAGCAGAGAAGATGTCAGGGAACAAGGTAAGTAAAGGAGAGTGAAAGGGGGCAGTAAGAGACACTGAAGGGGACAGAGAGAGACGCTGAAGGGGACAGAGAGACGCTGAAGGGGCACAGAGAGACACTGAAGGGGGACACAGAGAGGCTGAAGGGGACAGAGAGAGATGCTGAAGGGGACACAGACAGGCTGAAGGGGCACAGAGAGACACTGAAGGGGGACACAGAGAGGCTGAAGAAGACAGAGAGACACTGAAGGGAGACACAGAGAGGCTGAAGGGGACACAGGGAAGGTGAAGGGGACAGAGAGAGGCTGAAGGGGACAGAGAGAGGCTGAAGGGGGACAGAGAGATGCTGAAGGGAGACACAGACAGGCTAAAGGGGACAGAGAGAGGCTGAAGGGGACAGAGAGAGGCTGAAGGGGACACAGAGAGGCTGAAGGGGGACAGAGAGATGCTGAAGGGAGACACAGACAGGCTGAAGGGGACAGAGAGGCACTGAAGGGTTGACACAGAGAGGCTGAAGGGGACAGAGACGCTGAAAGGGACAGAGACGCTGAAAGGGAGACAGAGAGACACTGAAGGGAGACAGAGAGACACTGAAGGGGGACACAGAGAGGCTGAAGGGGACAGAGAAGCTGAAGGGGGGCACTGAGAGACACTGAAGGGGAAAGAGAGACACTGAAGGGACACACAGAGAGGCTGAAGGGGACAGAGAGACACTGAAGGGGACAGAGAGAGACACTGAAGGGGACAGAGAGACACTGAAGAGGGACAGAGAGAGGCTGATGGGGGACAGAGAGAGGCTGATGGGGGACAGAGAGAGGCTGAAGGGGACAGAAAGAGACACTGAAGGGAGACATATACATGCTGAAGGAGACAGAGAGGCACTGAAGGGGGCCACAGACAGGCTGAAGGGGACAGAGAGACGCTGAAGGGGGGCACTGAGAGACACTGAAGGGGACAGAGAGACACTGAAGGGAGACACAGAGAGGCTGAAGGGGACAGAGAGACACTGAACGGAGACACAGAATGGCTGAAGGGGACAGAGAGACACTGAAGGGGACAGAGAGACACTGAAGGGGACAGAGAGACACTGAAGTGGGACACAGAGAGGCTGATGGGGGACACAGAGAGGCTGAAGGGGGCAGAGAGAGGCTAAAGGGGACAGAGAGACACTGAAGGGGACAGAGAGACACTGAAGGGGACAGCGAGACACTGAAGAGGGACAGAGAGAGGCTGATGGGGGACAGAGAGAGGCTGATGGGGGACAGAGAGAGGCTGAAGGGGACAGAGAGACGCTGAAGGAGGGGGACAGAGAGACGCTGAAGGAGGGGGACAGAGAGACACTGAAGGAGGAGGGCAGAGAGACATTGACGGAGGAGGGCAGAGAGACGCTGAAGGAGGGGGACAGAGAGACACTGAAGGAGGGGGACAGAGAGACGCTGAAGGAGGGGGACAGAGGGACACTGAAGGAGTTCAGTGCCTTTTTGGTGGAACTCTTAGACTTCATCTTAAAGAAGAATTTTTTTGTCTTCTCTAACCGTTTTTACCTACAAATTCGGGGCACGGCTATGGGGGCGACATGTGCCCCCACATTTGCCAATCTCTATCTTGGCAAATGGGAACAGGACGTCGTCTTTGATGATGATATGTGTATGTATACTGACCTAATTTTATTGTGGGTCAGATACATAGACAACATTTTGGTCTTTTGGAAGGGTAGTAAAGAATTATTCCATCAATTTATTAATGTTTTAAAATGATAATCCAAACGATTTGAGACTCACCCTCAATATGAGTCAGGAAAAAGTAGACTTTCTTGACAAAACTATTCGAAAGAAATCTGATGGCCACATTGAAACGGACCTTTTTAGAAAGGCTACAGCTACCAATAATGTCCTCCATCATAGCAGTTTCCACTACCCCCCTGTCATTCGGAACATTCCCAGAGGTGAGTTCCTGAGATTAAAACTAAATTATTCCAACCCTGTAGATTACGAAACTCGAGCCAAGGAGCTCACACTCAGATTGATAGAAAGGGGGTATAGCAAAAGATCGATTAAAAGGGCTGCGAATGATGTTAGAGGAAGGGACAGAAATGCTCTGATCTACTCCTCTAGAGCACCAACTACTCAGAATCCCATCAGGTTCATAGGGGACCTCTGTGATGAATGGAGACAAATCCAGACCATCATCCAGAGGAATTGGTCTATCCTCTTGTTGGATGAGGATTTAAAAAGTGCTCTAGGGGATAGGGCACTTTTTAGTTGGATACGTGCTGCAAATCTTAAGAACAAATTGGTTCAGAGCCACTTTATAGAAAAGAAATCAAAGGACACCATCCTATCAATGTGGATCATGTAGGGCATGTGACCATATGGAAAAGACACTACAGGTCACGGATAGATATGGAACTACACATGTCATTAATGAGTACATAAATTGCAGTACTACTGGAGTTGTCTATGGTTTTAGATGCCCGTGCGCTAAAATCTATGTGGGCAAAACCAAGCGCAAACTTAAACTGAGGATTTTAGAACACATAGGATCAATCAGAAATGCTCAGAGGGACAAAGAACACCTGAAACAATTATCCCCAGTTGCTAGACACTTTCTCCTTAAACACAATTGTAACACGGGTGGTTTGAAATGCTATGGTATAGAAAGAATTAATCTTGGCATTAGAGGGGGAGATGTTGACAAATGTCTATTACAACGTGAATGCAAATGGATTTTTTTGCTTGACTCATTGTCCCCAAAGGGGCTCAATGAATATAACAGCTATGCTAGCTTTTTATGAAGTGAAATTTACTATATATATTGTCTAGAACATTATTACATAGCTTTGAAAGGATAATATAAATTTTGGCATCATGAGAGTACGACAACCCAGGTTATCATCTAAAAATTCCAATACTGCATAATTTTTGTTAATACCGTGCATGGTGATTTTTTAAGCAATTGGAATAATAATGTATCCTTTAATTCAATTTCTTTAGAATGATTACCCTTCTAACAATAGGCCAATACAATGCATCTCCTATGGAGCATTAGAGTCTGGATATTTACTATGAAAATATGATAACTCTGGTTATCATTCAATAATCCCTATACTGTACAATTTCCGCCAATACTGTATATGGCGACTATCTAAACAATTGGAATAATAATGTATCCTTTGATGTAATTTCTTTTGAATGATTACCCTTCTAACAATGGGCCAAAGGAATGCATCTCGTATGGAGTATTTGAGTCTGGATAGTGACTGTATGACATATATCTTTTATTACTATAACAATAAGTGCGAATTACATACTTTGACAATGTGGATTTTACTGTTCTGAACATATCTCCGTGATCAATACTGCAAATTTTGACACTTTGTGCTGGATGCTAGCATGATCTATGATATGATTTGCTACTCTCCCCGTCAATCATTTTCTCGCCAGGGGATTGGACGGTTTTTATATATTAGCTTCCCGAGATTGTTTCTCGGGTTACCTCTGTGAAAAAGCAAAGTGCGAAACGTTCGTCGAGGCTTAGTGACGTCATTTGTGACGTCACGAGCACCCGACAGTGGTGTCTGGTCCCGGCGCTGTATGCCGTGGTTAACAGTCCCGTACATCCTAAAACAAGCGCTAGAGGTATTTTATTTATCCTCATAATATGCGCATAATCAGGATGTAGTGAATAATATTATAGCTATGATATTATGTGTGAATTAAGTGGGGTCCACGCTATCGCACCACTCGGTTAGGTGTTAGAGTGGGGATACACATAATAGGTGCCAGATTACCTTGTAGTATCTCCTCATAATATATATGTGCAAGTGCACGATCCATCTACCTCCCGAGTGTTTGCAAGCCACGTGTGTTTCTCGCTGTTTAGCTTGGCACACCATACTCCAGAACAAAAGGACAATATAGTAAGGAAAGAGTCAACATAATAAATGTTTTATGCAAACATCTATAGACAATGCTCATAAGTGTTACCTACGATAATTGATACACTATGGTGGCATGAATTTCTCTCTAATTCCTTTATACTCCCACTTTTTGAATTATATGGTTACACACAGATAATCACACGATTTTAGGGGCAATAGTTCATTTCCCCTTTCTCATAGCTGGACTGCATAGGAATTGACCTATAGGCTACAGATAAATTCTCAATAGGCCATAGACAGACCCATATGAGGTTGGATACTATTTTGATGTTAGGAATTGACTGCGGAAGCTTTAATTGAAGTGTGATATGTTCCTAGATACATTCAATGCAATTCAATTGGCCTTTATGATATCCAATATCTGCCATTGTCGGGTGTTTGTATTTTAAATACACCACATATACAACTTACACTTTTATCAATATTTCGCAGCTTTATTTGATGTTTTAATAAGAATTCAATAAATTTTAGTTTTAATTGATACTATTCTCTTAGGGACCAGAGTGCCTCTATTTACTCTTTTCCTTTTTCTCTGACTATGACCAAGTAAAAATTAGAGTGCACCCCGTCTATTGCGTGAGGTTGCATTTAGTACCCACTATAGATGATTGGTCCTAATTTTGTGTGCGACCATACTTTTTGTTTTGTTTGTAGATAAACACCAGGGTTGTCCTAATTCTGAAAAACAAACACACAGGGGCTCATGTAGAGTTGGACGCATTTATGTAGAGTTGGACGCATTTGTGCTTTAAATGTTTGCAGTAAAAGATGCTCCCATGAAGAAACGTATGTATGTGCAACTTATGATCATACTTACCAACCTCTGAGACCTCCGAGAGGGCTGATTTCGCTGCCGTGTCTTGGGGGCGTGGTCAAAGCAACCCGCATCATTAGGCCCCGCCTCCTCTGCTAAACTACTCCACTTTTGGCCTACTACAACAGGGGGCGTAGAAGGATTATGTGATTCTCTGTGAATCACGCCACTAAGTCCTGCCCACTTCACAAAGAAAGTGGGTAGGATGCGGGAGGTTGTCCTGCTCTCCTCAAAGTCATTCCGTGAGAGTAGGCATCTATGCTTGTGTGTCCAGCTCTACAACATTAGCGGAGGTGCCAGGTTTACCTCATGAAAGTGACAGATGAGACTTAATAGCATTTTTGGTAAATGCAAAAGTCGCATTACCCTCTTGGTACAGATAATTTTGTAATGAAGTGTCATCTACCCAACAGAGAATTTTGTCTTGACATTGTTAATAAATGCAAACGTTGTACATAAAGTGTAATTAAATACAAACAAATATACATATCAAATTCAATTAAGTGAAATTAAATTAAATTAAATACAAACATCTGTTATTTTCCCCTTTAGAAATCAAATGGGAATCTTCTAGCTTACTGCATTCAAAATGGAAATTTCAGTTAAGTAATGCAAATAGACGACTGTCAATTCATTTAATTCATAAAGTACAATGAGCTGGAGGGGTCAATCCGCAATCAGCCAATCAGAAGAGGCTAGATAGGGCTGATGATTGACATCTTTACCCATGTGTCTCTTTGCACTTGTCCTCCAACACCCACAAGATATACTGCTCCTGGCAGATGAATCTGCAGTCAAGTTTAGCTCAGTTGTAATAACAGGAACATGCACTTACTGTACTCTCACCTGTCCTTTCAAACATATGTCCAACTATACATGAACCCTGTTTTATTTACTATGGCATTCATATTGTACTGCAATCATTTTTCTAATACATGGTCTCCATCAAAAGCTATATTATTAATTTTCATCCATAACAAACATAGTATTTTGAAAATAGAGCTCTACATCCCATTACCTGCACTATGCACATTCCATGCAGCATACCTCCAAACTGTACCGGTGTAAGAGGGACAGTCCCAATTTGAGTGGACTGTCCCATCGTCCCGACAGGCATTACCTCTGGCTCGACTCATGGGAATTTTGGGAGGTATTTCCTGCTCAACATACAAACCTCTTAGTAGAAATATCCATTGTAAAAGCCATGAAAGTCATGAATACGTGAAAATCATAAACAAAGTGAAAGTCATAAGCAAAGTGAAATTTCACAGGAAATTAAAAAAAACTGTTAAACTGAATTAATGCAAATTCCATTAAAATGAATTAGGTAAAACTGGTCTTAGAAAGCGTACTTTTTTGACAATAGTTTTCAGTAATTGTTATTTCACACTAATATGCATCAACATTACACCTGTTTTTCATTAAGGTAAATATGCTTTTTCAGTGAAAATGAAGACAGGTATAACAGAATTAATCCATGAACAGTATGTTAACTGTTTATAAAAAGGGCAAAATAGGCCTCTAAACAGGTAAAAGTACATAGTGATTATTTATGTCTGTTTGTATCTCTAATGTTTCAGGTGTGAAGTTTGAAGAATTACAAGAAAGATTTGGTGAGGAGTTTTTCAGCATCTGCTTTGAGGAGAATGAAAGGGTTCTACGAGCTGTTGGTGGAACACTCAATGACTTCTTCAATGGCTTTGATGCGTTGTTGGAGCATATTAGGACTTCAATTGGGAGACAGGTGACCCTTGAATCCCCCTCTCTCCTATGCAAAGAGCTTGCTGATGGGACCCTCATACTCAGTTGCTTCCATCTTCATCCCATTGTAGGTTTTGCTATGCTTGGTATGATAAAGGCAGTGGGGAAGAAGATCTACCAATTAAAAATTGAAGTGGAACAAGTAAACAATGTGACTGAGAAATTGTTTCCTGAAATTATAAACCCGGGTAACTGTAAATCTCTAATCTTTAAAATTAAGGCATATGATAATGCAAACATCACAAAATTACCTCCAATAAGATCATCTCAAGTTCCGTCTGACTTGAGGATAAGCATCAACACATTCTGTCAAGCATTCCCCTTCCACCTGATGTTTGACCCAAATATGCTGATTCTGCAGCTCGGAGAAGGACTGAGGAAACTGATAAAATGTGAAGTTCACAAAACATTGAAGTTTCATGATAGTTTTGAAATAGTATCACCGAAAATCATCTGTACTTTTGAACAAGTCCTGTTGAGACTGTCAACACCCTTTGTCATACGGAATACACTAGATACAACTGGCCTTGAGAATAAAGACAAGGTAAAGTTCTTGAGATGTTTATCGTTCATACCTACTTTTATTAATCATAGTTTGTGGTAATGGCTACAACATAGATACTATTCATTGTGCATTACTGAGATTCATGATTTACAACAAAATGTATATAATGATATTTCTGTCTGTAGATCTCTCTGCCTGTCAGTGTATCCATCTATTGAGCTCTTTAGGGTTAGTGTGGCACTTTGACACATCTTCCTAAATTTGGGACTTGCCTGTTTATTCTCTGTTCAGGAGAGATGCAAACAGTTCCCATCTTTTGTACAACAGGATATCTTTTGTCACTGGCTCAAAAGTTTAATTTTCATCATATCATTGGCTCAAATCTTTGTTTTTGGCTCAAACAGTCAAAATTATTAACTTCTAGTAGGCTTGGGTCGAGGCAGGGAAGGGAGGTGCCAAGGCTGAAGCTGCCTCTGTGTTTAGAAGTGCAACACACACCCTCAAAATCACTGTTGATATTGACTTAGACTCTAGTGAACCACACAGAAGCTGTCCGAGTGCTCCAATTGGCTCTCTGGCTGACCGCAGTCTTTGCAATTATTGACCAAGAGCATCTGCATTTCCTCTTCTCCACCGAATTCTAACAACAGTGTTTAGTGTTGGACAGGCAACAGAATGTTGTCAGACTGGTCTATTATTGGCTGATAGAGCTTCATGTCCTGCACTAAGCTCCAAGATGTAACAGAGCTACAATCGGTCAATAATAGCAGAGGATCATTGCCGCTAGAACTGGTGTCACAATAACAGTCAGCAGCAGATACACACTTTCCACTTGCATTACACATTGGTGACCAGGCAATGAGCTTAGGATTATACAATGGTCACAAGGGAGTAAGCTCCATATTGTACACTAGCCACAAAGGAAAATACTTTGTATTATACACTAGTTACCAGTCAATGGGTTATCTATTATACTAGCCACCAGAGTATGGAGTCTGCATTGTATACTAGGCTCTGACCAGAGTCATTGTGCTGGTACATGCTTGGTGTCAAAGCACGTTTATTGAACTATATGTTATGTAGGGTCACAGTTCTGATATAATGTGGGGGTCACTGCTGGGTTTAGTATGTTGGGACACTTTTGGGTATAAGGGTTTAATATGTGACTAGTAATGGTAAGTGTGGCTCAGTGAGGCTTGAAATGGCTATTTGGTCAACTAGCCTTGGGTTCAAGCCAGGATATTGCATTTGATTATGCCTTGTGATTGGTTACTTAATGTAGTACTGTTTCAATTATATTTCAAACAAAAGAGCTTTGCCTACTGTAGACTGCTACTCCTTATGCAGGCATCCAGCCGGCTGGGTAGTATTCTTTACAGCCTATGCAGCCACGTCAGTTACCATCACAAGGTTGGTCTTACAGGAAAACCAGAGGTTACAGGAGCCCCATAGGACCAATGATGCTGCTGCACAGGTAGTGCATAGACGACCCACTGCCTCATTCAGTACTGTCCGGCCCACCGCTGGAGTGTAGTTAGCCAGTTGATATAAAGAAGAATATAGGTATTTTTCCATCAATGCAGAACCACTCCAGTGTCATTCATGCCATGTCCCTTTATTGCTACTGCTTCTTTGTGCATTTAAGTCTCGGGGTCTCATTTAGAGTTGAATGCAAAAATATGCGAACAATGTACCCCTAAAAGTACATCTGCACACTTGCCTTTTTGTGAGTATTTTGTGTTGCACCTTTTTTAAGATACCTTCTACTTAAAAACTAGCTCATAGATGAGTCAGGAGAAAAGATACGCCAGTCATCATTATTAACTTATGTCTAACATATACATGCATCCAGGGAAAAAATACAAATTGTAAAGCGCTACGGAATTTGCTGGCGCTATATAAATAAATGTTGATGATGATGATGTTGATGGTCCTAATATCCTTAACCTGAACCAGTGCTACATAGCATGGGCTGGTTTCCACAAAGCTAGGGTTCAAAGAGGCATGGGGTCCCCCTGCTATATTAGAGACCAGCACCAGGCTAGACAAACATGTTGCTAATATGACCGTGTGGGTTCAATAACCGCTGGGCCAAACACACAAGCAGCCACGGTGGGAAAAGACTGCCCACATCGTTACAGGGCCACGTCCCCCTATCCCGATGCCGGCTACCCAAATGTTGGGAGCTATGATAAGCAGGGCCATCTTAACAACATTATGGGCCCCCGGGCAAAGCAGTGCACCGGGGCCCCTAAATATAGATATAGATATATAGATGTATACAGATACAGATACAGATATAGATATATAGAGTTAGAGATAGATAGATGTACTTGCTCAGTTACCCTTGTAGGTTTTTTTTGAAGGTTTTTTTCTTATGCAGGATTATTTATTCTCATTAAAAGCCGTGCCTATGGGGCTCCCTTGCCCGTGGGGCCCCCTGGGCAGCTGCCCATCGTGCCCAATGAAAAAGATGGCCCTGATGATAGGTGGGCACACTTACAAAAGTGGGTGCATGAGACACAAATATAGATGCACATATTGTAATACCCGAAAAGTTGCAGATGTCAGCTACAAAGATAATAGCAAAAACAACAGAACAAGATGGCAAACTGCGCTATCGGGAAAAAAAGTCTTGTTTTTTTCTACTAACCCTGTAATTGCAGCATAAATAATTCCTTTTATATATTCAGAGTTAATATTGAGCAGAGCATATAGAAGGAGATGCAGTCGTGTATGTGGCAATTACTTTTGGCTACAGTACAATCCACACACTTGATTTTGTCTTGGAAAGTTTACAATTTTCTGTGTCATTTCATGCTTGCTTGTTATATTACACAGATCACTGTTCCACTGACTGAATGAAAGCTTTCACAACATTAATGACTTAAGCCAATGGATGAGTCAAATCAATGAGCAAATTATTAGAATACAGAACAATTTAATCTTTGTAAAATGTCTTTGCCTGAAAATGTTGAAACTGAAATATGCTTAAAGCGTACCCATTGTCTGCACATAATAGAGGCGGACATTGTGAGAGTAAGGATGCAGCTGATCAGTTCCCTTGTGTCTATTGTCATCAATGAGGCATGAGGTACAACATGGTTACTTACACATTGTGTAGGTTATGGGTACACCTCTCCTGGGATCTTCCCCGGAGGGAAAGTGTAAAAAGTTGGTAAGTATGCATAACACTGCACAATCACATTCATAGTGGATAGGTCTCACCCTCCCACAAGATCAGCACACTCATCTTCTGCAACTTTAAAAATTCCCATAATCCTATAGGCTGTGCTGTGAACATTCCAATAATATGGTTGGCTGCACTGTGAAAATGTCGATGATCTGATTGGCTAATGAACAGGGTACACACGGACGAGCAGAAGTTGAAGTTTGCGTTCAATAACTGCAAAGTTGCATTCAATAATAATTCAGATCTCAGTCAAATGCACCTTTAAAAATAAAAATAACCAGTGTGTAGGTTGCAGTTCAGCATTGCCCACTGTTTCAAATTCAAAATGAAGACAGTAGGTGCATCTGCAAGATATAGACAGATGATTGATATTAGAGATGGGCGGACTCGGTTCCCAGAGAACCGAACCCACCCAAACTTTGGGTATCCGAGTACCGAGCTGAGTAGCTCGGTACTCTCCCGCACGCTCCGAATCCAAATCGAGGCCGAATGTCATCGTCACGTCGTCCGATCTCGGGGCTCGGTTCTCGCGATACTTCAAGATTATAAATACACGCCTCCACAGCAATCCATTGCAATTTGACAGAGGGAGAGAGCAGGGTGTAGTCACAGGCTGATTAGAGCAGGGACAGATAATCCAATATTCTTATTCCAATTGTTGTAACAAAAATCACTAGAGAAGAGAGGAGGATAGAGGTTATTGTTCTTTTCAATATTTGGCACTCCCCAGTGCTTTTGGGGTGTCCCCCATAATTGTGCATAAATATTTCTGGCTGTAAAAATTACTATCTGTCAGCAGTATCTACCAACTAATTTTTAGCACTCCCCAGTGCTTTTGGGGTGTCCCCCCTAATTGTGCATAAATATTTCTGGCTGTCAAAATTACTATCTGTCAGCAGTATCTACCAACTAATTTTTAGCACTCCCCAGTGCTTTTGGGGTGTCCTCCCTAATTGTGCATACATTTTTCTGGCTGTCAAAATTACTATCTGTCAGCAGTATCTTACCAAATATTTTTTAGCACTACAAGTGCTTTGGGCTGAGAATGGATTCAAAGCAGTCCACATATGAGCAGAATGAGCAACCAGGTTCTGTCACCAGTCCTGTTGTTAGTGTTCCCAGTACGTCATGTGGGCAAGGCGATGTCAAACTACAGAGTGTTTGGAAATCAGTCCAAAAAACAAAAAAAACCAAAAAATTTACTGTGTTGAAGCGAAAAAAAGAAGTGTTACTGAGCAAAAGTTAAGTGCCGATAAAAAAAATTGCCAACATGCCATTCTACACACGCAGTGGCAAAGAGAGAATGAGGCCTTCACCTTTGGCAAATAGTGGCGGATCCCAAAAAGTTACCGAGCCTACAATTGGTGCACAACTACTGTTACGCGTCAAAGCCGAGCTGCAAGATAACAGTAAGGCATTAGAGGATAATGTTTGCTCTGATTCACAAATGGCACCAATCCCTGTGGAGAGTCCATCCAACAGTGGGATGTCTAATCGTGAGCATTCTGTTAGTGTACCCATAAAGAAGGGCCCTTTCAGCAGTTCTGCTGATGTGTACCTGAACAGCCCGACTGTAGCTGCTGATACACAAATTGAGGATGCCACTTTGGAAATAGAAGAGGATGAGGGGGAGATTTGTGGAGGTGACGAGGGCGCTAATGAGGATGTTGATGATTATGATGCAGACAGATACCAAATTGCCTTTCTCAATTTTTATTTATATTCTAGATTATATAACGGCTGAATAGTTTTCTATTTTACTCCTAGTGGAGAGGGGATCTGATGCAGACAGATACCAAACTTCCTTTGTCCATTTCTTTGTATATTCGAATTTCTAGTTCCACAGTCTGTGCAGGCTGCTTTTTTTTATATTCAACTACAAGTGGAGGACGGGGGGGCATAGATAGCCACCAAGGTAATCCAGGTCCAAAACCGAATACAAAACCAAAACACGGGTGTCAGTGACCATCTCTAATTGATATACACATTTAATTTGTAATGTCCATGCATACAATTAGTATACTTACTGTATTCTTAATAAGACTACTAATCTACTCGCCAACCCTCAGATACTATCTTCTGAATGGTTTTACATTTATATTTCTAGACAAAGCCTTAAGGATGATTTTGCTTTGATCATTTTGCATATTTTACCAACTTAATCATTTTGTATATTTTACCAAATATTGTTACTGTTTTGTTGTTGGAATACATGGTAAATCTTTTTATCTCCATCACTTTGTTACATTTCATGAACTATGTTATCAATACAAGCAGCAGGTAGCACCAGACCACTTGAGCCAATGTGGTAACATATGTCACAATGGTGCTTATAATGGTCAAAAAGGCTTTTTTTTTATTTCGTCCAACACAGGAAAGGGATATTGCCAGCGATAACCTTCGCAGCTGTTCGGACTTGCTGGCCATGACTTCGCTGTGCCATTGCATGGGGAAGCCTCTGTAACAAGTATCACTGTGGTACATGTATCACCTCAATACATGTTATTTGTATAAAGCATTTTTGTGCAAGGATTTTACAATCAAATTTTTTTTTTCTATTCATTTTATCTATTATTTACTTTTTTTAAAATATATTAGTGAAACAGAAGCCCAGACTTGAGCTTTCAGTTCCACGGTGCACGCTGGGGCCAGCAAACTCTCTCACGCATGCAAAGTATTAAGCTAACACTTACCGCTCTGGTCCAGTATCGTTCAGCTGACCTCAAGTAAATAGTGTTTGACTTTGTTCACAAAGTACAAATGACATCACACTGTCAGAAGATATTGAGCAAATACACACGCGTTGTAGACATTGGTAGAACCACGTGCGCATACAAAAGACAGCTCATGCATGCACATATATGCAGATATAACCTTTTACGATAACCCTTACTGCACCTGGGGCAGCACGATGGCTAAGTGGTTAGCACTTCTGCCTCACAGCGCTGGGGTCATGAGTTCAATTCCCGACCGTGGCCTTATCTGTGTGGAGTTTGTATGTTCTCCCCGTGTTTGCGTGGGTTTCCTCCGGGTGCTCCGGTTTCCTCCCACACTCCAAAAACATACTAGTAGGTTAATTGGATGCTATCAAAATTGACCCTAGTCTCTGTCTGTGTGTGTGTTAGGGAATTTAGACTGTAAGCTCCAATGGGGCAGGGACTGATGTGAATGAGTTCTCTGTACAGCGCTGTGGAATCAGTGGCGCTATATAAATAAATGGTGATGATGATGATGATGATGACCTGCAGCAAGACTGCGTAGTGCTGCGCATATTTGTTTTCCTCAAAAAAAATATGACATCCAAATTGACATGTACCCCATTATGTTCCTGTCCGAATTAAGGGAATTTGATATTTATAGCAGATCAGTTTAGTTTATTTGCAATTATGCTGTTTATTTAACAAATAATTGCTCCAGTAATTACATTGAGTGACTGCCCCTGTCATCTAATTCTCCTAATCACTGACTTAATTTGAAAATCATAACATCTCAGCATAATTATGTATGTGCAAATATCTTAAAAAAAACATTATTAATGTCAGTTATAAAAAGATAGCAGTTAATTTTTTTAAATGAGTGTGCTGATTGTTGATGACAGCTATAAAACTGAGCGATCACTTTACCGTTAAAGGACCAAACACATGTTTATTCGCTGGTGGTTACTATGAGGCCATGACAAGATGTACAGACCTACATTCGTGAAAAAAGCCACATTGGCCCTGGTTTAGGGTGGCAGCAGGGCCGGACTGGGACTAAAAATCAGCCCTGGCATTTGAAGCATACAGGCCCACCTCTGTTGGTGACGCTGCGCAGCGGCGGCGGTGCAAAGGGCGTGGCCACATTATGTTGGAGGCGTGGTCGACATGGGCATTGATATATACATTATAATAAAACATTACATTTATCAGGCCCTCCCCACACACATCAGCCACCCCCCACCCCAGAAACACATTACAACACCCTAGTCCACTGTACTTATCTACGCTTCTGACATCCATCAGGATGGGAACTTTCTGTAGAGTGAGCAGGGAAGCTCTGAGTGTCACAAGATTAATAAATCTCATGAGATTTAGAGATCCTCGGCTTGCTCTGCAGGCTGTGTCCTGTCCGGGGACTGGGAGCAACTATCAGATTCCTCCTGCTAACCAGAGCTGGATTAAGGCTCGGGGGGGGGCCCTAGGCACTTGAGACAGGGGGGCTCCTATATGTAATATGGTTACTAGACACATTTTCAACAAATACACAGGCAATACTGTGAGCACTACTGTTAGGTGCACACAGTTCTGCCTTCCCAAGCAGTACAATGTGAAACAGGACATACCTCCCAACTGTCCTTGCAATCAGACCAAATCCTGACTAAGCAATACAGTCACCCACCAAATTCAGAACAGTTGACAGACTGTCCTGCTCTCTCCTACCTGACTTGTGGCTGCTGGTGTCTTTAGCTCAGTTGCTGCTTGTCTGAATCCTGGAATATTGGGGGCCCTATTTGGAAAAAAAAATGGGTTCATGAAATTTAGAAAACTCCAAGCAGTACCGCTGTTAAATCAATATAGCACCCACGTTTTAAAATTAGGCCTCACTACAGCCCCAACATCAAAATAATAGTATTCACATTTAATAAATAAACATATTTCCCTCCCTGCAAACAGCCCCTTCATCACCACCACACTGTGCCCCCTTATGATCGCACTGCGCCCTCCATGCTACTTTTACCCCCTTCATCACATTCTGCCATGCTGCTTTTGCCCCTCTTCATCCTCCTGTGCCTTTTTTCTTCCCCCCTTTCTTTATCACCCAGTCTCTTTTACCCCCCCTTTCTTCATTCCCTTGTGCCTTTCCTCCCTTTATTCCCCTGTGCCTTTTCTCCTTTTATCCCCCTGTGGCTTTTCTCCCTTTATTCCCCTGTGCCTTTTCTCCCTTTATTCCCCTGTGGCTTTTCTCCCTTTATTCCCCTGTGCCTTTTCTCCCTTTATTCCCCTGTGGCTTTTCTCCCTGTATTACCCTGTGGCTTTTCTCCCTGTTTTCCCCTGTGGCTTTTCTCCCTGTATTCCCCTGTGGCCTTTCTCCCTTTATTCCCCTGTGGCTTTTCTCCCTTTATTCCCCTGTGGCTTTTCTCCCTGTATTCCCCTGTGGCTTTTCTCCCTGTATTGCCCTGTGGCTTTTTTCCCTTTATTCACCTGTGGCTTTTCTCCCTGTATTCCCTTGTGGCTTTTCTCCCTGTATTCCCCTGTGGCTTTTCTCCCTGTATTCCCCTGTGGCTTTTCTCCCTGTATTCCCCTGTGGCTTTTCTCCCTTTATTTCCCTGTGGATTTTCTCCCTTTATTCCCCTGTGGCTTTTCTCCGTGTATTCCCCTGTGGCTTTTCTCCCTGTATTCCCCTGTGGCTTTTCTCCCTTTATTCCCCTGTGGCTTTTCTCCCTTTATTCCCCTGTGGCTTTTCTCCCTGTATTCCCCTGTGGCTTTTTTCCCTTTATTCCCCTGTGGCTTTTCTCCCTTTATTCCCCTGTGGCTTTTCTCCCCTTTTTTATTCCCGAGTGCCTCTCTTCGCTTCTGGTCTATTTTACCTACCTCTGTATTTCTTCTCTTTTCTCTCTTCTCTCTTTTCTTCTATTTTCCGGGCGCCGCTCCTCACTGAATGATTGGCGTGACGTGATGACATCACGCCCGACATTCAGTGCAAACAAAAGGGGGGGAGGGGTGGACGCCGGCGCCACGATCATGTGAGTATTTGTACACTCACATGATCGTAGCGCCGGAGCCGGCCCGCCCACTGCTTTGCTAATAAAAAAAAAATTAAAAAATTTGAGTGAGGGCGGGGGGGCTGCGGCACCGTGATCATGTGAGTATACAAATACTCACATGATCGCTGCGCAGGGTACCGGACTGGCCCACACAGCCATCGACCCTTCTGGCAAATGCCAGAAGTGCCAGATGGCCAGTCCGGCCCTGGATGGCAGAAATGTAGGGACAACATACTGAACCTTTTTTAATATTTTACCACATTTTTCTTATTTTATATTTATATTACTAGTAGACATTTGTTGTATACAGAAAGGGATTGCAGTGATGGTTGGAGTCATAGAGTTCTTAGACGGAAAGGGAGGTGGTCAGAATAAAAGTGGCAAATGAGGGTTAATAAATTAAATCTTGTCCTAAATATGCAGTAACCTATGTTATTGGTGTTCCTTGCAGCTTACAGATAAAATATTGGCAGGACCATTTTTGGTAATCACACCTTTCACCCCATGTAGGCCTCCTTTCATCAGCCGAAGGAACATTATTCAGTTTCATTAAAAAGTAACAACGGGCTCCTTGGCAATTCGTTTGTTCCCCTCTGGCCCTTACAGACTTCGTTCTGACCCATGTGCGGCGATCAGGACTCCGCTCCTGTTCCGACATCTCCTGTCCTCTAACATTTACCTTTTATCTTCTTCTCGATCACACTCCTGCATCAGCGTTTGTGGTCTCCCCCCCCTTTTTCCCTTCTAACCCTCCTTCACCCCTCCCCCCATTCTACCGTATTATAGGTTTGTATACTTAAACAAAAGCAAAAATAATGAACATATGGTCAATTTAAGTCTCAAGTTGTCAAATAACGCCTTCGTTTTATTTTACTAAATTATTAATGTTCTTCTATGTACACAATGTAAATGTTTTACCTCAGATTGTGCATGTTTTTTTTTTCATGGACTGACCATCCAAAATAAAGAATTAAAAAAAAAAAAAGTAACAACAACTTTAGGGGTCTAAGTGGTAATATTCATTTTGTGACACCGCATACCGCTATGTATCAGGGCTCATTGGCAAACTCCCCCACCATCAAAACTATCTAAAACCTCCTTCACGACGGCCTAACTGTGTCGGTGAACGGATCTGACCCCAGTGCCTACAACGCTATCGCAAGGTCGCGCATGCGCATTGCGATGGGACCCCGGCACTGCACACAGAGTCACTTTTCCGGTGCGATGGAGGCCATAGGACTCCATTGACAAGGTAAGCTAACACCATCACAGGATTGTGTTCATTTTTTAAGGCAAAGCTTTTTTACCACTTGTTATATTTAGGTCACACCTCAGTCCTCATAGAAATCTATGGGGACTGCAGTGACCAGTGGTAGACAGGTTAAGGCATATTCCCTGTATCTCCATTAGGCTAATTATTATTATGCAGTGATAAATTTTCTATCGCCGTTTTCAGTTACCAAAATCAGTTATCACCGTAATTTCTGAAGAATGTGGTAGCGGTAAGAGTACTCTCACCGTTTCGCCGGGTAATCTTGGGTGCACCTGCGAATGTGTAACCAGGGTTGCCAACTCTGAAATGAAAAACAAGCAACCGGTTAGTAAAAAACAAGCCCAAACCAATCCTAAAAGCCCCCAAAAAAGCCCAACTTACAGGGTACCGTCCTTTTCTATAACACTAATTTCTACACTGAATCTCCATTTAGAAAACCTTTATAAACACAAGAGGACACATTTATACACTGATATGGGAAATAAAAAAACAAATGCTGTAATTTAGGACACTTGCATGTCTATACCACACAGCCCCATGATATAACAGTATAAAATAGGGCTCTGAAAAAAAGTAGTCTTCTTATATGAGCAGCTTACTGAATGGGAGTATATTACCTGCTATAAGTGCAGTGATCGTGTGTCTGTCACAGCACTTATTTCAGTAGGTTGCTGTAGATCCGTCTTCCTGTGATTTATTCCACGTCCTCCTCTGACGCCGCCCACCCACAAAGCACCACTTCATTGGAGGAATTTACTGCACAACCCGCCCACAAAAAAAAACAACTGAATGTACCAATCACAAAATGGTGACAGAGGAAACCCCCCCCCCAAAAAAAAAATGATTATGCAGCCTGAGGACTTGGAGAACCTGTCCAA
The DNA here is from genome assembly GCF_038048845.1 of Mixophyes fleayi. NCBI lineage: Eukaryota > Metazoa > Chordata > Amphibia > Anura > Limnodynastidae > Mixophyes > Mixophyes fleayi. The sequence continues at coordinate 37,850,002 of NC_134403.1, read as the reverse complement.
GCCCAAAAACAAGCTACCCGCGGCAGTGAAAAAAAACCCGCAACTTCACAAAAAAAGAAGCCCAATTTCGCTTGTTATAAGCAGAATTGGCAACTATGTGTGTAACCCGTCTTTCTGGATCACACATGCGTAGTGGAACTGGGAGCTCTGGTTTGGGCTTCCTGTTACACCTGTAAAAAATATATATATATATAAAAAATATTTTTCTTAAAATATATATTTAACCGCCATTCCGAAGAGAAAAATAAATAAAGCATTTTTTTTCTGTTAATATCCTCTACTATCACCATCCTGAGATGGCGATAGAAAAAGAGGATTGTGGCGGTAAGTGGAATGGTGTGATCCTTGTTAAATAGCTCCCCCATCCTTTGCATGGGGAAGCTTTCACCGGAGATAGCATGGTGGTAACCCTTAATAGAAAATGAGTGGTAGGGCTTTTCTCCCTATAATAAATAGATGTGCTTAGATTCTATGTTCTAGCAATTAGACTCTGAAGCTTTATGTTTATTGGGCCTATTTATTAAACAAGGAAATGCACCAGTTTGTCTATCAAAAGGCTATTACCATGGTATCGCAGCGGTAAACCTTGTGGTAAAGAGATTCGCTGGGTTTTTCCAGTGAAAACTTCCCCAATGACAGCAATCCTCCCTTTTCCTTTCTTTAAGATAATGAAAAAAAAAAAAGAAAGCTTTAGGGGACAGAGTTGCAGGGACAGAATGATGCCTTTGCGTGTTTTTATTTTTTTATTATTATTTGTATATTGTTTATTTATAATGTACTATTTTCATATTCTAAGCATGTAGTTAGGAGCTTAGTAAGAGCTGCATTATTTCCATGGTAAGCTTTCACGCAGATGGAATACATGGACAGTGGGAACCATGGAGAGAGCATGTGTATGTTTTGGAACTTTACCATTGCATATCCAATTTATGTTCATTATTGTTTATAGGTAAAGAAAACCAAATTAGCAAATTCTAAGATTCCCTGAATTCATGATATCATGATAACAAATTACTTTCGCTGATTATAAGATTGAAAATAAAAGCATTATTGTTTTTTAAAATGTCAATACTCAATTATTTGATCCAGAGATATTTTTTTAATCAGTTTGCCATAAATTGAACTATTGTTCCAAAGTCACCAATCATTCAGAGGGGACCAGAATGTTTTTTTTTTGCAATGAATAAATGGGTGATGAATTTATCCAACAGCTTCCAGAAAAAACAGTCAGTATTTAACTTTTGTGCAAAACAGAAAACTCATTTGCACCCCTTCCATTGTAACATGGTTTTGTCCAGGAGACTTAAATAAGAAACTTCTTAATTTAAGATCCATAATGAATCAGGCCCATAGTGTGCAAACATTTTTATGTGATATATACCTATATATATAATTATTATTTTTTTTAAGATACTGTATGTATTAGGATGTACGATACAAAAGTACAGACAGCACATTGTGTTCACTTACTTTTCATCAATGCCACAATTCAGATGCAAATGGCTGTAAGTCATGGCTTTAGCTTCAATGCATAATTCATAACATATATAGTGAATCACATATTTTCTTGTTAAATAGGAAAAATTAGACTATTATTTTTATTCAAGGATGGGCTCTATGGAATAGCATGTCTACATTTAACTGTTCATTTCTCTGTAATCATATGTGGTTATATATATTTTCTACGGCAAAAGACCTGTAATGTTGTATTTCACAACATGAATAAGGCGATTTAATAATGAAGAAGGTAAAGGCAATGGATGATGATGCACAACAGTCACTCAAGCAGGTAAAATACAATTATGATCATATACAACACAAAAGGAAAATACATTTCATACTTCCAAATATATGTTGCCATTTGAAAGCAATAAATAGCTGTAATTCATAGTTATCAATATGTAGCGTTTGTTGTCAGGCAACACAGCAGGGGGGCTTCTGCAAGATATGTGCTTGAATTTAGAATTGAAACTATATATAATTTGACCCCAGAAGTAATACCCTATCAGGGGTGCACAGAGGATTGTCGGGGGGGGGGGGGGTTTTCTCCCCGCCGACCCAAAAAAACCCAAAAAAAAACAGAGAGAGAGCTCTCCGTTTCGCCAGCGCTGTCCTAAACAGCAGCCACGGCGCTGTCTAAGAAGCGTCTGCGGCGGTGCTGTATACAATACAGAACCACCGCGGACACTTCTTTGACAGCGCCGCGGCTGCTGTATAGGACAGTGGCCCCTTAGTTAGCGCAGGGGGGGTTTCTAGAGACTCAGAAACCCCCCCCTGCGTGCGCCACTGCCTATGAGTAACTAGTCCTAGAAAGAAACTAAAATATTCCTGTAGAAACAAAATCAAAATCAACCATGGCCACAGTCACTCTCCTGATTCTCCTAGTCCATTCCTGGCCAACCTCTGGCTCTCCGGGTGTTGTCCCAGCGTACCCTGCCAGCTATTGGCTGACTGTCTGCTGGCAGTGCATGCTGGGGCTTGTAGTTTCACAACACACGGAGAGCTACAAGTTGGCCAGGTCTGACCTAGGCCAAAGCGCTGGATAATTATGGACACACCTCCAATCTAATAGGCAGCATACCATCCTACTGTCCTGATTTCTGTGGGACAGACCTGATTTGAGATGACTGTCCCACGAGTTGGCACATTTGTCCCAATTCGTGGGACGTTGCGAGGTGCTGTGCGCTCTAGAGGCAGATGTGTCTGGCATGCTTAAGAAGTACTAGGCACTCTCCCAAGGGTTGAGGCCATGGATACTCTCCTAACATGACCGTGCCTTTGGTGGATTGGAGAGTGCCTGGGCTTGTGTGTGGTCAAGACAAATTGTTAAGTGGCCCAGTGTGTTCTGATTTTTACTGGCAGGTATGTTATAACTGTAGTTAGCAAACGGTTCTAAGAGCCAGTGGTGGCTAAAATAAATGTTGGGCATGGGGGAAAGGGAACACATGAGCTACTCAACCACTAGTTCCTTTAAAGCACCTCTCTCTAGCTATTCCAAATTTGTTAAAAAATAAATTCCTATCTATAAAGAAAAAATTTAATATGAAAATTTCATGATACTTTTACTAATTCTAAAATGTTTAACTTTAATGTTAACATTTTAAAATCTGTCTGATCAATGTATACATTTTTTCTTGACATAAAGGGGTAAGGAACCTAGGCAAAATAGGCTATAAATCTCAAGAACGCATGTCAAGAACGGATTGTTATATATTTTTAATCATGGTGCAAAAAAATAGGTTATTCCTATTCTACAATCTCTTGCTAATGTGTTGGATGTAAACATAATCATTTTACAACATTGGTATGTTCATATGGGCCACTATGACTTAGGACCTAAGGCAATTGCCTAAGTTGCTTTGCCCTCGAGCCAACCCTACTGTTAGCTGACTTTCTTAATGGATAAACAGTACAAGAACTACATTCCTCTTCTGAATTCATCAAGCAGCTAACAAGTACATTTCTGGGTGTGTGGGAGTTTTCTTTGCAATGGAACTTATGGTGAGATGCGGGTGAGACATCAGGTTCCACAATTAAGGCAGATGAATTTGTGACATGTTACTAATATACTAATGTTAGGTCAGATATATATTCCAGAAACATGACCTAAATGTTCTCTTCCTAGGCAAATTCTAAACATCTCACTCTCTCATGAGTGACATCCTTACAGCCTTGAGGGCAGCCCTAGATCAAATATATGATATATGAATGCAGCTAGGCTTCCTACTTGTATTGTTTGTCAATCATAGATAGCACAGTTCCCTGGAAATTGTTAGAGACATTGAGAAATTAGTATGTGTGATATCATCTATATCAATCATGATCCAAACTATGCTGCATGAAGGGCAATTTATTTCAGTTTCAGTCACTAATGACACAATCCTATTTCAAGACACCCCGTGTCTTTGTCTGCATGCATTTTCTAAAAATATGGTCTGTTTGTGTGTGTGTGTGTGTGTGTGTGTATGTGTGTGCGTGTGTATGTGTGTGTATGTGCGTGTCTGTATGTGTGTGCGTGTAAGTGTGTGTATGTGTGTGTGCGTGTGTGTATGTGTGTATGTGCGTGTCTGTATGTGTGTGTGTGTGTATGTGTGTGCGTGTGTGTATGTGTGTGTGTATGTGTGTGCGTGTGTGTATATGTATGTGTGTGTGTGTGTGTATGTGCGTGTGTGTGTATGTGCGTGTGTGTATGTGTGTGCGTGTGTGTATGTGTATGTGTGTGTGTGTATGTGCGTGTGTGTATGTGTGTGCATGTGTGTATGTGTATGTGTGTGTGTGTGTGTGTGTGTATGTGCGTGTGTGTATGTGTGTGCGTGTGTGTATGTGTGTGCGTGTGTGTGTCTGTATGTGTGTGCGTGTGTGTATGTGTGTGTATGTGCGTGTGTGTATGTGTGTGCATGTGTGTATGTGTGTGCGTGTGTGTGTATGTGCGTGTGTTGACAAAGTTGACAGTAGGCAGTAGAGGCAGTCTCTGTTAAATTATTTATCTCTCGGGTGATTTCAATGAACACAAAACACACATTCCAGTTTATTTAATTATAAGTATTCCTTTTCGTAATTTTTGTTTTCGGCAGGGTAAGTCTGTTTTGTAAATATAACCACAAATCTCTATCTAGCTTTTGGTTAGATACAGTCTCCAACTTTTTTGAGCAGACTTCAAATTTGCACTGACTAAGAAGAATAGCTTTTCACCCTAGTCATTTCTAACTGCTAATGCCACCCATGTGACATGGTGGTGGGGGCCGGTGTAGACTGAGGATTAACCCTGCATTAACCCTTGGGGTTGATTATGGATGCTTAACCCCCCCCAAAAAAAGTCCACAAAGATGGACGCACCCATTTACTTTGGCCTAAAATGGACTCCAAGGGCCTGAATTATGTCCGGACGTACGTCCATTTGCGTAATGCATCATGCATGAAATCAATCTGCTCATGATTAGAAATGGACCTAACGCCAATGAAGGCAATTGCATGCAGTATATGTCCGAATGCAAATTACCCTTAGGACTGGCTTGACTTTAGAGGCGGAGCAGGGGAGGGAAGGGGCAGATGGACGTAGGCCATGTACAGTAAGGGCGTGCCAAAAACATTCCAACGTAGATTCAAGTCCTGGATTCTCCTAAGTGCGCTTGGTTTCAGCCGTACTATTTACACCTACTACAGGGTAGGTGTAAGTCCCGACTGATAGTGATTACTAACATGCCATAGTCTTTGTTTTAAAAATGACTTGTATGTTTACCACTAGATATACCTGAACATGTGTATGCAATTAAGATAGACTATAAAAACGCAATTATATGTAGACTACACCTTAAAAGCCTCTTTATTTATGAATTTAATGTTAAATATGTATAATATTTATTAAAATCCATATTTTTATTTTTTATTTTTTTATTTTTTTATGTCTTCTGATGTGAACTTGTATTGCAAATACACTTCTTCTGTCTGTCTACTTACGGCAGAGCGTACTTCCACCCAGATTCAAATGGTAATGTGTCTTTACATCCGCTTGCATTTCAATACGGTTGGAACTGCACAAAATTTCTGTCCTCTTTTTTAAAACGCACCTTACGTGCAAGTTGAGTTAGGATATGAATCAGGCCCTAAGGAAGGATAGCAAATGGTTCAAAAGTTTAGTAACAACATGTTTAACAAGCAAAAGTTTTTGGAAAAAATGCCTTTTTTCATGATCATACTTCAGAATGGAGATTATGATGAAGCTAGTCACTTTTAAAATAAACATGTAAACAATTTGTTATATTTCCATTCAGTTCCTCATTGTCTGGAGTTAATACCCTGGGACCTACCTGGGACTGAAGATGTGATAGTGAAGTAATTCCAGATACTACTCTGCTATTTTTTTTACACTAGGAGGTATATTTACTAAACTGCGGGTTTGAAAAAGTGGAGATGTTGCCTATAGCAACCAATCAGATTCTAGCTATCATTTATTTAGTACATTCTATAGAATGACAGCTAGAATCTGATTGGTTTCTATAGGCAACATCTTCACTTTTTCAAACCTGCAGTTTCGTAAATATATCCATTGGTGTAAAATGTAACACACAATGTTAATTGTTATTTCCTGGTACTATATAAAACATAGCAGTAAATATGACAACAAGCATCTTTCTATATGTATTATGGGTTATTATATTAAAATATTACCATTGCTAGAGAATAAAGACATCTGTATATGGAAATGTATTAAACTTGTTTAGGATCTCTCAGTGTAACTAATAAAGGGGCGTGAAGAGTGAATTGTGAGCTATTTCACTACAAAGCTTCTGACGCGCACACAGGGGTGTGCTTATAGAGTAGACCAGTCAATCTTTCTCATGTAGCAGGTTTGGCTGAAAAATGTAGAAAATTAATTTGAATTATGTATGTTCTCTTGCTTCTGAAGTATAAATTATTAATTTCGAAATTTATGGCATTAATGATTAAATGTAAGATAACTTAGTTCATACTTGCCAACTCTCCCGGAAAGTCCGGGAGACTCCTGAAATTTGGGTCAGTCTCCCGGACTCCCGGGAGAGCTGGCATTTCTCCCGCATCACGAAATTCCCTTGCTAAAATGACGCGATTCACCAGGAATCGCGTCATTTTAGCTCCGCCCCCCCCGCAAAAATCTGCATTTTACTCCCGCCCTGTAGCCACGCCCCTCTCCCGGACATCGCCTATTGGAAGCCGGCAAGTATGACTTAGTTATTGCTAGTATAATTCATTCAAACTTTGCACCTTGGCACAACCATGTAGCATTGGAGGGGGAGGTAAGTTGAAAATGAGGGGACAGATTTCTGTTTGGGGTAGGGCATTTCCTAGATCAACTTTCAATTTCAGTGTAAAAATAAAGTTATCAAGTATTTGTGTGCTATATCGACAAAAAAGCCAGTATTTTCTTTATATGCAAAATAATAAACTAAATGAAACCCCTTGCATTGTAACATGGTTTGTCCAGGATTAAACTCCTTTTTTTGCCTTGCTCTGCTTAATGACTCAGGCCCCCAGTGAGGAGTTAATTGGAATTATAGGCCATAAAGACAAAAAGAATGGCATTCTGCTGACCGGTGATTTCTTCAGCTGGATTCAGTAACAATTTCATGGAAAAATCTACAAATGCAATCATGTAATGTCCATCTGCCTATGGTAAATGTACCAAGGTAAAATGTCACATACTTTTTAATGAAACTAATCATCTCTGTACTTTAAGAAATGTACTTGCTTATGTATTAGATTTTTTTTCTCTCTTTAATGTAATGCTAATGTGATATTTAATTTAGCATTAACATAATCACTATAAAAAGCATTTTTAACATTTCATGTAATTTTGCTACTTTTTGGCATTTTACTGAATTCATATTGTAACTATGTAATAATGGCCAGTATGTTATTACTAATCCCCAGATTTTTAGGATCTTAAAAAGCTAAAATTTTTCTATCCATGTTTCAGGATTTTATAGGTTTTAAAAATGTTAATTTAGGAATTTATACTTTGTATGAATATAAAACAAAACCACACAACATATCATTATGTTTGAAACACTTTGCCTTTATTATATATAAATTACATATGAAAACTACTCATTTGAGATTAATATCATGAGACTTAGCAATGAAATACAATATACCAGACTTGGCTAACCTGTGGCACTCCAGATGTTGTGAAACTACAAGCCCCAGCATGCTTTGCCAATATATAGCAGCTTATTGCTGGAAGGTTTTGCTGGGACTTATAGTTTCACAACACCTGGAGTGCCACAGGTTAGCTAAGCCTGCAATATACCCTTATGTGTGAAAAGTACTCATGTAAAACTCCTAAGTTAGGACATTCCTACTCCTAACATGAGACTGAACAATGAAATACTTTGACAAGTTTTCAGGAGTAAAACTGTCTTCCCTTAAAATTGGCTTGAGTGTGCTAAAACTGCGCTCCACGTCACATGAGGTAAGGGGTGCGAATTTCATGGTTGCTATTTCCATAGGATTCCAAGGCGGTGTTTTCTGCACACTCTCTCTACAGAGAACACACCTTTTCAATCTTCTTGAAATCGGGATTGCGTGCCAGCACAGCCTACAACTTCTTGGCTCTGGATGTCCCAACTGGGCCAGGAGCCACTTTGTTCCTCACTTCCTGCATGACCTGAGGGCGTCTGTCATTGGGAGAGCTGCTTCTTTCAGCTTCTTGATTGCACATTCTAGGTGGGAAAAGTTAGCCTTTATGTAGTTTATCACCTGTCTAGCGCATGGGCTCCACTGGGTAGCTGAAGCAATTCGGGAGCAGCATTCTGTCCAGGGGGTAAATTTATCAAGCTGCAGGTTTGAAAAAGTGGAGATGTTTTCTATAGCAGCCAATCAGATTTTAGCTGACATGTTGTAGAATGTACTAAATTAATGATAACTATAATCTGATAGGTTGCTATAGCTTCAGTTACCCAGTGGAGCCCATGCACTAGACAGGTGATATGGAGCATGCGAGGGTGGAAAGCCTTCAAACACACACCCACTTTAGGCATGTAAGCTGCACTATCTGTTACAAACAAGCGTAACTTATCCTCTTTCTCTGAATTTGGCCACAGCACCTGTAAGGCGTCCCTCACTGCAATGGACACACTGGAGTGTTTGGTTTGCAGAAGTTCCCTGCATAAGATGACACAGGGTATAGTCGGTGAGCTTACCCACAACGACGGCTGCAATGTATCTGCCACAGGCATCCATTGTTTCATCTACACTTAACCAGATGAAGTGGTCAGCAATATCTGCCCCTATATCTGTAGTGGCCTTCTCATATTTCATTTTTATCTTAAAGTGGACTCATCTGGTAGTATTCTGTTGCAAAACTCTTGTAGAAAGGTTTTCAGGACTGGGTTCTGGACTGTACCAACAGGTATATTGGCGGCAACGAGATAGATGCAGGTTAAACATGTCTTTGGGTTCTGAACCCATCTTCGAACTTAAGAAGCTCAGCTTTGGTTTAGATGCACTCCTATCAGCATTTGCCAAATGAGTTGCTGACTGCTGATGTTGCAGCACGTGGGAGTGTTTTCCTGCAGGCACCTATGAAGGAAACAATTAAAACATTTTAAAAAATCACCACCGGAAAATATTATTTTATGAGGTTTAACATGCAAGAGTCTGGAGGGCCTACTTTAAGTTATATGCCGACATTTATAACTAGCAGAGTAAGGAAAAATTACGTAAAAAACTAGTTTGCATGCAACAAATGAACCGTACTATTTCTGACATGATTGACATATAACTTTTCCATCTCTTGAAAAGTTTTTGTCAGCTCCAATCCACTATTGGAGTAGAGCACTTTTTGATGATTTGCATTTAGGTATGAACCTTTCTGTAGACAGCTACTGGAACATTCCTTAACACACAGGAAGTAAGAAACAAGCAAACATACAGGCATAGTACAGCATACTTGCCAACTCCCGGGAACTTGCTCCCGGGAGTTGGGGGCAAGACCGGAGGGCGGGAGGGGGGGAGGGGGCGGGGCAAGGCCAATCGCGTCATTCCCCCCCCCCCCCCCCGCCCGCGAAAATGTACGGTTCGTTGCGGGGGCGGGGCCAAAATGACGCGATTGGCCTCGTCCCGCCCCCTCCCACCCTCCAAAATGGCGCGATTCACCGAGAATCGCGTCAAATGATGCGATTCTCTGTGAAATCTTGGATATGGGAGAAATGCCAGCTCCCCCGGGAGCCTGGGAGACTGACCCCAATTTCGGGAGTCTCCCGGACTTTGCGGGAGAGTTGGCAAGTATGTAGTACAGTATGAGTCTGACCACACACATATACATATGTGACAGTGCCACCTGGGTAGACAGTAGGTTCAATGCACCCAAATCAGAAATCAAATCACACAAGGCGATGTTGGAACTGCCTGCCTTCATTTTCAACTTCAGCAACAGAATTATGTCTTTTTAGCTACTAACACCCAGATTAGGTCATTTCAGGCCCTGTAGAAATGAAGTATATTATTCCCTGGTATATAAAATATAAAATGAAACTGACATTTTGAGTGTAATGGGAAAGAATTAGAATAGGTTAGAACCTAAGATTCCTGGGCTTAGTTATTACATGAATGTTATTTTTCATCCCCTGTATTGATCTTAAAATTTATTACAGAACTAGCCACAGTTGCCAAACAATTGAGCTTATCTCATGTCATATTACATCAACTTCAACCAAGAAATGTAGGTTGGAAGTTGCTTTGGGCCGGGTTGACTGTAATTATATTTAAAGTTTTAATATGGTAGATTTGCCGTACATGTATGATACAAAATGGGCCATTTTTTATAGGCTCTTGTAATTCAACGGCACTGCCAGCTAAAATGTACTCCTAGCGCTGTACATTGAGGTGTTTGTGATACAAATAAACAACATACAAATTAGCATACAATCATAGAGGTGTGGGAATTGATAGATAAATTAGAGGACTAACAACTGTAACTGCTGGCAGTGTGTTGTGTTATAAATACATGGATGAAAAACCCAAAAGGAAGCGAGAAAGAAGAAGAAGAAATTTATTTAGTAAAAGTTGCTGGAGACAAGATGCACAAAAGGGGAACCGTCAAATTGGGGTAACTCCGTACTGAAGATAAATTAAAAAAATGGGTGGAATTATTCTAACTTATTATCCTTATAGGTGTCATATTAAAGTATGTTAGTTTAGAAGAAATAATAGATTTTATTGTACAATAGTGCCAAATATTACGCAATATTAAAAAGAAACATAATGGAAGAATTAAAAGAGCAGGAATTTACTAATTTTGGCCACATATTATGTTTTTTTTTTTTTAATAACATGGTGCAGAGCAGTGATATACTGTTAACTTTAGCAGCCAATCAAGTGTCAGCTTTTAGCAGAGTACAGATGGTTGGGTGGTGATGGTGGGGGTGGATTAAGATACGGGCCAATCAGGGTCCCATCTGAGACACAAATTATGGGCGGGAGCAGTGTCTGCACAGACCAATAGAAATGCTGAGCCATTTTGGTTAGAAATTAACAGATTGATCGATGTGCAGTTTGGCCCAGATAAGAGTTGAATTCAAATCGTTCCGCATAGGTTATTGACTTAATTCACCATGACAAAACTAAGCTTATACATGGACAAAATGTTTGTTACAAATATGTCAAAGAAATTGGGTTGCTTATTTTTATTTTCCCTGATCCATATGGAGGAATTATTTGCTATGTTATGTTTTGCTTTGATATCTGCCCTTTCAACCAACCATTTCATAAAGAACTTATGAGGCACAAAGCATATCATACCTCAGTTATGTCACAAGTTCCTAGTGGATTGATTGGCAGAAATACGACAAGTTTCAGTGATGTCACATAGTTAATAAAAATGCTGAATATTGGCCCCACCCACAAGATGGCTGCCTTGGGTACACTTTATTAATAATAATAATAATAATAATAATAATAATAATAATAGTGGAAGAAACCATTTACTTTTATTATATAAATAGCAGAGATCTTGATGAAGAATTGACTGATAACTGAGTAATAATTGAATCTGGAGAAAAATGAATGATGGTTAAGAAAATAGTTGGCTATGATTACCAGTGAGAGAGACTTGGGAGATCTCAAATAACTCTGGTGCTGGCTAGACAACATAGATTATGACAATATCTTGAATGTTCCATGAATGTAGTCAAATTATTGCATCCACTCATATAGTTAAATATAGGTCCTATTGCAAAGACCAGTACAAGTTACACTGTACTGACATGCAAAACTGGAAATTAGGAACCTTATTTAGCAACAGATTAAAAGTCAAAATTGGTACAAAAATTTGAAAAATGTAACAGAATTTCTCAAGAAAGTTGAACAGGTTCAAAATTGTTCAAACTTGATTGGATTGTAGGCCAATAAAGGCAAAAATATAGGGCCTGTAAAAGTGTAAGTAATGCAAATGCCAAATGCCGTATTTTGCATGAAATTGCACTGCGCATGCCCAGAAATGGACTATATAACAGTGAACGCAAGTACATCCAATTTATCTTCGAATGCCAAGGACACTTCTGACAGCCTATGATTTCAGGGGGCATAATGGGTGAGGGAAGGGACTTATGTACGTAGCCAGTATACAATAAGGGAGTGCAAATGTTGAGCACAAGCACATCTGTCCGATTACAGCTCTGTGCATCTCTCTGGTATGTGAATTTCAGCCGTATCACTTGCATCAGCTATAGGACAGGTGTCGAGTGCCAAGCGATATTGATGACGGCCCCAGGGGCAAACGCGGGACTTGTAGAGGGGGGTTTCCACACCACGCCGCCAGTGGGTGTGACCATCTATAATTTTAGACAGTACTTGGATGCTCTCCAACTATTCCTATCCCCATAATATACATGCACTACTGTTAGGTGCATGCAGCCCCCCATTTTCAAGTAGAGTTGTGTAAAGCGGGAGCAGGGTCCAGCCATCTCAATTATACAGTGCCCTAGGCTTGGAGGGAGAGCAATTGTAAAAATGCATTTTATGTCATACTTACCTACTTTTGAAGCCAGGAGGGGGTCAGTCGAGGGGGGCGTGGCCACGCGTGATGCACTGTTAGGCTCCTCCCCTGTCAATCTTAGGCAATTCTTTACAATCGCAGCAGGGGGCAGGGCCACGATGGCGCGATTAGCCCCACCCCCACCATCTTCAACAACGGGGACAGCTGGATCCGAGATTTTTGCCTGCCCTCTCGGGAATTCGGGAGTCTCCCGGAGAGTAGGCAACTATGTTTTATGTACAGTAGACATTAATAATATCCTGATGAATGTATTTCATATGTGTTCTATGTATACTGCAGTGTATTGTGTCTGTCTGCATACGGCAAGTGTACCTATATTCATATTCAACAAGAGACGTTTCTTCAAATCCGCTTGCAGTTGAATAAGGACCTGGGTATGTCCAACTGACGTATCTTTTTAAAAAAAATGCACATTATAGTTGTTTTGCATATCTTGTTGAACCAGGCCCATGATGTTTAGAATCCAGCAATGTACTAAATGTAATCTGTTTATAGATTGATATAATGGGGATCTCTGGCATCCATTATAGACTAGAAAGAGAAAGAGTCGCACCTGACAGATTGCTTATTAAAAACTATTATCATTTTAATGTCCAGTTTTCAGTAAAAGATATAAATTATTTATATAAAACAAGACAATATAATATTAGGATATCTTGTAAAAGACATTATGTTGAGAAGAGAGCTGTTGAGCATATTGAGAAGATTTGCTCCATTTATTATTAAACTTGTGTTTAGCAGCTAATCATTATCATAATTGGCAGGAGAACTGAGGCAAAAAAAGCTTTTCAAATGTCAAGTTTCTGGCTCCGACCTTTGTAAATATTAAGGTAAATATTTGCCTTTGAATCATGCAAATAACTTTTTTTTTTCGGAACATGAAACTCAATGTCAGATTTTGCACATTTTCATTCTTTCATTCTAGCATGCATCTGATAGGAGATTTGCTGAATCCATTATCCTGAATTATAGGACAGTAAACATAAAAAAAAATAATGATAATAATTTATAATTATAATTATTATATTATGAACAAATAACTGAATTGGACCCTAGTAACATTGAGTTTAATTTCAAACCAAAGTTTGATTCTTTTATGGATGAACATGTACGTGGCCTACCATCAGTACAGGGGAAAGAGATGAGGGGGCCCTGGCAGTGTAACCCACCCTCACCTGGTCCCCACCAGGGGTAAACACAGGATTTGTAGAGAGGGGTTTCCACACCATGCCACCAGTGGGCGTGATCAGCATGCATGGCTTGGCTATAATTTTAGACAGTGCTTTGTTGCTCTCCAACTCTTCCTATCCCCATAATATACATGGGCAATGCTGCGTGGACTACTAATAGGTGCACGCAGCTCTCCCTTTTCAAGCAGAGCTGTGTGAAGCAGGGACAGGGTCCAGCCACCTCAATTATACAGTGCACCAGACTTGGAGAGGGGTTTCCAGGCACTAGGAAGCCCCCCTCGGTTTGCCTATGCCCACCCTCTTCTGAGCATGCACAAGAGCCTGTACTGCACATACGATAGCAGAGCAGTGGTCTATGCTAACAATGCACATTGCTGGCGTATGCGTATTGAAGCCCCAGATGGGACTACACTGAGTATGTTCCAACCCCGCATGTGCTCAGAAGAGCAGAACAAGGTGACTTAGGAGAGTGGACCATCATTATCAAGCTCTCCCCCAAAAATTGCTCTGTGGCCTCGTGTGGCCGTTTTCCGTCCCCTGATTCTTGGCACATTTTTCTGGAAAAATTTATGAAGTAAAACATTTTTGACACCTCCCAATATTCCTAGGAACAATTTGGGACACAGAGTGTCCAATAAAGACGGCATCTTTAAACTGTGAAGCCCCTCTCTTGTTGAATCCGAAGATAGCAAACACTATAGTTAGTGTATGAGTTTCTCTGTACTAGACACAGTAAGCCAACCTCAAATTGTAGGTTAGAAAGCCTTGAAATGATTGTGTTTAGTATTGTTTTGTTTATTACTTGTCAGTTTCCTTTACAATTCATGTATTACTCACTAAATTGAGACATTTCAACTGACTTACTCAGTTGGATCATTTACTGAACTTTAAGAGCTGTGAGAGTATTACCTCGCAGCATGTTGTAGGCACCTCTGCTCTGATTTTTTTGCTCACAGGGAAGAAGTAATTTCACATGCCAAAGTACTATCTCGCAATCCATCAACAAATACGCTTTGTGCGCTCATTGCATAATATTTACTGTTACTCGAATGGTTCTTAAAAGTGAAAAAGTAATGTCAAAGCACTGCTATTACATTTGAGTCTTTTCATTATTCATTATCATGTTTCATTTTAATTAGAGATGGTCACTGACCCCCGTGTTTTGGTTTTGGATTCGGTTTTGGATCTGGATTACCGTTGTGTTTTGGTTTTGGTTTTGGTTTTGCAAAACTGCCATTGCGTGTTTTGGTTTTGTTTTTGGTTTTGTTTGGTTTTGTTTTGCTATTTTTTTGGAAAATCCATGTTTTTGGGCCTAAATTAACCCAATTTAGTGCTCCAACTGTTTTAGAGACAAGTAATCTAATTGTTGAGGTAATAAATCATCCAAAAAAACAGTTTAATTCTTCGTTGGTAGGCCTATTCTACACACAAAACAGATTGTCTTCCTCTCCATCTATGCATATTGGCAATGCAGCCATCGTCTTTGAATGTATATTACACCCTACACTTATAGTTAAATATGTAAAGAAATGGAAAAAGCCAGTTTGGTTTCTGTCTCTCAAGGCCCCCCTCCACTTGTATAAAATACCAAAAAATTCAGCCATTATAGACTGTACAATATTAATTGACATGGAGAAAGCCAGTTTGGTTTCTGTCTCTCTAGGCCCCCCTCCACTTGTATAAAATACCAAAAAATCCAGCCGTTATAGACTGTACAATATTAATTGACATGGAGAAAGCCAGTTTGGTTTCTGTCTCTCTAGGCCCCCCTCCACTTGTATAAAATACTAATAAATTCAGCCGTTATATACTGTACAATATAAATTGAAATGGACAAAGGCAGTTTGGTATCTGTCTGCATCAGATCCTCTCTCCACTAGGAGTAAAATAGAAAACTATTCAGCCGTTATATAATCTAGAATATAAATAGAAATTGAGAAAGGCAATTTGGTATCTGTATGCATCATAATCATCAACATCATCATTAGCGCCCTCGTCGCCTACACAAATCTCCCCCTCATCCTCTTCTAATTCCAAAGTGGCATCCTCAATTTGGGTATCACCGGCTACACTCGGGCTATTAAGGCACACATCAGCAGAATGCTCACGATTAGACATCCCACTGTTGGATGGACTCTCCACAGGGATTGTTGTCATTTGTGAATCAGAGCAAATATTCTCCTGTAATGCCTCACTGTTATCTTGCAGCTCGGCTTTGACGCGTAACAGTAGTTGTGCACCAATTGTAGGCTGGGTAACTTTTTGGGATCTGCCACTAATAGCCAAAGGTGAAGGCCTCATTCTCTCTTTGCCACTGCGTGTGTAGAATGGCATGCTTGCAATTTTTTTTTTATCGTCACTTAACTTTTGCTCAGTTACACTTCTTTTTCGCTTCAATACAGTAAATTTTTTTTTGGTTTTTGTTTTTTGCACTAATTTGAAAACACTCTGTTGTTTGACATCGCCTTGGCCAGATGACGTACTGGGAACACTAACATCAGGACTGGTGACAGAACCTGGTTGCTCATTTAGATCATATGTGGACTGCTTTGAATCCATTCTGAGCGCAAACCACTGGGGAGTGCTAAAAATTATTTAGTAGATTCTGCTGACAGTTATGACTTTTGACAGCCAGAAATATTAATGCACAATTAGGGAGGACACCCCAAAAGCACTGAGGAGTGCTAAAAATTATTTAGTAGATTCTGCTGACAGTTATGACTTTTGACAGCCAGAAATATTAATGCACAATTAGGGAGGACACCCCAAAAGCACTGAGGAGTGCTAAAAATTATTTAGTAGATACTGCTGACAGATATGACTTTTGACAGCCAGAAATATTAATGCACAATTAGGGAGGACACCCCAAAAACACTGAGGAGTGCTAAAAATTATTTAGTAGATACTGCTGACAGATATGACTTTTGACAGCCAGAAATATTAATGCACAATTAGGGAGGACACCCCAAAAACACTGAGGAGTGCTAAAAATTATTTAGTAGATACTGCTGACAGATATGACTTTTGACAGCCAGAAATATTAATGCACAATTAGGGAGGACACCCCAAAAGCACTGAGGTGTGCTACAAATTATTTAGTAGATACTGCTGACAGATATGACTTTTGACAGCCAGAAATATTAATGCACAATTAGGGAGGACACCCCAAAAGCACTGAGGAGTGCTACAAATTATTTAGTAGATACTGCTGACAGATATGACTTTTGACAGCCAGAAATATTAATGCACAATTATGGGGGACACCCCAAAAGCGCTGGGGAGTGCCAAATATGAAGAAAAAATAATAAACCTCTATCCTCCTCTCTGCACTAGCGATTTTGGTTAGAGCAATTGCAAGAACAATATTGTATTCTCTGTCCCTGCTCTAATTAGCCTATGACTACACCCTGCTCTCTCCCTCTGTCAAATGGCGATGGATTGCTGTGGAGGCGTGTATTTATAAAGTTGAAGTATCGCGAGAACCGAGTCCCGAGATCCGGCAACGTCACAATGACGTTCGGCCTCGATTTGGATTCGGAATGGGCGGGAGAGTACCGAGCTGCTCAGCTCGGTACTCGGATACCCAAAGTTCGGGTGGGATCGGTTCTCGGAGAACCGGACCCGCCCATCTCTAATTTTAATAGACTCCCCATAAGCTACTTGTTTGACTTTCACCTATCTATTATATAAGTAGGGTTACATGGGGATTGCTATAATTTAAAGCTCATAGTATTAAAATAAATACATTGGGCCTGATTCATTAAGGAAAGGAAAGTGAAAAAAATGAGTAACTTTGCACCTTGGCAAAGCCATGTTGCATTGGAGGGGGGAGCTAAATTTAAAATGTGGGGACAGATTTATAGTTGGGGAAGGACAAGTCCTAGATCAACTTTAAATGTCAGTGTAAAAACTATCAAGTATTTGTGTGCTATATAATAGATCAGCCAGTATTTAACTTATGTACAGAATAATAAACTCATTTGCACCTCTTGCATTGCAGCATGGTTTTGTCCAGGAGAAAACTTACTAATTTTTTTTGCCTTTCTTCCCTTAATGAATCAGGCCCATTGTGCATGTGAAGAAATATTCACATTGTATAGTATTACTCTTGACAGAACAAATAAAATTGATGAAATTAGTGGAAAAGTAGTAGATAACGACAACTCCGAGGTGTAGTAGCGGAACTACCATTGGTGCAGCAGATGCTGTGAACCGGGGCCCATGAAGATCATAGGGCCCGCTGCATGGCAGATGCAGAGGGCCTCCCTGCACCTGGGGCCACAGCTCGCTAGTTCTGCCTTTGTCATGGTGGTATTGAAATGTAGGGGACACAATAGCTCAGAATAAAAAATCATGAATACATCTTCAAAGTATACCTCCCCCTTGCAGTCTATGTTAATATTATGTCTAAAAAAGGCTCTATGGGGTGCAAAGTAAAATACATGATGTCACATGACCCTGCAACCGCTCCGGAGGCAATCCACGGCCCATCATATACAATTTGCCCGGTAAATTACTCCTATCTAGTTTGTATAGCTCTATTTTGCTGAGTAAAGCAAGGAGTACTTGGGAATGTTTGTATTTTCCATAAAAATACTTAGGGGAACATTTTAAATATTTGTGGCTATTAGTTTTCATTCTATAAACTGTACTGCAAAAATAAATGGGGGGGGGGGTATTCTATAAAAGAGGAGCACAGGGAATGTTTCCTTAACTTGTCTTTCGGACTTTCCTATTTTTTTACTCCCTATTCTATAATGTTATACAGCTTTTGTCTCTTCTTATGTTACTAGGAAGCAGACATGCTTAATTAACACCACAATCAAAAATTCAATCAAACTGTTATAGTTGTTTAGTATGTATTTTGTGCATTGAACACGCTATATTAAAAAAGTAAGAATTATCCTGTCTGAAGAGAATTGAGAATGACTATAAAAATGTCTGTTTTATTTAAAAAAAAGTCATAAAAAAAACTATTTAAGGACTAAGAAAAGAACATTTTTACATCCTAAATTGATACTTTTTAATAGCTTATGGTTTGATACTGTACAATTGTTTGATCAAAGGTATTTTGAAGGACATTTTCATATACCTACACTTTTATAGAAAAATTAGACTTTAAAGTATTTTATTTCCTCTTCTATCTGAAGTTTTACTGCTTCATCTTTACTGCAAAGATTAATTATGACTGGATCATCTTTATCCAACAAAACTTTGTTGGATAAAACAAAAACAAAAAACAGGAAGCAAGATATGGTTCACTGACGCTCTCTGTGAATCCTCCAAAAAACCCATGTCTTTTCAGCTCACATTTACAATTCAATAGAATTTTAAATCAGCCAAGATGAATGAATCTTGTGCACATTTGATTTATAAAGACAGTTTAATGTGAGCAATGCTTGGGTTTAAAAAGACACATTAGGCCTTGATATTGTACAAATGTTTTCTCTCCAGTATACTCCATAAATCATTTAGGTCCGTTTTATTTGTGCATAGAATCAGGCATATTTATAAATGGGCTGCAGTCTTCTTGTGAAATTCTGTCTCTTACTGTACTTTACGCCTAAGGGAAATAGTAATGATAATTTAAAGATCTGTGAGATTTTTCTGTTGCTATGCCAATGATTTTGGAGATTGAAATGGACACTATGTACTGATTTACTGTCTACATCCAAATAAATAATGTCCTGACAAGAGATGAGATTTTTTTTTTAAAGTAGAATATTCTCCTCATTCCATTTAGCCGCAGAACTCAGTGCATTTCTCCAGCACAGTTTGGGCGTCAGTATTCCATGCGGAATTCTCACTATCGTACTTGTTCTTTCATTCAAACCACATCACAGAATGAACTCACACTGCTGTCATTTCAGCTTTAGTTGTAGACTAAAATAAAAAAATGCTCTACGGAATGGCGAAGAATGTATCCCCATAACATCGTACTCATGCTAAATGGCCTCTTCTACAGTGAAAGTGTATTTGAACTACATTTCACCACAACTTTGCTCTTCTCCTAGTCCCATTATTTGACCTATGCTTCCACATTGCTAATTCACACTTAGGAGTCTATTTAACAAGGTTGGACGATACGGAAGATGTTCGACCGCTGCTTATCACAGCAGTAGAAAATCTTCTATCTCCTAATTTAAAAATAAAATTTTGCCAGGACAGCTGAGCAATGCTCAGCTCCATGGCAGCAGTAAGGGGAGTCTTACAATTTCACCAATCAGAGCAGGGTCCTCCTGTGCATTCCTGACCTGGCTTCGCCGGTTGGGCTTCTAGTTCCACTTTCTCCAACATTGAAAATATCCAGGAAACTTGCACCTAATTTAATTTTCCACCTTCCCCGATAAGTCTGGTCTGAGGTGAGTTCTGATAGAATCCTCACTCTAGGCGAGATTCAATTCAGCATGATGTGTCTCCGGAGACACATTGTACCAATGTTGGGGCTGATTCCTTACCATAATAGCCGTCAGTATCTGCAGCCGACATCGTAGTGATGTCTGCCAGCACAATGGGTCCAATTGAATCTCCCACAATAAGCCTCTGCACTGAGGTTCCTGTGCACTCTGCACTCAGACAATAAACTAGATGAATAGATGGATTACACTTTATTACATTGTAGATGCCGAGACCTTAAGTGGAAACAAGTTATTCAGCACTAACCGCAGTGCATAAATATTCCTCATCACTGCAACCATTCAGACTGTTTATCCTCAGTTTCATCCCTTTACTGTTGCCTCTTCCTGCATCACCATCTGCGATTCTAAAATTACTTATTAAAATTGATTGTTATCCACATATACTACTGTTATCCTCACTGGTTATATTTGCTAATACCAGCTTGATTCCATTTTCACTTTATTTACTGTGATGTGCCTTATATATGGGAGTCTATTGGTCCTCTGGATGACCATGTTTTTGTTTTTACTCTTACCCCCCTCAGAAGCTTCCTGAATACACTGCTTGGTTGTATTGGGATTTCTCCCAATGTTTCCTGAGACTATCTTGGGACCCACAGTTCAAATCCCAGTGTCAGTCACTTGTGACCTTCTGAGGGAATGATGGCTAGTCCAGGCTCTCTGCCCTAAATAATATTCAAAATGGATGTAGTTTTCCTACTGACATTGAGAAAACACTGTTTCACTAGTTAGGCTCCTGAAACACTACATGGCATTTTTCTTACCCATTTTTTGTTACCTATTAAACAGCAAGCCAATCACTGAGTATTATTTACTGCCCACAATTCTATCTTTAGAATGAACACACAATCAGAATTCTAAAAGGCAAGTTTTTTGTTTTTTTAAAAGATGTCTATTGTCAGTAAGTTATATAAACACGTCAGTTATTTCAGGTAGAATATTTAGCTCAGTAATACACAGGCTTTGGAATATATCAATGTTTCAGTTACTAGTACCAGACTTACTTGCTTTCTAGTGAATCTAGGCATCTGTTTAATGCACAAATGATGTGTAGCACAAGTATGATAGACAAGACATTTGAATTCATAACTGTGCAATCATTATATTTGAAAAAATATATATTCTTGCCTGTATTGATTAAAAGTAAATTTCAGCCATTTAATAGAAATTGATTGTTACAACTATCTTTGGAGTGGATTGGACCAAACAGGAATAAGCTATGAGGTATGGGCAGGTAAAGGGGGAATTCTAATTGGCGTTTAAATTAGGCCATAATTACGTGAAAGGCAGGTTTTTATTCATGACTCAAAACACCTTTCTTATTCATTTATTTCATGTGTTTGTCCTACTGTAATAATAGGTTGTCATACTGAGACATTATGCAGTCATTAATCTCAGAGCTGATGCCAGACATTAAGCATTGTTGCAGACTGAAGGTCTGTGGGCTTGATATAGTGGGGTCACATAAGGTGACTTCTTCAGCAGGCAATTTAGGTCACCTCATTTGCACATCCAGCAACTGTGAGATCAAAATTCCTCTATTGCAATTTTTCACGCCATGATTTGTATTGTATACGTTAGAAGTTTAAAATGAAATGCTACAATTCAACCACATTCATAATATAAGTAGCGAAATTCACATTTTTCTCTTTCTACCAGTGAATTGTCAGATTGCAGCAATTTGCTACGATTTGCTGTTTCTAAACATTCATTCAACCCGCTCTCTTTCTAGAAGCAATCTTACAATCTCTATAGGAGATACAGGCAACAGAACACAGTGAGTTAAAGCTACTCTTAATATTCTGCTAAGCACCTTAAATATTTATAACACTATGTTCTATGTCTTTGGTATAATCTTTTAATATTTCCACATACCTCCCCCCACACACACACATATTTGTGGCTAATAGAAAATCTAGAACCATTTTATGTTTTATCTAAAGTTTTATTAGCTCTAACTTCTGTTATTTTACCTTAATGCAACCTTTTAAAACCATTTTAGGCATTGCTGGGTAGAGGATCAATGTATCCCATAGTTGCCTACTCTCCCGGAATGTCCAGGAGACTCCCGGATTTGTGGGAGTTCTTCCGCACTCCCGAGAGAGCAGGCAAAAATCCCGGATCCAGCTGTCGCCATTGTTTGAGACGGTGGGGATGGGGCTAAATGCGCCATCGTGGCCCCGGCCCCTACTGTGATTGGTTAAAACTGCCTAAGATTGACAGGGGCGGAGCATAACAGCTCACCACGCGTGGCCATGTCCCCCTCGACGGACCCCCTCCCGGACAGCTGCCTTCAAATGTAGGCAAGTATGAGGTATTCACTTCCCCTTTCATTTCTAACTACTATCTGACTTTACATCAAAGCTAGCACTTTTTAAGGTACTTCTACTTTACTTATTGGACTGTCACTGTTGCTCTTTCAAAACAATATTATCTAAAATATTCAAAAATCATTTACTCCCTTCACGACTAGCTAAATTCCAAAAAATCATTGAGATAGGGCAGGAGAAGGTCATATTTTTTCCATACACAAAACTTGGAATATATGACTATTCTGTAAGTCTCACTCTAGCCATGTATGATGCATTATAGCTAAAAAAAATTGTAACGTTTAACTGTTGAAGATTCCTCAGATCCTTCAAATAATCCTGACATTAGAAAGTAAGTTTCCTTAAGCCATTGTTAAAAATCCACTCAAACATATCCTACTCTACAAGTTACCAAATGCATGTGAGTAGTATTTTGACTAATTTTATTACTACAATTACTTAGCTCCATTCCTTTCATGATATTTATATACCAAGTCTTACTTAGAAAGTTATCATCATTATCATCATCTATTTATATAGCGCCACTAATTCCGTAGCGCTGTACGGATAGCTCACTCACATCAGTCCCTGCCTCATTGGAGCTTACAGTCTAAATTCCCTAACATACAAACACACACACACACACACACACACACTGAATGGGACTAAGATCAATTTAATAGCAGCCAATTAACCTACCAGTATGTTTTTGGAGTGTGGGAGGAAACCGGAGCACCCAGAGGAAACCCACGCAAACACGGAGAGAACATACAAACTCCACACAGATAAACCCATGGTTGGTAATAAAACTCATGACTCCAGTACTGTGAGGCAGAAGTGCTAACCACTAAGACACAGTGCTGCCCGTGTTATCTTTTATTTGACCTCTTTCAGGGACATATGGAATAGATAGGGAATCACAGAGAAAACTCTCTGTATGAATAGGAACACGTGCACATATCCAACAGTTGGTTACATTGGTCAAATTAAAATACTGCGTAGCCATCATAAACCAACTATTATCATATCATAAAGCAAATTGAATAGGAAAGAGGAGAAGCAAATCAAAAGCACAATTTTACTAATCCCCAGCAGTGTTGGTCCTTCCCATCTTGTACGTTTTGGAGACACAAGTTTATTGTATTCAGATGTAGTTGCAGCTTTAATGTTGATCATATCCTCTTGAAGAAGGGAATTTGTATTCATTATTATTTATTTATATAGCACTACCAGCACCAGAAAAGTTAAATCCAAGATGCCAGTACTGTCGCCAGCCACATGAAGAATAGCCAGGGTTACCCGTCTTGTTGAATTGTGCAGTAGCATACATGATTTAATTTTTCATAGAACGTGTGAAAATAATAATGTGGAACATCAGTATTGATTGTTATTAGAACTTCCAGGAAGATCTCTGTTAATCAATTTGCATTGATCAATATGTACGTTTTTAGTCCTCTACGCGTTTTGTAGTAAACTTTATCAGGAGTGGAACCCTCCTGATGAAGTTTACTACGAAATGCATAGAGGGTTGCCCTCCTGATTAAGTTTACTACGAAGCGCGTAGAGGGTTTGGCTTGCAAACTGTTACTCAATCGGGTGCATTTTGAAGATTGCTGGGAGCGTGCTTTTGTTCAATACGGAAGCTTTAATGAGATACAGCTATATTATACTGTTAAGAAATAAGAGCTCTCCTGTTTCTTTGACCTATCATCTGTGCACTTACTGTTACTATAATGTGTAGGATCATTCCTGCAGTTCACTGATTCAGCTGGTTGCTAGGCAAATAGTTACAAGCTTCATTTAGCTCTCAGTCTGGCAGCCTCAGGTGTGCAATCACCTACAACTCTCATGCAGCTAATCATTCTACAGTTCTGATTGGTGGTGCTGCATTTATAAACCTCTTCCTGGCAGCATACCAATGCAGGTGATAGTTCCTGCTTGACCTAGTTTGCCTTGTATCCTGACCTGTTCTGCTATCAGTATTTGACCGAGATTGTTTATAGGAATTGCTGTCTTCTCTACTACTGATTCTTGACTTTGTTAAATAGATTTGCTATCATATCCCTTCCTGCCCTGACCCCTAGCTTGTTTAAAGGTTTCCGCTGTCTTCTTTATCATCATCATCATCGACATTCAATTAAAAAACACCAGCAAATTCCGTAGCACTTTACAATTGGGAAAAAACAATGATAAAATAATACTGGGTAATACAGACAGATAGGTAACAGGGTCCTGCTCGCAAGCTTATTATCTATGAGACAATAGGAGTTGGATACACAAGGGTAAGTGCTATATCATATTGCATATTGATCCAGCTAGTATTTAGTGGGCCATATGATCATTCACATAGCAATGTTGGTCACTAGGGCTGTTGTCTTGTGTTAGCTGTGTAGAGGGTGGTAATAAGGTAAACTAGGGGGATAGAGTGGTTGAGATATATTTTAAGCTTGTCTGAAGAGGTGAGTTTTTATAGCCCCCTTGAAGGTTTGAAGACTAGAGGAAAGTCATCTCTACTCCTGATCCCTGCCTGTCTGACTCTGAGGTCTGCCAAATACATTCTGGTTGCTCACTACCTGTTACTGTGAGCTGTCCACTCCATCAGACAAGTGCCAGACTACTCTACATTAACCCTTGCCTGTCTGGCTCAGAGTTCTGCTACTATACCCTGGTTGCTCATTACCTCCTACTGTGTTCTGTCCACTCCACTGGGCAGGTGCTAGATCAGCAACTGTTACTGAGTACTGTGGAACGCAACAAATTCCTTGGAAAGGAAGGAGGAGAGATAGACCATTGTAAGGCTCTCTGTTTCAAGAAAAATTGGGAGGGTTTGGAAAAAATATAGGAGTCTTGGAAGAATATTCATTTTAACAGCATTAATACAACCTATGCTGGATAATATATAGTGTCTCAAAGTCAAATCAAGGTCAGACTTAAGCTTAGAGAGCAATCAAGGAAAGTTTGCCCAGAAAAGTTGATAATATAGTTTAATTATATATATCCCGACATACTTAATTTTAGGTTGGTGCTTAAAAGAAAGAAAAATTTTGTTCTGGTCATGTATGCAAGGTAAAAGTTTAAAACTCTAGCTTTTTGGAAATAATCCTATATACTCAACAGTGACCTTATTGTTTGATTTCGAAATAAAAGAAAGAGTGGGAAGTAATGTTAGCGGCTCCATGACTTTCAGAATTACTTTGTTTGCATAACTGTGTTCACTTTGCCCCACTTTAATAGAAGAAATCTTTGAGTTTGCATTAATAAATTTCTCAGTACAGCCAAACAACCAGATCAATCTAAGTATAAAAGGCCAAGATATGCGGTTTACTCCTTTTTCAGCGTCAAATGCTAGTATCAAAGAGGAGAATGTTTATTTATAAATAGTGTGGATCATATCAATGGTGCGTCTGGTATTATCTGGCCCGGAATGAAATTGATCCAGGTGGACCAAGGAGTCGCAAATGGAATTCAGTCTATTCGCCAACAGCTTGACATAGATTTTGTTTTAAGTAAATGTTTAGTAAATATCTATGTTTGTAGCTTGCACAAAGTGTTGGGTCTCTTCTTGGCTTTGTAATCACCACAATGTGAGCAATTATTGTTGTATTGTAGGGAGCCCCCTCTAAGATGTTGTTACAAACTTTGTAAAGAAAGCAAGCAATGTGAGGTGTGAATTTCTTAGAATATTGGGAGACAATCTGTTAGGACCTATTGACAATGATGGCTTTAGGGTTTTAAAGGCTTTACTATTATTGCAGGATAATATCTATAATATAATGGTCTCAGGATGCTTTACTGTTGGCATTATACAGGACTGATGGTAGCGCTCAACTTTCCTTCTCCGGACAAGCGTTTTTCCAGATGCCCCAAACAATCTGAAAGGTGATTCATCAGAGAAAATTTCTTTACCCCAGTCCTCAGTAGTCAAATCCCTGTACCTTTTTCAGAATATCAGTCTGATCCTGATGTTTTACCTGGAGAGAAGTGGCTTTTTTGCTGGCCTTCTGGACTTCAGGCCATCCTCCAAAAGTCTTCGCCTCACTGTGTGTGCAGATGCACTCACTAGTGGTGTCCCAATCCCGCAGCTGAATCAACTTTAGGAGACGAGACGGTCTTGGCACTTGCTGGATGTTCTTGGGCGCCCTGAAACCTCCTTCGCAACTATTCTCTCCTTGAAGTTCTTGACGATCTGATAAATGGTTGATTTAGGTGCAATCTTACTAGCAGCAATATCCTTGCCTGTGTAGCCCTTTTTCTGCAAAGCAATGATGACTTCACATGTTTCTTTGCAGTTAACCATGGTTAACAGAGGAAGAACAATGATTTCAAGCACCACCCTCCTTATAAAGCTTCCAGTCTGTTTTTCTAACTCAATCAGCATGACAGAGTGATCTCCAGCCTTGTCCTCGTGAGCCTGTGTTAAAGAGAGAATCAGTGACCTAATGTCAGCTGGTCCTTTTGTGGCAGTGCTGAAATGTAGTGGAAATGTTGTTTTTGAGATAAAGTTCATTGCCATGGCAAAGAGGGACTTTGAAATTAATTGCAATTCATCTGATCACACTTCATGACATTCTGGAGTATATGCAAAGTGCCGTCATAAAAACTGAGGCAGCAGACTTTGTGAAAAATAATATTTGTGCCACTCTAAAACTTTTGGCCATGACTGCAGAATAGAGTACAAGAGTAAAATCTAAACCTGTTCTGTCCTTTCCTTTTTTCCAATCTGAAACTAGCAACTCCTGACAATGTTTCTACAGTTTAAATATTATTGACCCTTTCAGAGAATGCTTATTCAGTCAGCTTAAAGGTGTAACATACAATATACACTATTATTATAGGTGGCTATTATAGATTTTTTTAAGTACATATATTTGTTGACTTTTCATTTCACTGCGGAATGTAAGTGAACACAACTTCGATTTATCACTGGACAAGTAAGCACAGGGAAGCAATACTGCACTGCCATGCCTCGGTGAATATATTGATATTAATGGGAGTATACTGAGGAGTCTGCCTTCAGAACTGTGAGTGCCTTGCTGGGACGGACTGTTCCTAATTAGGTAATTCAGCACTGTGGATGATTGCAAAAAAGAGAAGCGCTTCAAAGGAAAATATTAGAGCCCGGCTGTGAGAAAGATCTGCTGTGTGCAACAGCGGCTGGTAATTTATTTCATCGCCTCCTCCCTCCTGACACCAAATGGACTAACTTATTTCTCCTATATCATCAAACATATGTTTTTTTTTAACTGATGAATAGTGATTATATTACTATTATTACTACCAGTGTGGGCAAAATATTATTTATGGGCAGCAATATTTGGCTGAAAAATATCTTTTATCAATTTACATGCAGGTATGATTATTTGTTTTTTAGACTATATGGAACCTGAAAAGTATACAGTTTATCTGCTCATTATATTTTTTTTAGATGTAGACAGTTATCCATTGATAAATATATCTATTTTACATGTATTATATAGATTAATATGGACTATATTTCTGGCCAGAGTGAAAATGTTTTGATTATATGTGAGTGTTTTTAAATTTATTGATAAATCTATATTTTTAGATAAACAAAGCCCATATATATTCTGTTTTGGCTGAAATATAATTTCATATTCTGGGGAATAGAGATGTATATAATTCCTATTTGGTTTCAGGAGCGCTGTTCCTTTTATTCACAGCCAACCTTTTGGTATATTTTACAATAATTTAGCATATACATAACCTCATAATATTTCTTAATATAATTTTTTATTTTCTTCACATATATTTTCAATAGATACTATAGGGTGTTTGTTTACTAATTCGATAGATAAAAGCTATAGAGGTATATCACAATAGACCAGGGGGTAAATGTATCAAGGTGCAATTTTGCAAAAGCAGCTATTTTCTCGGGAGAGTTGAAACTCGCAGATGTATGAAGCAGAGATTTTATGCAAAATTGCCAGAGTTGTGCTTCTGTCAAAATCGCTATTTGCAAAATTGCCAGAGATCAAACTCCCGAATGTTTGCCACTGCAGCTAGACAAGTCTCAAATGTATGAAGCTGCGATTAAGCAAACTCAGGAGAGTTTGCTTTCCAACACGCCAGATACAACACGCTGCTTGCTAGCAGCGTGTTGTATAAACACATCACTGTTACACTGCCTGTCAGTGTAAAAACTGTAAAGATTAGATTAAAGTATAAAAGAAAAAAGCATGGGGTCCCCCCTCTATTCATGCTTAACCCTAGTGCTGCCTGACTACTGCTGGTTCCGTGAAAATCGGGAAAAAATTTTGCTTGGGGTCCCCCCGATTTTCACTTAACCAGCACTAGGCAAACCAGCTGGGGTTGGAGGCACTATAGCAGGGGGGACACGCAGCAGGGGTCCCCCTGCCATAATGACTAACCAACCACAGACTGTTCAGCACTGGGCTGGATTCCCTAGGGAGTGGGGTCCGCAAAAAACAACAATGAGTGGGCCCCCCCCAGGGACACCCAGCCCAGTGCTGATAGCACTAGAGCTCTTCCTACCCACGTGGGCTGTGGGTAGTAGGGTAATAGCGGCAAAAAATAGAGAAAAAACAAACAGACGCCATTTTGTTTTGTGGAACTACAAGTCCCAGCCAGCCAGGTTGCCCAAAATAGTGTGGGCATGCTGCTGCTTGTATAACTACAAGCACCAGCATACCCACGGCAGCCAGGGCATGTTGACACTTGGAGAACCACAAGTGCCAACATGCCCTGACACCCACGGCTGCCTGGGACCTGTAGTTCCACAAGAGAAAATGTTTACAAAACCACCATACCCTCATTAAAACCACTAGGATTTATTAAAAATAATAAACCCACAATAAATACAGTAAACACCCTCATTGATACCACATATTTTTATTAAAAATAATAAATTCCCTGATACTCACCAATGAAGTTTTCTCCGTTTATCTGCAGCTTTCAATCCAAAAATGGCTTTAAACCAAGTCCAAAATAAATTTGTATCCAAAGTCCGGCTTGCCCCTGTCCCAAAGTAATTTATACTTCC
Source organism: Mixophyes fleayi (assembly GCF_038048845.1). Classification (NCBI taxonomy): domain Eukaryota; kingdom Metazoa; phylum Chordata; class Amphibia; order Anura; family Limnodynastidae; genus Mixophyes; species Mixophyes fleayi. The sequence goes on along the minus strand of NC_134403.1, from coordinate 37,820,531 downwards.
AAAAGTCCATGCTTGCCAAAGTCCAAAAACAATTTGTATTTCCAAAAGTCCAGCTTGCCCCTGTCCCAAAGTTATTTGTACTTCAAAATGTCCTGGCTTGTAATCTGTTTAATTCTTCGCCCAGGGGGGGCCCATTGTTGATTAAAGTCTTCAGTTCTTCACCCAGGGGGGGGGCCATATTTGTACATCCCACGATTCTTCTTGCTTGATTGTAGATAAATAAAAGGGAGAAGCCGCCGCAAACAGCTCCTAGCTAGCTAGGAACTCTGCTACGCTCATTGCGCTATGTCTATTTACAGTATCAGGTGATTTTCCCACACTAGTGGGGAAACCACCTAATACTATAAATACAACAACACTCATTGCGCATCGGAGCTCTTAGCTAGTAGGAACTCCGCTACGCAATGATAGTATTAGGTGATTTCCCCACTAGCGTAGCCATCGCCTACAGACAGTGGAAGTAGGTCTCCCGAGACAAAAATGCCATTTTGATGCGGGGGACGGGGCCAAAACAACGCAATTCACTGCGAATCGCGTCATTTAGTGGTGGCAGTAGCGGGATGCAGGAGATTTGCCAGCTCTCCCGGGAGTCCGTGAGAATGACCCGAATTTCGGGAGTTTCCCGGACATTCCGAGAGAGTTGGCAAGTATGATATTATATAATGCATGAAAAACAAATTCAACTTTCTCAGATCTGAATTTATTCTGAAAAGGGATGAAAATTTGCATATACAATAAGTCATGGTGATCAGTAGCAAAATCTATGAGCTCTTAATGCATTTTTTTTGCATTAAATTTGCACATTTCCATAAAAAACAGCATATGGTGTTGTAAGCAATGTTAGAATTGCATTAATTTTACCTAAACATTGCAACAAAGCTTTCAAAACACCATTCATGTGAATTAGCTGTAATATTTGTGATATCTTGAGATACTTTGATCAACAGTGTTGAGTTTTTCTCTGTACATATCTAAAAAAAAATATCTAACAAAAAGTAATTTGATTCTCATGTAATCATGTTCTATCTCAGATTGTTTACCTTACTCTTACAGTGAGCTGCAGACTCTCTGCAAAGTACATTCATCTTTATAAAGTTACATTATTTTCTTTACTGCGTTCCTGTTCCCCACTGTGCAATGATTGCATTTTATACATACAATCACAATCATTTTTCTTTTATCCTTGGCACTCATGTCTTCACTGTCCATCCTCAATATTGCTGTTATCTCACCTTCACTCCAAACTTAGATTTTTTTCTCTGTTATTATTATAATTTTAGCCTTCAGCGTTGTATAGCATACTGGTATGTTTATCTAATTTATTCTTTTTATAATACTGATGGAAAACATGTTTCATCTTCAAGGTTCTTCTGCACGGCATTAGAATTTCACTGTACAGTAAATGCTTTATTTAGTCAGTCTTCAGAACATATGTTATTAATAATAATAATAATAATAATAATGATAATAATAATTTATCATCTTTATCATCATCATCATCTTTATCATCATTATAATCATATCTATCATAATCATGAACTTTATCATTATTATCATCATCATCATCATTATCATCATCTTCATTATCACTATCATCACCTTTATTATCATTGTCATCATAATCTTTATCATCATCATCATCATCTTTATCATAATTATTATCATCTCTATCATCACCCTTATTATCATCATCATTATCATTTTACTCATCCTCCTCTATGGATATATTCCACAGCACTGTACAGAGATTTTTCACATGAGTCTATGATCCATTGGCTTTTAAAATCTAATTTAGCTGATTAATCTCAGCTATAACTTTGAATTGTGGTTGGAAACTATATAGTAAATGTAATTAACCCTAAATATGAGAAGTGTTACTGTGCAGTTACCCACACATACTGAAAAAGAACAGAATAAGGATGTTGCAAAACAAGTTCGATATCGACCTAACCATCCTGTCCCTCGTTTCTCATAAAATGTGGAGCATAACAACATGTACTTTTTATATCCCTGTTAGTGTCCCCAGCTCATCAGAGTGCAAGTGCAGTGTCTTATTACATGGGGATAAGGGGGGCATTGTAGACATGTCTACATAGAAGACTTTTTCATTCCAACAAATTGTGTTTGTTGCTATTGCAGGGATGCTGGTATGCATTGTTCTCAAATTGAAGCCAGCTGGGTTATGGGTAAGGATTGGGTGGTGTGCAGTTCCAAGATACAGTTGAGGGGGCTGTAGCTCCTGATAAGCTGGAAACTAGTTCTGGCTGAAAAAGCTTGTAAGGGGTTAATACTGGGAGTGTCACTTAATTATCTTTGCCTTGCCCCTTAATTAACCTGTATGTACCCATTGTCTCAGTTTGTATTTTGCCAGACACTATTAGGATGAGAAGTTACAACCCTGTAACAGCTCCTTATGACAGACAGACACTCTCAGAGGATCCAGGCCACCCCTGAACAAGCCCCTGGAGCGCTGGAGCGTAGGAAAACTACAGGGTATAGAGGAGAGAATGGGGTGGTTGCTGTTTTCTTATTGCTTACATCCTGGGTAGAACTCCATCATTGAAGTGTAGGCTTCTGCTGGACTGAACATCCTGTTAAGCATCCAAGTGACTATAGCTCACTAAGATAGTGGGGTGAGGGAGAGATAATGTGGTAAACTTGCCTGGAAATTATTTACTGTTATGCTAGTGATTGTTTTTATTACAATAAATATACTGTTGTACCTTTCTAACTGCATTTGCCGGAGTGACTATAAGAACCCTATAAGGTGCTGGGTATGCTTCCCTGGCATAGTGAGGCACCCCTGGGTGTCCAGCCAGTGTGAAGTAGGTATAAGTGGCCCAGGTACACCCATTATCTTCACAACGGATACTGGGAATTGAGCATCATCTGGGAAACAATTATAGTGCGACAAATACAGGAAATACGAGAACCGATTTTGTCTACTTGTCCTTACAGAATAACACTAGGTACCAAGAACGACGCATAGCATATAAAATAAGAGAAGTAGAGTAGTGTTGTGCTATTACCCCTACAGAAAATAAAACAAGAAGACAGAATTGTATTCAGAACAAAGAAAGGTGGTATTGTACAGTCAGACATTGAAAAAAGAAAGGATTTGGCGCTCTATCCAGGACAAAAATACGTTTTATCTGTAACAACAATGTACTGACAGATTCCTGCATACCTGCTGCTTATATCTGCTGTGCCTTTCCTGATGTATGATTGAGTATCACTGTCCCCTACTGCCCTGCTGAAACCACTCAGAACAGGAGGCTGTCTATTAAACTGTACTGAATGCCAGTCTAGGTTTCCCCTGGGAGATATTGGGTGTGCTTCTTTTGTGAATCAGCCAATCAGGAGCAGCTGAGTAGTGTGCTGATCATAGCTGAATCATCCATTAGGCAACCTAGGCTTCCACCTAGGGCGAGTGGGCACTGAGGGGCCCAGATTACCATATACCGGTTTTAGGGTTTGTTTGTTTTTTTGACAAATGGAGGAAGGAAGATGGTCTATACCAGTATGTTACCTAAGGCCCCATGGGTTCTTAATCCGGCTCTGGTGCAGATTGTCATTATCATCATTAAATTCTTGGTTTGACCTGACTTCTGTGACTATTACCTGCCTGACCATTGGCTTTTTGCTTGCTGATTTTTCCTTCAATAATAGACTCACTGACTCTACTGGATTTTGTACTATCTGTTGCCTGAATTATGGTTCTCTTTCCTTACTACACTATGTTCATACTTGCCAACTTTCTAAAGTTGGCTTCTGGGAGCCTGACGGGGGAGGTGGGCATGATGGGGGCGGGGCTCCAAATTTCGCGTCATTTTGGACCCGCCCCCGTCATGTAATGATGCAATCGCGTCATTTTACACCAGGGGGCGGGGCCAAACACTGCGATTCCCGGTGAATCGCTGCGTTTTGGACCTAATTCTGCCCAAGGGGGCAGATGCAGGAGATTGCCACACTCTCCTGCATGAGTCCAGGAGACTCACGTGAAATTCGGGAGTCTCCCGGACATTCCGGGAGAGTTGGCAAATATGACTATGTTAATATTGCTGGCTGCAAGTGTGAATACTGGTAGCACCCAAGGACCAGAGATCTAGGGTAGGATGCCTATTATAGGTAAAATGCATACTTAGGTCACTGTTTTAGTGCCCCTACCACTGGGATTGTAACATGTGCAGACATGTACAGACATACAGCTGTAAACACCTTCTGCTGTCTGTAGTTGCTACATTAGGTAATCACATCCAGTATTCTCAAACCGAAACTCAGCAGTAATAAATCAGTGTGCAGCCTGTGGAAATTGAAAATAATATTTATTTATGAAATTGCTGAATTTACTGAATTGCATTTTTTTTATTGTAGTAGCATTGTCAATACATAAAGAATAAATATTGAAGCATGGTCATCATACTTCCATCTTTAATGCAAGTTTTTTACATTTTTTATAAACATTGTAACATATGATATTTATGTTTTTTACTTCTCTCCCTCCACTTTGATCTTAATCCATCCCCATTTGACCTCATGTTCTAATTCACACAACTATTATTATTATTATTATTATTATTATATTTATCCAGTATTCATAAAGCACTGACATGTTGCACAGCACTGTACATTGGGTTGTCATAATACAAACAGATTACACGCAATAACATGAAAGAGAAGGTAAAGATGGGTCAAATGAGTTTACAATATAAGAGGTGTGGGGAACAATGGATACGCAAGGTAGCGGAATAACAATTGTAGCTAGTGGTGGAGAAAGTACAGGAGGCTATAATAAGGCAGCAGCAGTATACGCCACCAATGCTAAACCAGCCATTAGCAACTGGCATTTGTGTGCAGTTACTACATACTTGCCAACTCTCCCGGAATGTCCGGGAGACTTCCGAATTTTGCGAGAGTCTCCCGGACTCCCGGGTGAGTGTGGCAATCTCCCGAATTCTGCCCACTTTACTAGGAAGTTAGAATTAGATCCCAAACGCCGTGATTCCCAGTGAATCGCGGCGTTTTGCCCCGCCACCCACTGTCAAATGACGCATTTGGGTCATGACGTTACAGGGGGCCGAAATGACGCGATTTTGGCCGCCCCGCCCCCTCATGCCCACCTCCACTGGCTGGCTCCCGGAAGAGAGCCGAAGAAAGTAGGTAAATATGAGTTACTAGTGGTATGGTGGGTTGGGTACGCTTTACCTATTACCAGTATTCCAACATGGAGAAGCCCTACAAAGAAAATCCAAAATTCTGAAAAACCGATTGGAAAATAAACAGACTTACCTTCAGCCCGACACTGGACATCTCCGATGAAAGCACCATGCTGACAGCAAGTGATTCCGATTGAACAAGTGTTCGGCATCGCAACGTATTTAAATACAAATTTAAAGCGGCAATTTCGGGTTAAGTGTTTAAACCAGTGGATTCTAAACTTTTTCAGTTCAAGGCACCCTTAGGGCCTCCATATTTTATTTTTTTCAATAATGATTTTATTAAAGTTTTTCCTTTTGGTTACATGGTACCAAAAAAACAGAAAAACATACATTGTAAATTACAAAGGAGACAAAAATGGGAGGGGATCAAGGGGAGGGGTAAAGGGGGGGGGGGGGCAATACACATCACTACGAAGCAAAAGCATGAAACAGTACCACTCTCAGCATTTTACAGATTATACAAGTTGTTTTAAAAACAAGATAGATAGTAGCCCTTTGGTTTTACTAAGGGGAGTTACATGGGGTTCCCCCAGAGATGGGCGGGACTGAGGATTTGGCTACATATCGATTCCAATCAAACCATATGATGTGGGGACAGGAGGCAGAGGAAGAGTAAGGGACACCCATCGTTTCCATGTCACAGCTTAACCGAACCTTAGAAATTATCTTGCCTATGGAAGGCAGCGTGGCTGATTTCCAGGCTTGGGCAATCACCACCCGGGTAGCTATAAAAAAGTGGCGTATAACATATCGATCCCTGAATAACACTTGTGGGGGAAAGAAATGCAAGAGAGCAACTTCTGGTGTGCTTGGGATCGGGGTTCGAATAACTTTAGAAATTAAGGCGTACACCTCAATCCAAAGATCTCTGACCACTGGACAGCTCCAAAACACATGGAAAATATCCCCTATCTCTCCACATCCACGCCAACAGGTCCTGGACTGATCTGGCCATATCTTATGCAACCTATCGGGGGTCATATAGAGTCTGTAGAGTAGCTTGTAAAGCATCTCCGAGTGATTAAAACACCTCGACATCCTGTGGGCGGGCCTCCATAATTTTTTGAAGGCACCGCTAAGCCAAAATAATTACCAAGTAGTCCCCCGCCTTGCCACTGGCCCTGGCCGAGGCACCCTTGTGAGATCGCCGAGGCACCCCAGGGAGCCTAGGAACACAGTTTGGGAACCACTGGTTTAAACACTTAACCTTAGGGGTCCCCACATTTCCGCTTTAAATTTCTATTGACAGAAAGGGCTTCTCCATGTCAGAATAGTGGTAATCACAAAAATGATTGCTACCGGTATGGTACCAGGAAGGATAGTAGAGGATGAAAACATGAAAAATGAACTAGTCTTTGAAGAAATGTTAAGACAGCTGTTAACAACCAGGCCATCGCCATCATTACCCATTTTCCTTGACTGGCCATATCGGTCTGAGAGATCTTTCGCTTGTAGGCTGCATGGACACTCTTGTGTGTTGCATGGGCTACCTGCCAACTCGGAGTAGCTTGTGCCCAGTATTTTTCTTTGTCATCATGCTGGACACAAAACCAGGAAATTTGCTCCCAATCTTGGCTGCTCACAGCTATGCCTCAGAGATCACAAAAGTTAGAACAGAGATGGTAGCAGCAATAAGAGTTGAACTCTCTGGGTCCAGGAGTTGAACTGATATAGTATCCAGTGCATCTTTAAAACAACAATAAACAGCATATTTACATGCATTGAAAGATCTCATCTTCAGCTCAAAAACATTATCATTTTTTAGCAGGTGTATGTCACTAGTAATAATTGTATTTACTTACAATAAAGTAGATAGCATACACGGTGTAAGTATTAAAAGTTACATTACCCTACTTGTACACAATATAGTAATGTAAGCAAGTCTCATATCCTTAGTGTTTTGACAATTATTAATAATTTTCTAAATGCAAATTAAACAAAATACATACATATGGTGGATTCCCCTTTAAAAATCAAGCGGCGATCTCTATCCTGCAGTATTCCAAATGGAAATGTCAATGCAGATGGGCATGAAGAAAATGACTTACGTACTATCCGCTGGAGGGATCAATACACAATATGCAGTATAATTTATGCATTTCTGACCTCAGAGTTTTGGCTGTATACTCACTGACATTATAATTGTGCATGATGTTGAATGTAGAATGTAGTCATTCCATTAAAGGTGTTGGATAAGATAGACAGCATTAACAACCGATTGCTGCATAGGCAATAATCGACCCAGGAAAAGTATTCTAGGGACTGCGCATATATATTATATGTTACAAAAATCCCATGTGTGCAATTACTTAAAGGACAAGTCAGTACTTGACATTCATATATATCAAATGCTTTGTTGTACTGTTCTGATAACTGTACCTGAAATAATGGAAAGGTTTACACTGAACCAAATATTTTCATTGTACTCTTTTTATTCCCCTGTAGCAGATCAACATGTTTGTGGGGAGGTTCTTTGCTAACTAAACAGGAAGTCAATCACACTCTGTCCTCTGTACAAATGCACTTAGTGGATTGGTTGATTCATTTACAGTGACAGGGCCAGTCATGTCACAGCAAATCAAATAACTACAGTTGTAGATGTGGGAGGGGCATCAGCTGTTTGTAATGGATCGAGGGGATAAGAGTTTACCTTTTAACCGAGCTGCAGTGGAACATCAGTATTAAAGTAATTTTATCGTTTTCAAATAAGCATTGCCCAAGCGATTGTATTGTGTTTCCGAAGCACAAGCAATTCATTTAGCAAAAGCAATTTGTTTAGCAGTTCAATAAATAAGTACAATACAGTACAATATAGCAGAAAAGTATGAAAACACAGAATACATGACATTTTCCTTATAGAGCTTCACCGAGGTCCATGGAACACAGCCATGCTTACATGTAGCCCCGTTCAGAGAGAGAGAGAAAAAAGAGAGGTTTGGCTGATAAAAAAAGCTTGGTAGTATCCGGTTACAGTACAGAAAAAAACTACTGAGGATGTCATGGCATGTTTCCATTGGTTCAGGGTTCAGGACAGTCTAATGTAATGCAGGTCTTAGGTCAGTTCAAAGGATTTCTCTGGGAAGAGGGGATCACCTTCCCCCAACAGCTGAAAACATGTGCTTCTCAAGGAAACTGACCCAAACCAGTTCTAAACAACTTAAAACACAATGCCATTTTGATCATTCAATCTTTTATCTTCCATAACTATTGATTGCAGGAAGTGATCGCAAAGCCGAAATTAAAGGATGAGAGATGGTAATGCGCAGATCAAAATGACACTAAACATGATACATTTGCTAAATCCTGAGCCTCAGATACTTTTAAAGTGCTTTTAACATTATTATATTTAACTGTAAACTCTATTACATTTGATTATAAACAACTGTGTGTTGGAACTATTTTAAGGTGAACTATTTACAAGTGAATGTGTAAGTGTATGTTTGCGCTATTTATCGTGCGATTGCGTCATAACAATATCAATCAATATAGTTTATTTCATCCAATTATTCAACTTTGACATCAGGATAACATTGAATAATGCATATGATCTTCATGAATCATATCTTAACATTTAAATTCTGGAGTTTACAGGGCCTGTAATTGTGTATTATATTTTATTATTGCAGGTGATGGAGGTAAAAGGACAAATGATCCATGTTCCTGAGTCCAGTTGTATCCTGTTTTTGGGTTCTCCTCGTGTTGACAAACTGGATGAACTGATGGGACGTGGCTTGCATCTTTCTGATATACCTATCCATGATGCCACCCGCGACGTTATACTAGTTGGCGAACAAGCCAAGGCTCAAGATGGCCTGAAAAAACGGATGGACAAATTGAAAGCCACGTTAGAAAAAACCCACCAGGCTTTGGAGGAAGAGAAGAAGAAAACAGTGGATCTTCTCTATTCCATATTTCCAGGAGACGTGGCCCAGCAGCTTTGGGAAGGGAAATTGGTTGAAGCCAGGAAGTTCGATGATGTGACAATGCTCTTCTCTGACATTGTGGGATTCACCGCTGTCTGTGCTCAGTGCACTCCAATGCAAGTGATTAGCATGCTGAACGAACTATACACCCGATTTGATTATCAGTGTGGCTTCCTGGACATATATAAGGTAACACTTTTACATTTGCAATTATTTAAATAGTGGTTGTAGTTTTCACAGTAATCAGTCTTTCAAATGTACATAATAATTTAACTTTGGTATGTTAATGTCACAAGGTGATGTGAATATAGATATGGGTTCTTAACCATGTTGTTTATGAAGGCTCTCAATGATCATCTGTCAAAATGATTGCATACATGCAAGGGTCTATTTTCTAGAAAGCCTGGGTTTTTTCTATAATTTGGAGCAGCATTCCTAAAATGTTACTCCTGTGCTTTCCCACACTGCCCCTGGCATTCTTCTCCTCATTATATTGTTGACAGTGCGTCTGTAGGAGGAGACACTTGTTGATCAGGTAGGTGTGTATAGCATTATAATACACAAATGATGCTAATAAATGTATAATCTACTGCAGTTATGTAGTTATAATGTGTATATAGTCAATTGGTTCTAATGTCATCACTTCCACGTTCATTAGGAAAACTTATTTTATAAGGAATTGTGTAAACCCTACTGTAAATTATCACAAATAAGGCATACAGCCTTGGACCTTTATATGGTCATGGAACTAGAAAATATCCTTATTTACAGTAGGGGGAACATTATCCGTATATTACAAAGCAGCAAAAATGTCCTATGTTCTATCTGGTTTTTGGATTTGTATAATGGGTTTCTCAATAAGAGATCCCATACAGTAGTACAGAATAATAATCTAATTAGTAATAATGTTTTATATTATTTTGTGAAAGTATCTAATTGGACAACAACAGAGAAAATTGATCTTGTAGTTATATTTCTGGATGCTTTGAAGGTGAACAAACAGTGGGAGACACCAGTAGAATATTTGGCTGTATAGGAAAAGGTATTAGTAGCAGGTTGTGAGAGGTTATATTGCCAAATGATAGTTTAGTTTTAAGCGCTGTGTATAGATATGAAGGTACCATATGCAAAAAGACATTAATAAAATAGAGAAAAATCTTACATTCAGAGAAAAAGTCAAAAACCTCTTAAAGAGATTTACTTTACAGAAGGGAGAGTGGTTATGGAATATAAACATTCAAACGTATCTAAACTTATTAATAGAGTTCCGAAAGACAGCATTTTTCAAAATAAGAGGATTTTTAGAACAAGGGGACACACTTTGAAATGAGAGGGAAACATGATGGACAAGTTTTCTTTACAATAAAAGTGAGAGATCCATGGAATTGTCTTTCAGCAGTTGGGGTGAGGACTCAAAGAATTCCAAAATGTATGGGACAAGTATATCACCTTTAAGGTTTAGATCTAAGATGTAAAAACAGGGGTAGACTAGTGTTTAATTTTTTTTAACGGTATTTCTTCTTCTTAATAAAATATTAATTTGCAGTCAATATTGATTTAATATTAAAAAATAATATTAATTCAAAACTAAACCACGGGTCTCAAAGTTCTCTAATATCATGCGCCAAAAATGTAAAGAACCTATGATCCAATGTAGATTGTCAACATGCTCCTTCTTCGATTTGGAAGAGTGATATGAGATGCAATTTGCCGTCTAACATTCCACTGTATTTGATCCAGCATTCCATCTCTTTTAACAACCAACAAAATTCCCACATTATGTTAGATGTGTTTCCCCTCTTGGGAACACTGTTGTTTCTGTTCCCATGTTCCTTTTATCTGTGGAGAGTGGTCAGTAAGTTACAGAGAAAATTTGTACTCTTGAGCCATAAACTATGAACTGATAAAAGTTATCTTTAGCTTGTATTTTTGTTAACCAGGGCCATCTTAACAACATTATGGGCCCCCGGGCAAAGCAGTGCACCGGGGCCCCTATATATATATATATATATATATATATATATATATATATATATATATATATATATATATATATATATATATATATAGATATAGGTGTATAGAGATACAGATATAGATATAGATATATAGAGATAGAGATAGATAGATGTACTTGCTCAGTGACCCTTGAAGGTTTTTATTGCAGCTTTTTCTTTTGCAGGATTATTTATTCTACTTAAGAGCCCTGCATATGAGGCCCCCTTCCCCGTGGGGCCCCCGGGCACCTGCCCATCATGCCCAATGGAAAAGATGGCCCTGTTGTTAACCTACCCACATAAACCAGTTACAAAAAACAACTTCACCCAAAACTAGGTGGAGTTCAATAGGTTATAATAGAGTACAGCCAACTATCCAACGCTGCCCTCCTCTCAAACACAGTGTTTGTGTTGATGCTCCTTACCCATGAAATTCACATTGTAACGGGAGGGTCATCAACATCACCACAGTCTGTTTTAAACAGCGTCAATAGCATAAAGGATGCTGGATGCTTGGAGCCTTTGGGGGGACCTGCCAGGTAAGCAGAAAACCACCAAAGTTAAATAGTGCTCTGTATTTTCATAATCATTGTCACCATTTATTTATATAGCGCCACTGATTCCGCAGCGCTGTACAGAGAACTCGCTCACATCAGTCCCTGCCCCATTGGAGCTTACAGTCTAAATTCCCTAACATACACACAGACAGAGAGAGACTAGGGTCAATTTTGATAGCAGCCTATTAACCTACTAGTGTGTTTTTTTGGATTGTGGGAGGAAACCGGAGCACCCGGAAGAAACCCACACAAACACGGGGAGAACATACAAACTCCACACAGATAAGGCCATGGTCGGGAATTGAACTCATGACCCCAGCTCTGTGAGGCAGAAGTGCTAACCACTTAGCCACCGTGCTTGGTAAACTCGGCCCAATCCCAAATGTTTTCAAAGTTATTATAAAAATAATCATACAGTTTATTATAAAAATAATCATCAGTTTATTATAAAAAGAATCCTTAAGGGAACAAGTGAGGCTAAAGGTTTAAGTTAAAGCTTTGGTGAATGGACAGTATGAAAGGAGGATGATGGACTAATGAGACATTGTTTGAGATTTCAGCAACCACCAGGATTGGGAGAGCTTTAAATAGAACATCTCTGACGCTTTTTTGAATGCAGTCCACCAATATAGAAAGTCCCTCAACTAATAGCATGCAATGTATTTCCAGGCTGGTGTTAAATGCCTCTATTGTAGAAATGTGAGCTTGTAATAAAAAAGAGAGACAGCAGAAATTAAGGGAGCAATTTAGTGTGCACAACTAAAGTAACTCCCATTTTTGGCAATACCTCTTACAATGTGCTGAGTTAGTTTTAGCTTTGTGGTGTTATTATTTCTTTCAGTATAGTTACTTCCTAGTGATTCTACAGCAGTGTGTTCCAGTTTACATGGCTGCAGTACTATTTCTAGTTGATGGCATTGTATACAAGTTTAGTGAGGGCTGTGCCAGATTAGCTAATGTACTGGTAAGAGTAAAAAAAAGAAGTAGCCCCAGAATCAATTGCGTCTCAATACATATATGTGAGATCACAGAGTAAAGCTGTACAATGTAGTGTTATTACCATAAGCACTGTTCTTATATCAGTCAATAATGGTGTTATGTGGATCAAGGCTTTTCCTAAATTGACCCAATTTTCCAATTGGGATTGTTGGAAGGAGTGCATTCTAGTGAGAATCCGCTAAAAAAATTGGTACTTTTCCTTTACTATCATATACCTTCTGCCATTTTGTCTAAGGCGAAATTCAAATTAGCTAGACTAAATTGGTCTGAGATATCTCATGTGGTTATTTAGAGCAAGAATCAGGAATGTGTGCTTTAGACTGCTAGTTATGCCCTAAGCCTTCAGTTTGATGATGTCACAAAAAGGTTTTAGAAGACACACTCAAGGTAATTTACAAAGCACAAAGCTGCCACTCCACACAGCGGTCAGCCGACTGATCGCCTTCATTTGCATAAATGTGCCTATATTTCCACTGGGACGCCTAGGACGCCTCGAGGAAGATGGGCGCAATTGATCATGAGCAGCAGTTTATACAGGTAAGTATGGAGAAGGTACACAAATGTGCCTCATTTTGCAGAGCAGCGTAGACATGAGATTTCAATTTGCAAAGGTAGGTTAATATAATGAAATAAAGGGCAGAAGAAGGTTAATTTTCAGGGTTTCTTGTCTGTACCAGCTCTGAGCTGGTGGAGATCAGAGGGTAAATGTATCAAGCAGTGAGTTTCCGGCATGTTTGAAAAGTGGAGATGTTACCTATAGCAACCAATCAGATTCTAGTTATCATTTATTTAGTACATTCTACAAAATGACAGCTAGAATCTGATTGGTTACTATAGGCAACATCTCCACTTTTCAAACTCGCAGCTTGATACATTTACCCCCAAGACTCATCCGATACTTGAGGTACCCAAGGCTCATGAGTTTAGAGTGTTTAGGTGGATGAATGGTTATTAGTGGGTACTTACCTTTTGTATGTGTAAGTGTGGAGAATGTTGTTGTGGTTTGGGATCCTGGTGGTTCCTTAAAAGGTGTGGAACTGCGTGTAGTCTTTCAGCTTCTCTTAATGTGGGATTGCAACCGTAATAATAAACACAGCCCCCGTGCAAAGTATAATGTCTAAAATTAAAAAAATATATTAATATAACATTAATATAAAGCTCTCTCACCTTAATTGATCCTAAACAGCCAGGTTACATACACTTCAGGTGAGGAAGAAATTGTCATCGCACAAATTGAAAATGAAAGACCCCAGTAGAGAGTATAGCACTTTCATTATGCTTTAGCGGCTTCACGAGCAACCAAAAAACATCAACAACTGGATACTTATGTCGGCTGTTTACACCGTTCAAGTAGATGCTGATCTCAGTCTTGTAATGAATGAAGAAGACCTTTGAGAATGGCCAAATAAACAGGGATCCTCAGACTTGAACAACCACTGCTCACGCCAAATAAATCCACATATCTTCAATTTGTCTTTGAATTGTCACCAGACCTTCAAAGAAACCTCATTTCTTTTTGACCTGTGTTTGCATTTGCAAATAAATGTTGCTGTATTCTAATAATATATGAGAAGTAAGAGACATTTAGGGGTATATTTACTAAACTGCGGGTTTGAAAAAGTGGAGATGTTGCCTATAGCAACCAATCAGATTCTAGCTGTCATTTTGTAGAATGTTCTAAATAAATGATAACTAGAATCGGATTGGTTGCTATAGGCTAAAAAGTGGAAACTGATAAAAAAGAAAAAAATCTCTTTTTACAGGTTCTGGAGCTGGTATAAACTGTTGTTTAAAAAGGTGTCAAATATATCCAATTAAAGTGTAGGCCAAGGCCTGGTCCCACCACCTTCAAGGACAATAAACAAATCCTTTTATTTGGAGAAATATGTTCTGCAGCCACCCGCAAACTATGGAATAACCCACTCATTGAATCTCATTAAAATATCTCATCACATCCTTCATGAAACTGAAATCTCTTTGCATGTGAGTTTAAAATGGGGCAGATGAGAGCGCCGACCCTGCATTTCGTTACCACCACATCCAATCTGCCCAGCTCTTCCAATCAAAGCATGCAACAGTTTGCACTCCGCCAGATATCAACATTTTCATATGCAGTCATCATGTGCTTTCTGTAAATACTGGGCAAATTCGGAGCATGACATCACAAAATGTCATTTTGCACCCAGACCCACCCATGTTTGTATATGACCCTTTCTATCTTTAAAGCACTATTAGACTATTAGATATTGCTAATTGTCATACATTTCGTAATAAATTACATCGGATCTAAAACATATGATACTAAATTGTTCACTCTTAAAATATTTGGCTTTTCCCATTTGGTATTAAATTCTTTTTTTGAAGAAGAATAATGAATGCTGTGTCCTAGGATTCTAGTGTCACACCAAATTAAAGGTTGTGAGTTTAACTAAAGCGCTGTTTTCAAAAGGTTTCGATTAAAAATGTAGAATGTATTTCTCCAACAGAGAGGATGGATATCTTTGGTAATAGCTCTCAGAAAGTGCAGCCATTTAAACCTGAACGCGCAATTAGGATAATTGGATGTTGCTGCAGTACAGTGGATGTACTCACGTTCTCAGGCAATTTACACTCAGTTTTATTGATACATTTAACATTTAATTTGGAGGTATGGTTTTGGCAGTTTCTAATCAAGAACTTTAACCTATTTTTCTCTGTATTTTTTTTATCTTGTCTGCCAAAGACCTGCATCCATGATCCTCCCTTATTTCCATATATTGTAATATACAGGTCCTTATAAGTGTATTTATTGTTTGATAAAACGTTTTAACGCCTAATTGTTTTATTCTGTGGCACTTCCTTTATTTCCACCTACAACTTCCAACTTGTAGACTTCCTGTTCCGCACCTGCTGTACACTCCGGAATATACTACCTAGCTCATACTAATAGACGTCCTACTTCCTAACAGATAGAGTAACACCCCCTTGGATAAATAGAATGATCCAGCACCTTTAGATAATTTCTCTGCAGTAACCCCTAACTACCTATGAAAGAGCAGCACAGTAAGAAGGGAGAGACATGATTGTCTTGCCAAGCTTAATTCTGCCATTTATCTAAAACAACGTTGTTCCATCGGTGGTGTAAGGCTGTTTTGCTAAGCACACCTCTTCAGCCTAAGCTTATCAACTTCTGTGGTATTCATATAATTATTTATTCTAGCGAAGTTGGTAAGGGCAGCACTTAAGCTGCTCACACATGGCAATTTTGTTTCCTGTAGAGACCAAGTTGAACAGAAATCGTTGTATATTTGGTCTTCCACTTAACGACCACTGATTGCCAAAATAAAAACAATTGGGTGAAAATATGGTCATCATATTGTTCCCCATGTGACATAGTTGATGCAACACACATGGTTGGCTAAAGAGGATTCGTCTGAGACTGAACAGCCCGATCTACAGGTGTGTGGCCATTATTACCTCCTCTGTTTAAAATATATGTAAAAACAATGGTCCTGATTCATCTAGACATGTATCTGCCTATTTTGAACGTATCGTACGCAAAATCACTCTGCGCCTGCCCAGAATAGAGTAGAGTAGATCACCGCAGACCTACCCCCAATTTTAAACGCACACGCATCTTGAGAACTGTACCTTGATGAATTCGGGCAGACGCAAAGCCTAAATACGTGCGTATAACACTGAACCTGGGTTGCACTCATAATACGTGCCTTGGTGAATCAGGCCCAATATGTTTTGTAGACTAGAAGATTAAGCTCATCTCTAAGATATACTTTGTCCAAATAACCATCAAGAATTCTACCATATTGCATTATACACCATTTACTTTCCATTAAAGTCTAGGGCTCATCTATTTCTACAACCCGAGCCAGATAAATAATATGGTAACTCTCTTAGGTATTGAACACAGCAAAAAATAAAGAGAACTTTAGAAATGATACATTGTATATCCACTTGTATTCTGACCAGATGTAGAAATTGAAAGTAAAACCATAAATTTCTTAGAAATAGGACATATGGGGGTAAATGTATGAACCTCCGATTTCTTCAAGTCGCCGGAAATCGTCGACTTTGCAGGTAAAATTTAAAGCGGCGATGGCTTGTAAAGGCAAGTTTGCCTTTACAAGCCCTCGCCAATCCCGTGTAGGTCGTGCTACGTTATTCACATTTTTATTTTGTGTGTAGACAGAAACTAGAAAACCATACAGTGCTTTATAGTATGCGACAATTTTCAGTATTGTATGGAGCAGTGTACAGCACAATGCAAATACATGTGTCTTCTATATCACATCACACTTTTCCAGTAATGCTTTGCAATTTTGTAATAATAATAATTATAATAATAATAATCATTATCATTCCAATAATTCCGCCACATAGCCCCAGAGTAATCACAAAAGATCTTGGTCCATGATGTTGCCTTTAGCGACCCTCTTCTCATTTTCAGAGGTTATATCTTTAAATATATTGTCTACAATTTAATTTGTAAATATATATATTTTGTTGATTGGTGGAGCTGGGGTTTCAGTTCCACTGCACATGTGTGCATCGGCCAGCCTGGTCACGCATGGGCATATCCCCATAGACTGGTAAGCTAACTCTTAGCACTTTGGTGCAGTATTGCCGAGGCAGCAGAATATCACTCACCTGCCTCAATAATAAGTTATGGTGGTAGGTGATTTTATACAGTAAATACTAAAAACTAACATTTATTTTTATAAGGAAATACATTACAACGATATACTATATTTAATTATACTGTAATTAGATTTACTTTTAAATATACTTTTTTGGTCATAAACAAAATTTAGGGTAAAATATTTTAAAATATTAGAACCAAACTGGTTTTGACATCCTCGGCCTCCCCGATTACCAAGGAAACAATGTTCAGTATGAATACTGTGAACTACAATATTGAAGCTAATCTTCAGCATTGAGGTTGTAAAACCAATGACATTATGGCACTTTATACAGACAGTGCTGTAAATTTTACAATAAAAAAAATATTTAAATCCCAACTACAGATCACAATGGTAGAACGTTTGTATACACCTTTCATACATTTTTGCTTCTTGTTTGATTGTTTCTTTATTTGGCCAATGTATTTTTTTCAAGATTTTTTTTTCATCTTTTAAAACAGTGATACACTACTACATTTATACCAGTGACAAACAACTGTTCATCTTAAATGGTGAATTTGCCAGGTCAGTTTGACTTTATGTATCAGTTGTAAAGATCTGGCAATTATATTGGTACTGCTAGTAGAAATAAGCAGCTTGCTTGCAATCTGTTTCCCAGGGTCGTCCAAAATATTTAAAAATCCAGAGTTCTACAGACAGACTGGAAATAATGCATGTAAAATGTCATATCGGATGTGCGTGTGGTATTATATGGCATAAGTTTCATTGTGATTCATACAACTGAAGAAAGTCAGATTCAGATAATGATGGTACACACAGCTATCTATCTATTGATCTATCTATCTATCTATTGATCTATCTATCTATCTCTCTATCTAGCTATCTTTCTATCTATCTATCTATCTATCTATCTATCTATCTATCTATCTATCTATCTATCTATCTATCTATCTATCTATTGATCTATCTATCTATCTATCTATCTATCTATCTATCTATCTATCTATCTATCTATCTATCTCTCTATCTAGCTATCTTTCTATCTATCTATCTATCTTTGAGGGAAAAGGGTCAGCCACTGCCCTGGCCGACCTAAATAACAATGTGTCATTCAGAGTTCAGAGACATTTTTAATGTGGGTACCCGGCCACAGTGCCTCCCCCCGAACCTGGCCCCCTAGGTAACTGCCTAAAGCTGTCTAATGGCAGATTTCGTAGAGCTTTACAATTGGGAACAAACAGTAATAAAACAATACTGGGTAATACATACAGACAGAGAGGGAGGAAGACCCTGCTCGAAAGCTTACAATCTACGGATATGTAGATAGATATGAGATAGATATTGGATTGATAGATATGAGATAGATAGATAGATAGATAGATAGATAGATAGATAGATAGATAGATAAATAGTCTTGTGTTGCAGCCACTTTGTACAAGGCTATCACTATTGTAGTGGGGCAGTGGTGACACCAGTAGATATACACAATTGTGACCTACCAAGAGAATAATGGAGCCTTCTGTGACATCAGTAGGCCGAACACAACGTTTGAGTTTTGGGCACATAGAGAAATATGAGCTTGTGTGCTGTGAGTTTCTTTAGTGTCAGCTTGGGCCTGTCTTAAAGTACAGAATAGTGCACAGTACAGTAGTTGAAGACCGTTTTGCTGTGTACAACAAGGCTGATGCTGACATGGACATGACCCCTCTTATGTAGCATAAATTATGAAAATTTACACTGTGCATGCCCATAACATGACTGCATGCATATGTGCACATACATCTGACATTCCTCCTTACAACTGAAGATGTGAAATCGGGGAGGGGGGAGGGATGAGGCATTCTAACGTAGGCTGAGTACATGCGGTCAGGTGTAGACCAGCATGGAGACGCATATACACCTGCCAGGAGCGGTGTCTTTGCACCTGCTTGAGGGAAAGTGCAAATACATACGGATGATGACCGCTAGCAATGGATAGCTACTTCTGATTGGCTGATTGCATTGATCATGCATATTTTTCATGCTTTTGTGTATATACTTTTAAAAAAGAATTGTTTACCTTAATTTGTATGGGAGAAGAAGTACTACACATTGTGTATTCCTATCTATATAGATATATAACCAATGTATCTGTCACCTATCTATCTCTCCTTATCTATCTATCTATCTATCTATCTATCTATCTATCTATCTATCTATCTATCTATCTATATATAGTGACAGAAGTGCTGGGAAGGAAGTGAGTGGCAGGCAAATAAGTCCTACATTCCTTTCATTTGTATTTTAAAACTCCAGGAAGATTGTTTGTGTCTGAGGAGCAGCTTCTCAGAATGTGTTTCTCAGCTTCAGGAAACGTTGGTAAGGGTCCCTGGCCTGCAGGCTCACAGCAGACTGATTAGGAGCTGCACCTGAGCGGTGTCTGTAAAAGGTTGCAGCTCTGCCTCAATCACTCTTTCATTGTCTGGGGAGGAGGTCTGGGGGTAAATGTATGAACCTCCGATTTTTTTCAGCTCGCCGGAAATCGGCAACTTTGCAGGTAAAATTTAAAGCAGCAATGGCTTGTAAAGGCAAACCTTTACAAGCCATTTCCGCTTTAAATTTTACCTGCAAAGTCGCCGATTTCCGGCGAGCTGAAAAAAATCGAAGGTTCATACATTTACCCCCAGATGTCTTCTGAGAGAAGCTCCAAGTTATGTTGTGAAATCCATTTATTTGGTTTAAGTGATGGACACTAGGCCCATTACTCTAGAGAGGGTATTCCACTGTATTAGTTAGTAGAACGAGGACTAGGATTTTGTTTGTCTTGTTCTGTTCTGCAAGCCGGTGCATAAAACTAGCTGAGGCTATTTATCCTCAAACACTGGATTTCTGTTATTCTCTGGCTGAAGTGCAACCATCCACCCCAGGGGACGGCCTCCCCAATACAATTTTCTTACTATATATATATATATATATACAAGTTAACCCGTGCATGATACTCATGCATTCTAGTCAAATCAAGCTACTTAAGGTGTTAAAAAGGTTCTTGTCATGCATTTGGGCCATAGTCCAGGCCTCAACCACCAACCACTCCCCACTGTCACCCCCGGCAACCACCAACCACTCCCAACTGTCACTTCTCCTTCAAGAAATATATATATATTTTTTTTTCAAATCTTGAAAAACACTTTTAACAATTAATAAATTAAATTAACAAATTAAAAACATCTTATACCAAATTTCAGCCCTTTCTGAATTTTTCTTTCCACACACACTAAGAATTTAGTAGGTCAGTGTATAACTCCGCCCAGCAGGTGGCGCTGCAGCTTGGTTTTATTTTTTCCACACACAGACAGACTATCACACGCCACTAGACATTTATATTATAGATGTGTATATGTGTGTGTGTGTGTGTATTTAATTTATTTTGGCTGAGCATAATAATTAAATAGTGGCAGATATAGCAGACATATCTTCTTTACATACTTTTTCATAATGAATCCACTAAACTCAGTGTAAGAGAGCATGTTGCAGCAGTGTTGTGGGGGTAAACATTTATTTTCCTAGATTAATAATTAGCTTCTGGCAACAGATCTTCCTAATGATACAGTTAATATCTCCAAGTCTCAATGCACGACTCGTTAGAGCTACCCACAATTGATTATTGTGGATAAATATTTATAAATGATCTGTTTACGCACCCCGCATCTATATATGTTTTTCCTGTCTAATATTTTTGTACAGAATTAAATAAAAACAGTGCAATAGAGCAGCGGATCATATTTTTCCCAGAATACTCACGAGCTTGCCAGCATTCCGAATCATTAAGTTGTATAAAATGCCCCGAGGTCTGGTGAGAGCTATTGCTTCTTAATTAGGCTCTCAGGGAAATTGCTAAGCTTTATAACTGAGGCGCATAGGTCTTTAAAGAAAGGGCTCTGCCAGATGAACAGATCCAATAAATCCCTTTGGTGAATACTTAAAATAATCCCAGTGCAGAGGAGATGGGGATTCCAGTAGTTATGCCCTTATATTGTGATTATTTAGTATGCACAACAATCAATTGAAGAAGAACTATTGCATATCATATTACTAAAAGAACAATGTGTCATGTAAGATTAATTATTACAATTCAGGATGGTTTATTAATTAGTTGGTGACTTATACTGGCATCCATGTAGTTGTTAAAATAATGGCCTTTACAGCTGATCTGCTAGTAAAAACAACTTTATATACTGTATTAGTTTGGGCTGAGATGGATATATACAATTCTGTTCTGATACACAGCCGGCAATGTTTTAAAATAATCTTTGTGGACACTTTGCTGCTCAGCGAGTGCTAATGTTTCAGCTGACCTTAAAGCACTACAATCTCCATAATTTCATGGTTGCTGAATGTGATTTTGATGTACTTTATTTGCCTTTTAGTTAAATTATTAACTTATAAAGCCAAGATAATAAGAATAGACAGTGAGAATAGCATCTGACATGCAAAAAGAGGGATTTTTTGCGCACTTAGCAAAAACTAACATATAGGGATGTTTTCAGGAACATACCATTAAAACCTTGGACAGCTCGCAACAATTAAATATTATGTTGATTGAACCTGCACTATCCAAGTTAAAATACAATATAATTGTATTACTTAGCTGACATCCCTTTAGCTGGACATATTTATTAAAACAAAAAATAGCTGTAAGCATTTAATATATACCACACACTTCAAAGGAGAAATCGACACTATCCATTAAGAAATCTTCTCTCACGAGATCCGGCACCACACACCCATCTTCTTCACTCTCCAAATCCACCCTATTCTTTTTCTCCCATTATTGAGGATGAGATCTTCCCACTCCTTTTTTAGTCTTCCTCCTCAACCTGTTCTCCTTGAGCCAATTTCCTTCCAACTCTTCCATCCCTCAAAACTTGCCAAAACCTCGCTCACCTCTTCACCACTGACACTTTCCCTTCTGTCTTCAAACTCCTACCCTCAATAAAGCATCTCTCATCCCTACTTCTGTTTCTAATACCCTGTTTCTCTCCTCTTCTTTGCTTCCAAACAAATGTGTGGCTTGTGTACATTCGTATAACCTATTTTATCTCATCCTACTCCCTCCTCGACCCTCTGCAATCATTCTTCTACTCACCTTAACCACTCTACTGCTTTAGATAAAACCTCTTCTCTACAACCTATACTCTGTTAGCCTTTGTATCACTGGTCCCTCCTAGTTTACTTTCTAACTTTCTAAACTCTCCTTTAGTGTCTCTACTTATGACACCTTCTTCCCTTTACTCCCTCTATCAGTTGTGGTCCTGCAGGGCCCTGTCCTTGGCCCTGTGCTGTTCTCTCTTTATACTCCTTCTCTTGATGAACTAATACGCTATTTCGGCCTCCCCTACCACCTCTTTGCAGGCAACACCCAGATCTGCCTCTTCTTCCCCGACCCTTCTCCTTCTGTTTTACCCCACGTGTACATCTCCATTTGGACATCCCAATGCTACCTAAAAGCTCCACAAATTGAGTTTATTATCTTTTCTTCTCCTGGTGTTATAGCCCCTCTTTTATTTTATTTGCCAACTGTCAAGATACAGTATTTATCTAGCCCAATTATACCTAATTCATACCGGTTGGTCACCCAGGGAAGCATGGCCTGTACTTTCTAGGGTTACAAAGGTACAACAGTACATTTATTGTAATAAAAACAATCACTAGCATACTATTTACAAACAATAAATAAATGCTGTGCAGGTTTATCACTTTATCTGTCTTTTACCCCACTAGTTTAAGGAGTTATAGTCACCTGGATGTCCTAGCAGGATGTTCAGTCAAGCAGAATCCTAGACTGCAATGCTGGAGTTCTTCCCAGGATGATGGCAAAAAGAAACAACACAGTCCCCTGTGTCTCACTCTCTCTTCTATAACCTGTAGTTTCCCCACGCTCCAGGGAAAGGATCAGGGGTGGTCTTAGATAGTGGGATCCTCTGAGAGTGGCTGTCTGTCAAAAGGTGATGTTACAGGGCTGTCCTTTCTCATCCAAAGACATTCCTTGGTGTCCTGCCGGGTTGACTCCAAAGTATCTGGCAGAATACATACAACCTGAGACAATAGGACATACTCAGCTTAATTAAGGGGCAAAGACAAGATGATTAAATAACACTCACAGCATTAACCCCTTGCAAGCTTTTTCAGCCAGAACTAGCTTCTGCTGATCAGGACATCCTTTAGAGAAAGAAGGGGGGCAATGAATGCAGCTACAACCCCCTCAACTGTGTCCTGGAACTGGACCCCACCCGATCTTTACCCATAGCCCACCTGGCTTCAATTTATGAACAATGTGCAACAGAATCACTGCAATATCAGCAAAATACAATATTCATTTTTGCAATGAATAACATATAGTGGAAAAGTCTCCTATAAAGGCATGGCTACAATGTCCCACTATCCCTATGTAATTAGAGACTGGGGGCCTGATTCATTAAGGATCTTAAATAAGGAGGATCCTTATTTCAGTCTCCTGGACAAAACCATGTTACAATGGAAGGGGTGCAAATGGGTGTTCTGTTTTGCACATAAGTTAAATACTGACTGTTTTTTCATGTAGCACACACATATCAACTTTCAGTGTACAAATAAGCTATCAAGCTTTTGTGTGTTACATGAAAAAACAGTTAGTGTTTAACCCTTGTGTTAAACACACATTTGAACCCCTTCCATTGTAACATGGTTTTGTCCAGGAGACTGAAACAAGGATCCTCTTCATTTAAGATCCTTAATGAATCAGGCCCTGCATTTGTATCCGGTGAGCTAGGGAACATTAACATGTCTATAAAAAGTATATGTTGCTATGTTCCACATTTTGTGAGAAACGAGGGACAGGCTGGTTAAGGTGATATCAAAGTTGTTTCATCACAACAACATCAGCCACTTCCCAGTCCCCCATGTCCACTGCCTTGGTATCATCCATAATTACCCCCTTAGTTTTACTGCACATATCCAGTCCCTTGCTATGCCATGTTTCCTCCTCATTTGCCAGAATCTGCTCCTTTCTCAGGATGTTACCAAACCCCTTATCCACTTTGTTATCTCATGCCTTGTCCACTGCAACCACTTCACCTGTCTGTCCCTGCTACATTCTGTAATAAATGCCAGAGCAAGACTGGTCTTCTTATCTCGTCGCACCACAGACACTGTACCATCTGCATAGCCTCCACAATCAGAATTCAAGCTAATCACCAACACCTTTCCCTCATACATCTCTAAACTCATCATGATATGCTCTCACTCATGCCTTTTAGATCTGTCTCTGACCTGCGCCTCGCCTCCTCTCTGATTACCAACTCTCACTCCCACCTCCAAGACTTCTCCCATGCTGTACACACTTATAGAACTCCATAAGCTGCTTGCACAGACTCTCCCCAACCTTCAATCTTCTACGCACTCTCTAAAAACCCATCTCTTCACTATATCCTATTCTATACACACCTGATACTACTCCCTCGGAGTACTACTAACTATCATCATGTCTCTCTAGCTCCTGTGGTCTTAGCTTTGCCTCCTCCCGTTAGATTATAAGCTCTTACAAGCAGGACTCTCTGTTTCATCTCTGCACCTTCTACATCAATTGCATATACCCTGGTTTTGTTTCTATGTACGATGAGATCAGGTGCTGTGCCTTATAAACAATGATGATGGAAATATACATCCGTTTTTTTTACTCAAGTGTTCTGGACAAAACCATGTTACTATGCAAGGGGTGGAAATTAGTTTATTATTTTGCATATAAGGAAAATACTGACTGTTTTTTTTCATGTAGCACACAAATGCTTGATATCTTATTTGTACAATTAAAAGGTTGATCTAGGACATGTCCTACCCCAAATATAAATCTGGCATCTCATTTTAAATTTACCCCCCCCCCCCCTCAAATGCAACATGGTTTTGCCTTACTTACTTACTTTTGCTTAACTTTGCATAATGAATCAGGGCCGATGATGCTTATATAATAGTGTGACACTTAAAGCAATAAAGTGATGTAACCCATAATAACCGATATGGTCTTAACTTTCATTGTAATATTATATTGCGGAAACATGTTTACAATGGTTGTTATCGGTTACAGCACATCACTTTATGCACCACATTATCCCAATCTGTGGCTCTTCAGCTATTGTTGACTCTACTGTAAATAATAACGTCCCTAAAGCTAAGGAATCAAAATAGTCTATTGCAGCTTAGAGACACAGAATATAAAATTGTGTCCTGATTCAACTGCATGGAAAATATAAAAATTCTTAAAAATGTGTTGATACATCATTTCGCACTCGGAGGTGGCTAGTGGCAGTTTCAGGGAGCATCAGATGATTATGACATTAGTAATGGATACATTCGAAATAGAATTTCTGAAGAAGAACACTGGAATACATGTAATGCTGCTTACTGCAATAGCAGGACCAGCATTCTTTAAAACATATATTACAAATCTAAAAGGATATGACAATTCTTGGCTAAAACAAATACAGGAGTCGTACAGCCAAACAGAAACCTGCTTAGGTCCTGGAAAGATACAGTGTGTATCCTACACCAGGGTTTCCCAAACCCAGTCCTCGGGGCTCCCCAACAGTGCAGGTTTTCTGGATCACATGTGACATAATTAGGACCACCTATGCATCTGTTACAATGTGTCAGATTACATGTGTAATGACTACACCTGTGCTCCAGCAAGGAGATATGGAAAACCTGCACTGTTAGGGAGCGCTGAGGACTGGGTTTGGGAAACCCTGTCCTACACCATAGAATGCTAACACCAGACCCCAGCTGTACTCCATAAAAGTCTGGGATTTTCAGTTTTGATTCTTTGCTCTGTAGTGACAGTGAATATTTGTATTATCTGTCAATCAATCACTGCATTACACTATTTGCACTTACATTCAGGGAGGATTGATAGTACATGCCAGGACTGCTAGCTGTAGTTTACTCTTGACAGCATTAAATTATAAGCAGGTGATCATCATCATTTATTTATATAGCGCCACTAATTCCGCAGCGCTGTACAGAGAATTCGCTGACATCAGTCCCTGCCTCATTGGAGCTTACAGTCTAAATTCCCTAACACACACACACACACCAGGGTCAATTTGATAGCAGCTAATTAACCTACTGGTGTATTTTTTCGCATTGTGGGAGGAAAACAGAGCGCCAAGAGGAAACCCACGCAAACGCGGGGAGGACATACAAACTCCACACAAATAAGGCCTTGGTCAGGAATCAAACTCATGACCCCAGTGCTGTGAGGCAGAAGTGCTAACCACTAAAACACCATGCTGCCCACTGTAACTTTAAGCACTATTAGTAGAACTTGCACATGTTTGTATAAACCTGTATAGTAACAATACTTTTGCACAATTGTCTAGAACAATGTATGGGATCCTCTGAGTATATATTTTGGTATTTGTTTGTCCTTGTCCTCCCACTCCCCAGAAACAGAAATGGTAAGTTAATTGGCTTCTGACAAAATTAACCCGTGTGTATGTGTGTCCGTGAAGTAGGAAACATAGACTGTAAGCTCCACTGGGCAGGGACTGATGTGAATGATTAAATATTCTCTGTAAAGCGCTGAATAATATGTTGGTGCTACATAAAAAAAAAATTTATTAAAATAAAGTGTTACTAAAAATAATATGCTGAAAATGCTAAAATTTAAAGGTGAGTAGTACCCTGCTGTGCCCCAAGGTAGGTCACTGTTGAGATGGATTCTGTGTTAATGGCAGTCAAAGGATCAAACACTTGTTGAATCAAACAACGCAAGTTGATTGGAGTCATTTCACTGAATATCTATTGAATTGTAATCTATGCTTACGCTGAAGAGCGTAATGGGGCGTATGCATGTTGTCAGTGTACAGTAAGGGTGTGCCAGGTTCGAGCGCACGCACATTCATCCAATTAAAGCTTACTTGCCTGCATCCTGCCCCCCAA
Source organism: Mixophyes fleayi (assembly GCF_038048845.1). NCBI lineage: Eukaryota > Metazoa > Chordata > Amphibia > Anura > Limnodynastidae > Mixophyes > Mixophyes fleayi. The sequence goes on along the minus strand of NC_134403.1, from coordinate 37,793,248 downwards.
CAAGCCCCGATGATGCGATTCACAACAAATTGTGACATTTTGGCCCCGCCTCTGCGACTAATTGAAAATTTCATTGAGGCGTATTGCTAAAGGTATGCATTTCAACACGCCCCCCAGCTCCCATCCTCCTACCACACCCCCTCCTTATGGATCTCTCCAAGGGCTGGAGCACAAGGTCGTCAAATATGATATAAAGTCATTTATAAAAATACATTGAAACACTTTGTTTTACATGAAATACATTTATCACAATGTTATTTATACCTACTGTACATAAAATGCATTTAGACAGTTGCTCCTAATTGCAATTACATATTCTAGCATGCGTACGCGACCATCATCACTATCAATGGGCACATACACCTGCCCTGTAGCTGGTGCAAGTGATAAACTGATAAGGCTAAAAATCACATACCTGAGAGATGCCCAGAGCCTGGTATTTCTTCTCTCTTGCCTTTACACCAAATCTCTATCTTTAAGCCAGTGTTATATCTTTCTACTACTAGGAGATGGTATTGGACGCAAATGAAACAGACTGGCAGAACAGTCCCAAATAGGTAGTAGAGTGACAGTTTAATAATAGATGCATTTCCTACCAGTAAAATAAGATGGCATTGGACGCAAATGAATGAAACAGAGTGGCAGAGTAGCGGCAGAAAAGATTACAGTTTAGTAAAAGTACAGATGGGCAAAGCCCAGTATTTCATAACAGAGCAAGAAGATAACATTGGACGTAAATGAAACAGATGAAAAGAGCAGTCTCAGCAAGATACTAGGATGGCAATTTAATAAAAAGATACAGATGGGTAAAGCCTTGATTTTAAAAAGAAATAGTACAAGAAGATGGCATTGGATTCAAAACAAAGGGACACAAAGAGCAGCCTCAGAAAGCTAGTAGGGAGGCAGTTTAATTAAAGATGCAGCAAAGCTCATCATTGGCACTGTCTTTAGGCCTTCCCACATAGCCTTATGTTGTAGATTAAGGAGGACATGTGCATAGTTTAAACAACCAGACACTTCAGTGGGAAGGAATGTCACTTTTGTGGATGAAGTTCTTGGTTTGTATCTTCCTACAAAATAATAGACTATGAAGTTTGGATTATGGATCATGGTTCAGAGTGGTTCAGATACTTCCTCAATGTACTCATCATCCGTATCCTTATCAGTGCAAGCTGCTTTTCCACTAGCACAATTAATGGTACGGCTCCACTTGCAGAGAACTGAAAGTATTTCCCAGTGTGCTACAGAAAGGTATCACGTCCCTTCTCTCCTGGAGCTGAAGGAGCTGCGGTTTCATGTGCCACTTCAGCTGACAACTTGTTGTCAAGGAGCTGTTAACATTTCTTATCATGTGTGCATGTTGAAAACAGAAAAAATAATTTATGCCTTAAACGTAGGATGAAACATTGTTGCCAAAAGGTGGTAATCAGATTTCAATATGCTGGAAACCCGTTTGTCTTGGCCACGCAAATACAGAACTTCATCTACAAGGCCAAGATTTGCATGTTTCGTAGACTCCTTCAGCTTTTCCAGTTGCAGTTCTACTAGCTTAATGAGTGGTAGGACTTGACTCACTTCCCTTATTAGTGTTTCAAAAGGTTTAAACTTTTTGCCACTTACTCTGCCACACAGTATTAATTTGATCAGCTTTTAATGTTTGCAATGAACTGACTTGAAATAAATAATAACTGTCTTAACACTTTGACTGACACACACATTATGAGATTTTAAACTTAATACTATTCAATATTAACAATAGTTACAAGTGAATAGTAGTAGTCTTTTTGATTTGAATACTTGAATAGTATTTTGTCTAATTAGTTTTTCACTGTATCATGAATTTATTGTCCATAGTGTTTTTTTAGATAATGTTTTGCATCAACTGTACTATATTAATTAGTAAACTTAACGTTATAGGCTGTTTGAAAAAGACTAAAAGAGTCAAAGGGGTAAATGTATCAAGCTGCGAGTTTCCAGAGGGTCTGAAAAGTTGAGATGTTGCCTATAGCATCCAATCAGATTGTAGCTATCACGTATTTTGTATATTCTACAAAATGATAACTAGAATCTGATTGGTTGCTATATACATTTCCACTTTTAAAACCCAACGGAATACTCGCACCTTTGTCACACTGAATCATGATTATTTTTAATAATGGCTGTCACCTATATGATACCCCTTTTCATTGTCCAATAGCAAACAGTAGACCCCTCCTGTGTACCCTGCCTGGCATAAAGAGGGACCAATCTCTGGTCTGCAACTTTCCAGACTGTCGGGCTCTGAGTCCCATTAAATTAATTAATTATTCACTAATTAATTTATTAAGCTTGCGAGTAGGGCCCTTTTACCTCTCTGTATGTATGTATACATACATACATTATTGTTTTATTACCGTTTGTTCCCAATTGTAAAGCACTATGGAATCTGCTGGCGCTATATAAATAAATGGTGTTGATGATGATAATATTTAAGATAATTATTCATTTTTTTACTGCTGCTTACATGCACTGCAAAATGCTCTTTAAATGCTCTATAACCTCTCCTATCCGCTCCCCATCACAATGGAGAGAGTAGGATATACACCACATATTGCTGAGTCAAAACTGGAAAGTGACGTTTTGCCTCACTTTCAGATCCAGATCTTTAACACATGAAAGATCTCACTGACCGATGCCCCAGGTTGTTTCAGAGTTTGCGTTCTTTCTTACAATCACATATAGCACGTCACACCGTCATTTAGATGAGGTTTTCTATTTCCGTATTGCTATATCTATTGTATATTTGAAACAACCTTGTTCCTATAACTTTATTGGGACTCACTCTACATAATAAAAGTTTAAAATAAAAAAAATACAATTCATGCTTTAGCGAATGATGATTTGAACATTATAATGTGTATTCGTATTTCCCATATGATATATGTATAGTATGAATTTATTAATTAAGTCTTCATTTTGGTTGGGAAATAAATTAATATTGGAAGGCAAATGTTGTATTTAAATTTTTGGGGGAATTCAATTAAGTGCAAAGTCCCATGGGAGCCTGGCGTGATGAGGAGCCTGGTGTGGTGAGGAGCCTGGCGTGGTGAGGGGCTTGGCATGGTGAGGAGCCTGGCGTGGTGAGGAGCCTGGTGTGATGAGGAGCCTGGCGTGGTGAGGAGCCTGGCAAGGTGAGGGGCCTGGCGTGATGAGGAGCCTGGCGTGGTGAGGGGCCTGGCGTGGTGAGGAGCCTGGCGTGGTGAGGAGCCTGGTGTGGTGAGGGGCGTAGCGTGGTGAGGAGCTTGTGTGCATTTCCAGGTATTACAGTAACTCAGACATCACTGGGTTTTGCTACCTAAACATCCCCAGCAGTAACATCATGCGAGGCTCCAATGGGTCCTGTCATGTAATTAAATTATCCCATTCATGTCCGAATTGGGGAAAAAAAAATTAATGTTAAAACCCAAGATATAAAAAAGGAGAAAAAAATGACTCATAATGATCGTTTGATTTATTTTAATGCATTTTGCTATGGGAACAGAAAGGATTTGTTAAAACCATTTTCTGTGTCTTTTCATTGTTCAATGACACCTTACAACATTATTTCAGGAGGAGAAATTAAATAAAGGTTTTATTCATGAGTGTGCATACTGTGTGCATTTCATTTAATATTATTTTTAGACATTTTAAAGGTTATGACCACCTACAGACATCTCCTGTGAAGGCCAAACCCTCTTCCACCATACACCACAGCAGGTGGTGTGGCTGTGGGGCCGCGGGAAAGGGACTTGGGGAAAATGTGACAAAGTGACAATTGTAGAGGAATATATGTCATATATGCTTCCCCTACCTTTCTCTCCATGTCCCGTGGCTTGCCCCCACCAACACACTCTCACACACACACACACATCTGCTGATCTACATGAGGAGTAACTCTGTGCAAAATGCCAATGACTCCTACTGATGGTGTCACCAGGAGAAAAGCCTTGTCTCTGTCGCAAACATGTGTTTTTGCTGGAAATAGAGCTATTCCCTATCTATCAGAGATTACTGCTGTGTTATCACTGGTGGTAGACCTTCTTTCACTGTCGTCATCTCATCTGAACAGATTTACTATCACTGCGATAAGTGATAGAAAATGGGTGTTATCGACGTATAATAATAAATTGAGGCCCTAATGTCACTGCTTCAAGACATATTAGGGAAGCTTGTGTATTATAAAGGGGTTGGGTATCCCTACAAAAAAAACCCCATTACTACAAAATCGACTGGAATATAATACAGACTTACCTAAAAACCGAAGCAGCACATTTCCGATGAGATCAGCATACTGACAGGAACTGATTTCGAGTACACAGCTTTCCGGCACTTCACTTTGACGTAACTTTACACAGCAACATAGATAAATGTGAATTTAAATGTCGGGACACACTTTAATATAACACTTAACCTTACTAATACAGTTAGCTCTTACAACATTGCCGCTTTAGATACTCTGATTTCTCTGTTCGTCATTTCATTTATCATTAAATGTTAGGGGGGTGGTGCAGTACTGCTACCCTGTCATGTGAATAAAGATATATATAATCATGCACTCTCATTGCTATGTAATGCCATTTCCATCTAAATTGGGCCACTATTTAGAATACTTTGAGCTAGATTTACTAAACGGCGGGTTTGAAAAAGTGGAGATGTTGCCTATAGCAACCAATCAGATTCTAGTTATTATTTATCTATTGCTTTCTACAAAATGACAGCTAGAATCTGATTTTTCAAACCCACAGTTTAGTAAATCTACCCCTTTGTCTATTTCACTAACCATTGACTGAGTAAGTAGCATGGGCTTACTAGCTGCATAAAAATTGGGTTTTCTGTACAAAGTATATAACCGTTCATTATTATTAGAATAAGAGTATATTCACAAAATTTTTAATAAACACTTTAAAAACTTTAAAACAGTAGACATTGTTATGTTAATGCATTGTTCTTATTATCCTAATGGTACAGAGCTATGTTTGACTTTGTACGATTAAGATAATTCCCTTGCTCTATAAGTACTCAGTATAAGAAAAAAATGTTACAACGCTACTGGTCATAAAAAGAAAAGCCATGAATCACAGCATTACAGTGCAATTTCATTATCCCTAAAAATACACAGAACGTGGTCTGCACTATAGACATCCAGCATTGGAAAAAATAACACAAAATTATATCAACATATATCTTGTAAAATATAAAAGTTAAGTCTTCTAAAACTAATGGGCAATAGTATCACAAAAACAGTGATATATATAGCAAGTACTCCAATGTATATGCGCAGTAATTGAGAAACCACTGCTGAAATCCAATAAGGAACGAACTTCCCAACATGAAGCGAGCAGCTACATCGATATAAATGAATATAACTAGGTAACAAGAATGTCCCAATCTCAGTAGGTAAAAGAATGTCCCAATCTCAGTAGGTAAAAGAATGTCCCAATCTCAGTAGGTAAAAGAATGTCCCAATCTCAGTAGGTAACAAGAATGTCCCAATCTCAGTAGGTAACAAGAATGTCCCAATCTCAGTAGGTAACAGGAATGTCCCAATCTCAGTAGGTAACAAGAATGTCCCAATCTCAGTAGGTAACAAGAATGTCCCAATTTCAGTAGGTAACAAGAATGTCCCAATTTCAGTAGGTAACAAGAATGTCTCAATTTCAGTAGGTAACAAGAATGTCCCAATCTCAGTCAAACATGTTGTTCTCAGAGTGCAAAGATTGGTAAGAAAGATAAATACTTACGGTGATCCTCGTGGTTATCCTGTAATGATGTCTGGCGATGGTAAAAATGATGTACACTCCACAGATAAACAAGTACCATGCTCTAATATATAGCTCCACATTTGCAGCCTAAATCCACAGGCTGACTCCATTAGAGTCAGGCCTAATGGCTGTTAGTGGCAAAAAGAATACAATCTCTGCATATAAACCACAGGTATAGCGCTCTGGTGATCACTTCCACACTTGCACCATAAATTAGCCGACAAGCTGCCTTAGAATGTCTGGCTCGTGAAAGTTGTTTCCAGGTCTCAAAATCAGTGCATGCCGTAATAGTTCCATAAATGAATGATCCTGTATATCCAGTGCTTGAGCAGAAATAAATAGACGTGTCCACTAATAATATCTTACTCATTTTGTTACAAATTGTAGGGAAATATGGGAAATGATGCAGAGTTGGTTGCAAAATGGGAGTTAATTACTATTAAAAAAGTGCACAGAAAAATATTGGTTCCAGCCCCTTTATCCAGAGCCGTACACATCTCGAGGTGCGTCCAATTCCGCGTCAAGCAGCATATGCGCCTGGTTTATGACAAGTCATCATCATTAGCGAGTATTTGCACCTGGGCTGTAGCAGATGCAAAAGATGCTCCTGCCTGTTTCTGCAGATCTGCACTTGACCTGCGTTTTCACACCCCTTCCCTCCCCCGCCCGTCCTCTCCAGAGCCTGGCAGGCATAAGTACAGGGTCTAAAATGATTAAAGGTCCAGTCACCTAGGCCAATCGCACCTTCTACGTCAGGCTAATACGCGGTAGCTATAAAATAGCTCATTCTTAATTTAAGATCCAGCTTCCTTCACCCCCCCACTACCAATATTTATGTTCCCGTGTTTTCACCACCCCACTTGATTTTTCATTAGAATAGCAGAACAGAGGCATGAACAATTACTACTGAGGGTGAAGGGGGTTGTCACTCCTGCGCCTGTCACCATCTTTGTCTCTCGGATGACTCATGACGAGAATGACTCATTGTCTATACGTCAAGATTAAAACCTTACTGTTACGACTCTGCCTGTATTTTTGTATGTGTCAGCAGTACCTTTAATCCTCCAGAAGTGCTGCTGTTCTGCTCCTGAGCTTGCACCATGCCTGAAGGGGTTAACATTCTTGTCAATTAGAACTGCACCTGGCTCTCAGATTCTTATACCTGCCTCACCCTGTGCTCAATGCAGTTCATCCGTATATACCTGGCTGCTGCTTGTGTCCCCCTGTTCCAGTTTGGTTCTGCTGATACTTGATCTCCCGTTGTGACCTTGGTCTGTTTACCGTTTATGCTTGTTTGCTCGTGACCCCGAACTCTGCCTGGATACTGGATACTGCTTGAACTCTCGTTGCCCTAGACCTCTGCCTGATTACCGGATTATGCTAGTTTGCTTGGGACCCTGCACTTTGCCTGGACTCTGGTTTTGCTTGTACTGGTGTTGTCAGACCTCTGCCTGGTCATTGGACTCTACTCCTCTGTTTGCTTCCCCAGACTTTTGCATCCTGGCATTGGGTAACTCATCATTCTTATCCCTGCATTTAAACTGTATTTGCATTCACTGGAACCTGTTATTTATGTGTACCTTCCTGCCACACCTGTTCATATTTATTTTGGGAGTTATACCTGTTTATGAAAACCTGCAAGTTCCTTGAACTAAATCTTTGCTCATATTTTTTGCTGAAACAAAGACATTTGTATTATACTTCCGTGGCCGCTTCCTGAGTTTACTAGGAATCATAACACTTACTACATATTTCTTTCTTGTTTCCTTTAATTTTTTAATCTTATTCAACTCTATTTTAACTCTCTGCCACAATTTTTGCACTTCCCATAATATTGCACACCCCAAGAGGCCTCACGTCCTAAGCTGCAGCCTAGTCAGCCTATTGGATAATAAGTCTGTTTGGGCACATTTGGGTGCACACATTTCCTGGGCATGTGCAGGGCTATTTTATGCGAGATACTCTAGCTCTAGCAGACTAACACATGTCCCACTCTGCAGCTGAAACACTCTACAGTGTTATATATAGTTCCCTGATTAATGCAAAATCCCACACAGCTGTAACCAACGGCAGTGATTCATGAACATGGCGGTTCAAACAATACAAGAGAAAATATTTATGTAGCAGCGAGGAAATATATGTATAAAATAGCTATAAAAATATATTTAAATAAAAAAACAAACAAACAAGGAGACAATCATATGTATTAACCCAATTATATGTATTACATACATTAATTAAAAAATATAACATATATTTATTATAATATGAAAAAGTCAACTGGCATATTATCCAGATATATGGTATGATATTACATTTAAATAGATAAAATATATACGAACATATACCACCCGTTTTCCTATCTAGAATGCCTATAATTATCTTTGAACATCAATAGAATATTTAAATGATATAGCTAAGTGAGTGTTTGAATCCTATATAGCAGCTGATGTTAATAAAAGTTTATTGGGTCACATGACTCTGTTCTTGCAAAACTTACCTTAAAGAGTAGCTAATACCATGGTTGCCTACTATCCCGAAATGTCTGGCAGACTCTCGAATTTTTGGGAGTTCTCCCGAACTCACAGGAGAGCAGGGAAACCTCTCCCATTGTCCCTTCTTTGTTGGTGAAGAGGATGGGGCAGGGCTAAACGTGCCATCCTGGCCCCACCCCCAGTTGTGATAGGCCAATATTGCTAAAGTTTGACAGGGACAGGGCCTAACTATGTGACCCGCATGATCACGCCCGCATGACGGAACCCCAACACGGCTACCAAAGTTGGCAAGTATGACTAATACTATTGATGTTAACTTGCTAAAACAGATCATTCTCAGAAATACCTGGCCATGTAAACCATGCAATATTAATGCAGATCGAAGAAATTTTACCATATACCAATAGAACTTAGGCCTGTATGGATCATTGGGCTTAAAGAGGATTAACCCTATACATGAAATATGTTACTCTGTTACTGAGCGGACTAAGCAAATTGTGAAGTCATGATGAGAACTAGCAAAGCTCGAACAATCAATATAACTTTTACAGATCGCTAAGGCTTAAGAATGATTAACCCTATAAGTGAAATATATTATACTGTTACTGGGCAGACTGAGCAAACAGAAAAATCATTAAAAAAGCTAGCAAAAGTTCAAAGAGGCTATTAAAAGAATACAGTTCCATCAATAACAGTATTTATATTCTACCAGACTGTGCAGATAAAAGCGTTAAATTATATCCTTTTTGAAACAGTAACTGGAGTGCACCTATGAAATTAATAAAAAGTGATGCATTGGATTGGATGCAACCCGTCTGCTCAAAATGGCTCTGATTCACCAAGACACACGTTCTGAGTGCAACCTGTGTTTAAAACGTACGTATTTCGGCTTTGTGCACACCCAAATTCATCAAGGCACTATTAAAGTAATTTTGTCGCTTACAAATAACTATTGTGTTACACTAAAGCAGGAAAGTATAAAAGCACCAAATACATTACATCTTCCTTATAGTATTCACCCAGGTCCTGTGAATACAGCAATGCTCTCACGTTGCCAATATCAAAGAGAAGTAGAACAAAAGCCAGCATGCTTGTATATAGTGTACAGATAACACTTAGTGAGGTCTTCATTGGTCCAGGGTTAATGATATTCCAGTTCCTTGCAGGTTATAGGTCAGTTCATTTGATCCTTTCAAAGGGGCGAGGGGCAACCTCCCCCAACCATTGTCCACATGTTTTCACTCTGAATGACCAGTTCAAACTGACCCACACAAAAGCACTTTTGAGTATTAATCTCATATTGCTTGTATCTTGCGATCGCTAGATGCGATCGCTACTCTGTCCACACTGGGTTAATGCTGAAATAAGCTTTAATATGAGACCAAACTCTTTACCTTTTAAAACACCTGAACCATAAATACTATTACTACAGTATTATCTATACATAAATAAACAATCTAATACATTTTACTAATAAATAAATGTGGATTGGAACCTTAATAAATATGAACTATATATAAGTGAATGTGTAAGTGTAAGTGTATGCATGCGTTATTTATTGTGCGATTGCGTCATGACACGTGGTGTACTAAATGCAATCGCACGGTAAAACAACATTAATCAATATACTTTCATCCAATTATTCGACTTTGACAGCACGGATCTCAAGATATGCGTGCTGAGGAATTCAGGTATAGGTCTGTTGTGCTCCACTACACAAGACACTGCACGAAGCCTATTTGTATTACTTATATATACATATATATATATATATATATATATATATATATATATATATATGTGTGTGTGTATATATATATATATATATATATATATATATATATATATATATATATTTATTTATTTATTTATATTACATTTATAAGTATGCTGTTAATGTCTACTGAACATAAAATGCATTTTTACAGTTGCTCGTTATTGCAGAAGCATGTTATGCATATGAGACTGTCATCACTACTGATCAGGACTTAGACTAGTCATACGATACGTCCAAAGTCGGCAGATATGTGCCTTGATGAACCAGGCCCATTGTATATAAATATAGTGCTATATACTTTTTCATTACTCCATATGTACTTTACAATAAAATTAATCAGTGTAAATGCCATAATCAGTTTCAGAACCATAATATTCACTCTTAAAATAATATCTAATTTAAAGGTCCAACTATGCAACAATTAAACCATCATATATGTGCTTTTAATAGTAATTTAATTATAAACAAAAGTGAAATAAATAAAAATTGTGGAAAATCTTAATAATGGCAACCAGTTTATCAGGCAGTCCCACGTGTCACATTCACCTTAGAACCCACGTTTTATAAAGTCGGCTATACCACACGGCTTATCTTTATGCTGCCACCACAAAGATTTTTTTTATACTCAAATACTAGAATTCCTGTGGCACATCACATTTTTAACACACATAAAATAGTACACTGTAATATAATAACATTGCCAACAACAGTTAATAAAGGTCTGTGAATTAATCTAGAACCCCAGGGATGGTCCAGTACGGTGGCTTAGTGGTCAGCACTTCTGCCTCACAGCACTGGGGTCATGAGTTCAATTCCCAACCATGGCCCTATCTGTGTGGAGTTTATATGTTCTCCCCGTGTTTGCGTGGGTTTCCTCTGGGTGCTCCGGTTTCCTCCCACACTCCAAAAACAAACTGGTAGGTTAATTGGCTGCTATTAAATTGCCTTAGTCTCTCTCGGTCTCTGTGTGTGTATGTTAGGGTATATGTTGTAAGCTCCAATGGGGCAGGGACTGATGTGAATGAGTTCTCTGTACAGCGCTGCGGAACTAGTAAATAGCTAATGATGATGATGATTATTTTATGAGTAGGTCTGCATGCTGTTGAGGGGATATGCCAACATCAAGCTTCGATGACCCCCACTATTTAGGTACAATGGTTGCATAATTCATTTAACAACATATTACTTTTTAAAAGAGGAATTGTCTTCTAGGAACTGTAACCAAGCATATCTAAACTAATCAAATACAAAAGCAATGCAAAAAGATTACAATCTACATTCAGCTTTATACTAATAATTATAATAGATTAATGTAATAGACCACGTTACTGTGTCACATAGTTTTAGTGATGCGAACTCCAAATTAAGTTTGAATGGTTTTATTGATGTGAATCAGTGTTAAATGTTTTATGAACCAAATTTTTTCAGAGCCTTCAACTTTTACTAGTTCAGGTTTCCAGCCTGACAGAAAATACTAACTGAGCTCTTGTTAATTTTATGGTCTACTGATCTGTGTTTTATATCACCCTCTCATCAGTAAACTTAATCTTATGTCTTAATTTCCAGATAAATGCATTTCTCATAGGCACGGTAGCAATAGTTGCTACTTTCTCATTTATTCTAATTTTAGCGGGATTTGCTTGGCTTGTTCTTGGTCCACTGCACAGTGAAAACCCATTTTAAGTTGGGCAATGAATGAAATACGACTTTAATGGTTCACTTGTTGTTTGGTCTAGCTTATAATTCTGATATTCCTAATGCTCAGCTTTACATAATCATGTTCATGTAACACAGTTATGTAAACAATACTATTTTCTAAGTCAAAGTAGGTGATTAGTTCTATTGTTCAGATTATGTGCAGAATAATACAAAAAAAATTATAACAGCACAAGTTTTTTTTTTTATACTAAAGCCATCTACCACTTGTAAATACTTTGTCACTATATCAAGGATGTGGGTGGGGTGCGTGATAATGAAGCCGGAAATTCCGACAGTAGTTACATGGATATGGTAATCACGACTCCTCTAATTTCCGACTGTCATCATATTACACATCTTGAAATAGTGATATAGAATAATTCCAACAAACACACATAGCGACAGTGACCATGACGTCACTTGTAAGGGCGACAGTTCAAATCATGCTATTAAGGGGGCGATGCCAACACCCGCCCGCTGTATAATGTTTTTTTGGAAGGCTTGTACATTTTACAGCGGGCGGGTGTTTGCATTACCCCCTTAATAGCATGAATTGAACTGTCGCCCTTAGAAGTGACGTCAAGGTCACTGTCCTATGTGTGTTCGTCGGAATTATTCTATTTCAGTATTTCAAGATGTTTAATTTTATGACAGTCGGAAATTAGGTGAGTCGTGATTACTAAAAACATTAAATCAATGAAGGGGTGGTAATAAAGTGATAGTACGTTGGACTGTAAAGTTACATTTATAGCACCAAAGTACTGTGCTGCCTAAGCTGTGTCTTTATGGTTCTGGTAGTCTGTGAAGTCGGACATCCTCTTCAGTCCCCACTGCCCCTTCACCCATGTTGAACTGGTCCCCATTTGGAAGTAGTTATCTGTATTGTACATCTGTCAATGTGTTCAGACTACAATCAGCCAGAACTTTATGCTTCTATACAGAGATCTATGGCCTTTTTTATTATTACTTTTGTAAACACTAGCACCCAGGATAGTCCTGTCAGCTCTCCCTTTTTTTCTAGGAGTCTACCAGAACTTACCTCCTGTAAGCAAAATTACAAATACATGAAAACAGTTACACCAAAATAACATAAATTGGTGTGAGGTAAAATCAAACTATATGGATTCACATAGAATGTAGCTAAGGTCATGACAAGGACATATGAGAAAGATGGACAGTAGACAGACATGAGACAGTAAGAATAGAGGACCCTGTCCATGAGAGCTTACATTCTAGAATGTGTTGTGTTGTCACATTCTTGGGAATGTTTGCATTCGAGTAGTCAAACTCTATCATAGGGAATAGAATATATGGGTCTCCATATACAGAAATGAGACAGTATGACCTTGCCTTGCTGGGGTCAGTCACTGTTGGAAATGGAACGATTTAATGGATAACACAACACCATTGTCATGTCAGCCTGGATGAATGAGGGCGGACAGTGATGGAAGCAGTTTGCTAAGGTTATCAAAATTACTTTAAAAACTACATCTTGTATGTCTACAAAAGGCTATATATGTGGATTGAGTCTTGCATGTTCTCTTCTACATGTTGCAAACATTAATATGTATTTATTTCCTTTGACAAGGGCTGAATTATTTCTTAGTGACAAGTATGGCGCGCAAAATATTACATCCACTATAGCATTATTAATGTTTATCGACTTGTGATTTTAACAGACGCCTCTGTATCCGCAATTCTAGTACAAATACTTCACTTACGATACACTTAGAGCTTTATTATTGGTAATTACCAAAGTATAAATGAATAATGTTGTATTATCTAAATACTATGAATGTAACTAACATCTCATTTTGTAAATTAGTGTTTGTCCTTAAAATGATTAACCAATATTCATGGTATTTCACCCCTACATTGCAAAATGCTGGTCTCTGATGTTATATTATACCTGATCACACGATCTTGACGCCCACACACCGGACTCCGCTTCGTTAGCCTCATCCACAAATATAAATCTCTTAGAGCTGCTAGAGGAGTCTGGCACTGTTGACAACAGGCATCCTGTGCTCCATCTGTAGCTTGATCACAATTGTTTCATCAGCATTTCTTGGGACATAGCTGTGTCAACTTCTTCATTCATAAGGGTTATGTTAGATCCCCCACTAAAGATGAATGGGATTTTAGGAAAGTAAAATGAATTAGAATGAAAAATTAAAAAGATAAACCTATTAAAAGGGATCTTTGTTGTTTGTTGCTTTCCTGTTTCTGCTTATTGCACTGAAACGTTGTCCTGGAGGGAAGAGTTAAAAGCTAATAATTTGTAAAACTGCTTGTTCTATTTCTTCCTTGATATTGGCTTTGTTTCTGCACCTGCTGATATATTGTGCTTACTGCTTGTTTACCAATATTTATGTTCTTGTAACCATCTGTCCTTAAAGTGAGTTATGATTTTATTAGTTCAAAATGGCTTTATTTCATATCTTCCCACAAGGATTTATGAAGCAGTTGAAAATATGATGCAAAATCCTGTTTGGCTTCGTGGGAACACGAAACAGTCACTATCAGTGGTGCAGATACAGTGTTTGGGGCTGGAGCTGGACTGAAACCTCACGTAGTCCAGGGACAAAGCTCTATGTGTTATGCAGCAGAAAGGACAGTATCACAGACAGTGTGGTTGTGGTTTTTTGAACCTTTTATGCATCAGTCTTTTTAAGCATTCACCGGTCAGGATAATCCTTAAAAAGACTAGTCTTGACTTGTGTTGCTTGTCCAGATTTTTCCATATCTTCAAACTCCTAATCACCTCTAAAAATACCCATTAGGAGGATTATCTTTTGGCCATTCTGAAGGCCTGTAAAGATAATTACCTAAGGGTGGTAAAATGAGGTGATGATGAGGCTGACAGCATTGTTATTGTTTCAACGAAAGTAATAAATAGAGAAATGAAAAAAAGCATAGCCACCACCCCTAAATGAATAACCAGCACCAATGCTTTAACTTGGGCTAGGAGAACGAGTGTGGGGTCCGCCTTCAAAAACAGTAGTCAACATTAGGTTTTGCTGGTGACGCTATAGCAGAGAGACGAGAAGACGGGAGATGAGGGCCCTGCTCATTAGAACTTAACATCTACTGTGACAGGTGGGGCAGAAAAAGGATTGGCCAGTGGAAGAGGTATCTGGAGGGAGTGGGATTTGCTTGGGTGAAGAGGTGAGATTTCAAGGAACATTTTAAAATTTGAAGGCTGGTTGACAGTCTACTTGAGAGTTCCGTAAGTTGGAGAAGTATTGAAGGCGGGAGGAGGTTACAGAATCACTAATATGCCTAGTTGTAATGGGAGGTGGTAAGTGTGTGTACTGCAAAACTCCTCTGTTCTCCACCTAGTAAACTTAGAAAAAATGGTAATATTTATCCAAACGTTGACATGGAGCACTGTGTGGGGTCCCTAGATGTTCTGTAGAACTGTTACTGGAGTGGTGGCTTCAGAACCAGAGATCGAGGATGAGAAGCCGGATTCTGAGGTAGATGATATGGGGCATTGCAAAAATGAGAAAATGAGAATTTGAGAAAAGGAGAGAAAGGAGAGCATTTTTGTAACTAATAAATACATTTGGTCTAAGTAGGAATTGTGGGAGTATGCAGGAGATGAGGGAGGTCTATGGTGCTGAAAGCACTAGAGAGGTCAAGGAGGATGATTATGAAGAAGGGGCCTTCAGCTGAGAGAAGATTGTTGGTTACTTTGGTAAGGGTAGTCTTGGAGGAGTGATGGGTATGAAAGCCTGACTGAAGAGGGTCGAGGAAGGGAGAGGAGAGAAAGTGAGTGACGTAATTGTACACAAGCCGTTCAAGTAGTTTAGAGGGGAATGGGAGAAGATAAATAGGGTGGTAGCTGGAATGATAGACCCGGTCAAAAAAAATGTTTTTTTTTGTGTGTGTTGGTGAGACAAGAGCATGTTTAAAGAAGGGAAAAATACTAGGGGCGAGGAACAAATTGAAGGTAAGGTGCGGGCAGACATTTTCCTATTGTACTCCAGTATAGACATTCATTGTTATTTTGTAATTTGTCTGTCCTATATACTGTGAATCTCTGAATACGTTGTATAGAACCTTATAAACAGATACGTATCCATACTTACATATTTTTTAAAATTGGCAATAATTATTTCTGAGAATTAACTTTGCAGTCGGCCTGGATTATTCACATTATGTTTTTTTTATGAAACAGGTGGAAACTATCGGTGATGCATACTGTGTGGCAGCTGGGCTTCACAGGAAGAGCAAAAGCCATGCCAAGCCAATCGCACTCATGGCTTTAAAGATGATGGAACTTTCTGAAGAAGTTCTCACTCCTGACGGGAGACCTATTAAGGTAAATGATATTTGTATCACTAAAATTATAAGAAATTCTTATTCTGCTATACTATACATTTGACTCTTGTGATCCAAATTTCTAATTTTAGTTTCTAAATTGAATAAATTATACATGCCTTAGATAAAAAAATAAGAAGGTTCTAGTCACATGTCAAGCTGTGTGTGGTATATCAATTTTTAACACAAAAAATGTTTACATGTAAACAGTCAGTGGCGGGCTGGCCCGGGGGGCAGGGGGGCAGCGGCCCCCCGGGCCACTGGGTTAGACGCCTATTAGGGCCGGGGGGTAGGCCGGCCGCCCCCCGGATGCAAAAAACAGTTTCTCCCCCCGCGCCCACATCCGATGTCATCAGATGCGGCCGCATCCCCTGTAATATGATGCGGCCGCCTGTGTGCCCCCCGGCCATCCCTCTCCCAGCCTGCGCCTGTAAACGGTGCATTTGTAACCAATGGAGCAAAACTCTTTGTCTGACTATGTCCTCTGTCTGAACTAAGAGGTACCAAATAGAATTAGTTAAATAAAAAAATCAAATACAAATATTGATTTTGGTTAATAAAAAAAAATATTTATATTAAACTGATATGAAAGAGATTAAAATTGCATTCTGTAACCTGAAAAAAGGAAATAAAATTTCTGCTTTATGCAGTTGTCTGTATTTAATGTAAATTACTAGGTAGGTGCACATTGTGGGCCTAATTCATTAAGGTATGCAAAACGAACATAAACTTTGTTTGTTGGTGAAAACAGTGGTTGAAGTGTGGGTGTATAGAGTGGTATTTAATACCGCCACTTTTACTGACTTCATTAAACAACTATTAAATTCCATTCACTTACATTCCCAATACATTTTTCATACCGCCATTTCTAAATTATCATACCTCCACTTCGAAAAATTCCACTTTAATCTCTGTGTGTAGCATACATATTTGCCTGATTGAACATGCACATAAAAAATGCATGCATATATACATTTGGAAAGGTTTGTCCCTAGTAATTATTTATTGAAGAAGACTATTCAAAATCCATAACAGGTCATTTTAAGAAAATTCAGTACACATGATATTAGATGCACTGTCTCAGCAATATGTCCACGGAAATTATTTTAAGTGTTAGCAGCAATTAAAAAGGTAACTTGAGATCCGTTGAGAAAAATATAATGAGTCTCTGGACTCTTAGGGGCTGATGCAGAGTGGGACATAGGCCAGTTTGCTTAGTGCATATTGCATAAAATCTTGCAAGTCTGCATAGGCAATTCTGACACTTACACCCGCCGCTCCTGAAGAGGTGGGACGGAGTGGGAAGGTGCGTTGCAACGTAGGTCAAGTACAATAATGGCCTGTTTATGCAAATGATGCTAATAGAAGACCTGCATATATGCCAGTTATGAGGAGTACCTTTTACAATAGCTAGAGAGCAAAGGGGAAGGGAATGTATCCTCAGGGGCATCTTGATGAATAAAGGACAATAATGCATTGATTTGTGCCAAAGGGATAAAAAAGGGAAAGGAATAGATGGGCCTGACCTGATGTTTTCAGTATAATTGTGCCATCTGATATGCCTCATACATCACATATGGAAGACATTCCAGGCTTCCTAGATAATAAAAAAAAAATTATTTACGTTCTATAGGGATATGGTAGGAAGGAGTCTGCTAGAACTCTAGTCAATTAAATCAAATTTACGTAAATTCTCTAATTCACTTGACTTGACATGGAAATAACATCCATGATCATATAGAGGTCTATTTTGTTAAAACACCTTTTCAGGCTCGCGGGAGGAGAAGATTTCCAGTGTATAGGGATCACAACTTTTGCAGCATTGTTTAAGTGTCTGAGCAATGATTTTTTTATATTGGGAGACGGAATGTTTGGGAAATTAAATAACAAAAAATATGGTCCCTCCATCACTGGGCTTTACATAATCTCCATTACGTAATCTCTAACCTTTAGCCAGATGGGAGCTAGAATAGTGCAGTGGAGAGCCCACTCCTGATCCAGGAGACTCCAGGATGCATTTTGTATAGCTGAAATTAGCACCATGTACCATAGAGTGGACGTTGAACTGCGTCTCTACTACTGAATGACTAGGGGAGTTGGCCAGGGTAAATTGGATTTTTTTTGTTGCCCAAATCTGGTAATTTCCTGACCTTCCCAGATCCCAGTCCCAAGATCTTGCCTAATTTGGAAAGGAATTATATAGGTTAACAATTAGCAAGTTATAGATGCTAGAAACAGTGGGCCTGAGTCATTAAGGAGAGCAAAGTATAAAAAAGGAATAACTTTGCACCTGGGCCAAACCATGTTGCATTGGAGGGGGAGGTAAATTTAAAATGTGGGGACCGATTTATAGTTGGGATAGGGCATGTCCTAGATCAACTTTATATTTCAGTGTAAAAATAAAGCTAGCAATGGTCGCAGGTGGTGTAGTGTATTCAAGACACAGGTATAGATATTCTACACTTGTACCTCAAGACCTGCATATTTGGTTTGGGGGTTGATCTGCTACTGGAGAGGTCTGCGACCAGATATGTCCTTAATCTTTTCACCCTAGCTAAGGTGGCAATTGCTAGAGTGTGGATGGCACGGGATGAGCCTGACTTTGGTGCCTGGGTAGCCCTGGTCAATGTAGCTGTGGATGACGAGCGTTTCACCTATCAGTCCCTAGGTACCATGCCAAAATATTGCAAAGTAAGGTTGAGATGGGTGAAGTCAAGGTATGCGGTTCGTTCCCTGGCTGCAGACTTTGACCTTATCTGATTGTTACTTAATACCTGGTCGGTTCTGAGGATTGCTCCTTCTAAATCCTCATAAGCACTTTAGACATCTCTAGCTGACTTCCCTCACATATTTACTTATCTTGCTGGCTGCAGCTAATATCACTATCTACCCTATATATCAAATGAGTTTATGGACCCAGATACAATCTAATAATCTGTCATTCCCTATAACCAGTCATGTGCCATGTTTGTTTGCATGTTACAATTAAATGTGATATTATGGAGTTGTTAATACGTTTTTTTATTATCCACATTTTTTTATTAATGTGGAATGTAAATTTCGATGGAACTACGTCTTGTAGGTATTTTTCTTATTTGTGCTGTTATTATTAAAATCTTAATAAAAATATTAGATTTAAATAATAAAGTTAGCAAATATTTGTGGGCGACATAAAAAAACAGCCAGTATTTAACTTATGTGCAAAATAATAAACTAATTTGCACCCCATGCATTGTAACATGGTTTTGTCCAGAGAACATTTACTCCTTTTTTTGCCTTACTTTCCTTTATGACTCAGGCCCAGTATGCCTGGGTTCTTTGGATATGCAGCACAGGTCCTGAAAGCTGGTTAGACTACTTTCCACCACCACAAGTATAGCCTTATCTTGTAGATAATGTGTAGTTTGTAGATATAGCCAGAATTCAGAAGGAGTGATTCCCTGCTTCTCCTGTAAAGCAGAGAAGGACCATAGACTCCCACTTTCCACCAGCCAACCGCTCCTGTCCACCATGGCAAGCCATGACTTTAAATCCCCTGGTTTTAATCCCGGTGGAAAGTACAGGTTAAAGGTCAGGTGAGTAAGAGGGAATAGAGGAGAAGATATAAATTTTAAAGTCCTTAATCTAGCCCAGCAGTGGAGAGTGGAACCAACTGTGGTTTAGTATGAATGGCATAATTTTGGAAGCCACGGGATGATATTGGATGGAGTCCCCAAAACATGAGATAATAGTGAGGTTGAACAGAATTGTACTGTTTAGGGTCCGTGGTTCTGGTTCTGGTCCTCTCTAATATTCTATTATGTAACACTGACTAGTAATATTTAGAGAATAAAGGGAGTTGAAGACCCCATTTTGATTTCCTTCTATGTAGATTGTCTTGTTGGAATCTGGGAGAATTCCACACCCAAAGTAGTGGACAAGTTTTGTTTTTTTTTGCAAAGTATTCATCTTGATGATTTTAAATATCCCTAGCCAGGTGAAAGCTTGGGTCGCCAATTGCTAATTTCTGTGCGAAACTTGGAGGTTAGTGGAATAGAATTTGCTTCAAACTAATTTGAAAGATCTTTTGTTATTAATACCACTAGATATTTTATGTGACTGGGGTGCCAGGCAAAGGGGAAAGAATGTTGGATCCCCGCTAAGGTAATTGGTGGGATGAGAAAGTTTAGAGCCATAGATTTTGCATTATTTATCGTGAAGATGGATGATTCTCCAAACTTCTTAAATTCTAATATCAAATGAGTGAGTAACGGAAATATAGAAGCGTAGTATTATTACTATTATTATAGTTAATTTATAAGGCGCCACAAGATTTCCGCAGCGCCATACACAATACAAACAGTTGACCATACAGGGTAAAACAGTACAGAACAAAAACCGAGAAACAAAGACTCCAGAAGCTCCAGGCATAACAATTATAGAGAAGTTGGAGCAGAAGAACTGGTGTAGAGACAGGAGGGTCCTGCTCGTAAGAGCTTACATCGTATAGGGAGACAGCAGGCACAAGGGGAGTCAGTAGAGGGGATCAAGTGCAGGAGGAGCTAATTGGTCAGTGTTTAGACTTGTTGTCTCATTTATCTATTGTCTTTTCTCTGTGTCTTCTGTTATTGAATGGTCTTTTGCTCAACTCCTAATCCAGTGTTGGGCAACCCATAAGATTTATTGGTTCTTACATTAAAAAAGGAACCTAAGTATATATTTACTAATAGTTTACCTGTGATTACTTTGAGCCAGTAGTAATATGGGCGCTCCCTCCGAGAAATTAGTACTCCACCAGTGGTTCGGATGTCAGCCCATCCTTGCCTTCATCATCATCACCATTTATTTATATAGCGCCACTGATCCCGCAGTGCTGTACAGAGGACTCATACACATCAGTCCCTGCCCCATTGGAGCTTACAGTCTAAATTCCCTAACATACACACACACAGACAGAGAGAGACTAAGGTCAATGTTGATAGCAGCCAATTAACCTACTAGTATGTTTTTGGAGTGTGGGAGCAACCAGAGGAAACCCACGCAAACACGGGAAGAACATACAAACTCCACATAGATAAGGCCATGGTCGGGAATTGAACTCAAGACCCCAGCGCTGTGAAGCAGAAGTGCTAACCACTTAGCCCCCGTGCTGATCCCTGTATTGTTCCTGCATCTATCTTATCGGTCAACCTTACTTATGTCTGTGTCTTGTTTGTGTTTCTGTTGACTAGAGGAATAGCCTGACTCAGACCCATTCTGAACTTTTTACCTTACTTGCCTTATTTTCCACCTGTTCACCCTCTCGCGTTCTTTGTTATGACTCATTGCCTTGATTCCCAATATAATCATCCTATCCATTTCTATGACTTTCAGCCCTTAGGTTCTGGTCTGAGAATGCAGAAAAGTCTCAAGAGGAGCACAAACAAAAACATCAAGTCCGATCTCCTACCAGTTCAATCAAATTATCTTTCAGTTCATCTCATAATATACTGCATTAGTCTCATTTATGGCTGAAATTAATCATGAGGAGGAGAGGACATTGTCTTTGTTACATGTGGCAATTTTGTGTATGTAAAATTTTTAATACAGTGTTCGGAGTGATCCTAAAAATGCACTCCACCCCTTTATCTCTCTTCAATACTCTTGCACTTTTTGCACAAGACTAGGAGCACTACTGCGCTTACTTTGAAAGCGACGCCCCCCACACTTCTCCTACAGCCCTTACAAACCTCTACTCTTTCACAAACACTACTATTTTTCTTGACAAAACCTTTCACCTTACGTAAATATAGGTGCACTCAGTGGCGGAACTACCATTGGTACAGCAGGTGCGGTGCACCAGGACTCATGGAGATGATGAGGTTCGCTGCACGTGGAACTGGCGAGCTGTGGGCCCTGGTTCCCTCTTTCCCGCTTCCCTGCATCAGGGCCTACAGCCTGCTAGTTCTCGCCTCTGGGTGCACTTGCACAAATCAAGGCAAATGTTGGCCCAAAGCTGGTTTTGTACTGAGCAGCAGATGGTTTGCTCTTTGTAAAGGACCTTCAGTGTGCGCAATGCCATAAAAATTTCCAACAAAACAAACAATAGATAATGGTAGTACAAGCTGTAGTAGAAAATAATTTGGGCTGAGGGCCTTGCCCCCAAAGAGTTTACCGTCAGAATGGGTGGTGAGATACATAACAAAGGTCAAGGTTCACAAGGAGCAGCGAACAGGTTCACAATTACAACAAACATGTTTATAAGTGGCACAGCATAACATAAGACTGATTTTGCCTTGCCTGACTTACATAAGGCTCCCAAATATATATATATATATATATATATATATATATATATATATATATATATATATATTTTTTTTTTTATTTATTTTTTTAATAGAAAAGAGTCATAACATATTGTATAAATGATGATAATATGAATGTTAAGTTTTTTGCAAATATGTGTTACACATTTGCTACATTTTCTAGTCTTAATACTTTGCCTGTCCTTGTTGGCAGACTGCCACTGACATTTTCTAAAAATGAGATGCAGTTGGCTAATGCCCCTACTGAAGGGATTGGCATTGTATCATTAGCAGAGGGATTCTCATGCAATTCTTTCTCCCTGTATGCAAAAGTATTCATTATTAGAATCTTACCATTATAAAGAAAATGTGTCTTGTCTTACAAATAGCAGATGTTTCATATGAATTTATAAGAAAGCTTCTCTTAAATGTCACCTTGAAAACGGAATGTTTCTAAGCAACCATTTTACTCTTATAATTTCTGTTCATGTCAGGCAACTGAATGCAAATAAATGTACTTTATTATATAATGTTAAAATTGCTTTCATCTAATAAATTTGGATTCAAAGTATTTTTGCCTAAACTAGAGATGGAACAAGTGGAATTACAATGTGTATGATGATGATCTTGGGGTGGTGGTCCTGAAGATAGTGTAAAGAATTTATGCTGGACTGAAATTGTGGAAAGGTCACAAATGCAAAGGTCTAGATTGGCAGAATTGTATACCCCCCAACCTTCAAACATGTGAAATCGGGACAACACAAGTCCCACCCCTGACCAGGACAAACCCTGTCACAAAGCCAACTTTGTGATGAAACTTTACCCATTTGTATCCACCTTTGTCCACAATTAAGACTGTCCTGGCAAAAATTTTTTTATTATATATCATCATCATCACTATTTATTTATATAGCGCCACTGATTCCGCAGCGCTGTACAGAGAACTCACTCACATCAGTCCCTGCCCCATTGGAGCTTACAGTCTAAATTCCCTAACATACACACACAGACAGTTAGAGACTAGGGTCAATTTTGATAGCAGCCAATTAACCTACCAGTATGTTTATGGAGTGTGGGAGGAAACCGGAGCACCCAGAGGAAACCTACGCAAACACGGGAAGAAGATACAAACTCCACACAGATAAGGCCATGGTCGGGAATTGAACTCATGACAACAGCGCTGTGAGGCAGAAGTGCTAACCACTAAGCCACTGTGCTGCCAGCTTGTAAAATAATGACTGAAATTATTAGTAGAATGCATTTATTTAATGTGTATACATGGGGTATATATAACATAGAGGAGGTGTTATAGAGGAGCAATATGACAAAATGATCCCACAGGAGCGAACAAGTTAAGTTCTGAAAGATCCTGAAGCTTTTACATACATATGTGTGATTTTTATGTTATATATGTTTTAGGATTAGTGGTAATTTAAATTATTATTAGAATAAATGATAAACATAAGCGATCGATAGGAAAGCTTTAATATGGTTTAATGATTCTATTTTCTATTTACAGATGAGAATAGGCATTCATTCCGGTTCGGTGTTTGCTGGTGTTGTCGGTGTAAGAATGCCTCGGTATTGTCTGTTTGGAAACAACGTTACGTTGGCGAGCAAGTTTGAATCAGGGAGTCACCCTCGTCGTATTAATGTTAGTCCAACAACATACCAGTAAGTACTTGTACATCTTATATCAGGATCGTAACCTTTATCATCATCATCATTTATTTATATAGCGCCACTAATTCCGCAGCACTGTAGAGAGAACTCACATCAGTCCCTGCCCCATTGGAGCTTACAGTCTAAATTCCCTACTATAGACACACACACAGACATGGAGAGACTAGGGTTAATTTTGATAGCAGCCAATTAACCTATCAATATCTTTTTGGAGTACCCGGAGGAAACCCACGCAAACACAGGGAGAACATTTAAACTCCACACAGATAAGGCCATGGTCAGGAATTTAACTCATGACCCCAGTGCTGTGAGGCAGAAGTGCTAACCACTAGGCCACTGTGCATTTCCCTTAGTAGATCTGCATTACAAAAGGCTATGATCACCAAAGCATTTTAGTATGCATTATTTAGTGGCTTGTTAACTTTCTTATTTATCGCACGTCCTTTTTTATTCAGCATGCATTACCTCCGCCTTCGTATTGGTAAGGTGACCTATAAATCTCCATAGCAGAGGTTAGCATGCTATCACCGAAACATTTATTCTCCAATGTTAGCTGCTTATTGGCAAACATAGGCTGCTTATTGACTTTATACTATTGGACCATTAGAGGCAGTGAGATGACTACCAATCCAAAATTATCATGGCATCTCTGCCTGGATAATTCAGTTAGGATGTAACTTGCTGGGTAATTTGAGAGTCCCATCAAAATTTATATATACAAATGAATCATGTTTAAGACAAATGACAAGATGCAGAGTTTGTTGCAGAGAGTGAAGCCCATTCAGGTGCTTCACATACACAGTCTATTGACGCTAATTTCCTCCATGGTAACAGATGCTGTGTTGAGCAATTTCTTTTATTATGTGCGGTTTTTAATTTTTAATGAAAATCCCCATTTAAATTAGAAAGTAAGCTCAAGACTAAACAAGCTTTCTGCAGGAAGATGGTCAAACCTGTTTAGTTTCTGGATATTTATATGCTTTATCTGACCTCCAGCTCAGTACTGAAGCAAGTAAATAGGATTAAATTAGAGATAGGGTCTACATATATAGAGGAGTCTACTGGAATGTACAGTAATCCGTCTTCTCGTTTGGTTTAGCAGCTAAAGGTAAAGCCACTGAGACATATCAGACTAATTTCTCCAGAGGCCGTCTTTGGCTTGAAGATATGGGATAATTGAATTACATATTTTAGAGGATCAACCTTTTTCGTGACGTAAGTCAGGGATTTATACTGCAGCGTGTGAGAAAAAAATCTACATGCAGCACTCCACAGATTTTATACCTCGCAAAAAATATCTTGTGTTGAAACGAGTGGTAGAGATTTTGTAAATAGGTGTGGGAGTGTCAGACGAGGAACTAGCAAGCTGTGGGCCCCGTTGCAGGGAGGCAGGGAGGAAGGAACCGGGGCCCCTGACCCTCTGCATCTGCCATGCAGCGGGCCCCGTTATCTCCATGGGCCTCGGTGCACAGAACCTGCCACACCGATGGCAGTCCCGCCACTGGGTAGAGTATGAGCAGATGGAACAAACTTCTTCAATCCTAAAGGTGAGATTAATTTCCTGGCTCAATGCACTAATTTTACTCGCACTCCCACTGTGACAACAGGGTGCATGAAGTTTTGCATCGGGATCTGACACATCCTTCTCACTTCGCGATGCAACTCATTGCGCCATTAGGCTATAAGATATGTGCTCTGTCTGTAGATGATGGGTTGACATATCCTCAATGCTTAAAGTGGAACTATAGTATTTTGGATGTGTTAAAAAATCTTAACACATTTTCCAAGCATTTTTTAAATATGTTTTTTGGCCTTATTTCCCTTTAGCCAGCAGGGGGAGCTATGTGTCAGCGGTGGCAGTGAAGATGGAGCCATTGTACAGCTACATAGCTGTTTCTCAGGCATAGTTCTGGCTCATACCGCAGTAATAGCAAATAGAATCAGCTTCAGCACAGGAGGGTGGGGTCTGAGTGGGAAGTTTTATTTTGCATATTGTGGCGCATCAAAGTCATTTTATTTCATTCTAGTTACATCATTTCATACAAGTCAACACAACTGTCCATCAAAAACAGCCAAATGTCGTACATATATCCCCCCATGCCTAGCCACATAGACCTATCATGACCTATCAAGACCTATAGCCTCATACGTCACCATATTTCTCATATTGACACCATAGTGCCCTCATACAGCCTCAAAATACCACTATAATATCAACATGAAATATCTTAATGCCACCACATCACCATGCCCTGGATTACTCAACCCATGTCCAGTATCACTATGCTGCCTCTTGGTACTTCTCCCATAGGTGCTACTGCTACAGAGGGCTGTCATTGCTCACACTTCCTAGCGAACTCAATTTAATGTTTGTCTTTGTGTTTGGTGAGTCATGGAGTGCAGTGGTTGGGGATATGCAAATGCAATTTCTACCTCTCTTTAGTAAATGGACACCCACATGCTCGCCCCAAACAGCAACACATTAAAGAATCATACAAGCTTTCCATGTGCCAATGTATATTCAGTCTGAGTTGCATTCATTACTTTGTTGAGTTGTCAGCCTATATGCAGGCATCTGCCAGTCTATGAAAATTGTGGATGTTGGGTGCACATGTGGAAACCTTCTCTGTAATACAACCCTAGAATTCAAGTCCCTCTGCTCTACTTTGACTGCACTGGCCAGGAGTGTAGCTATTGTTACTTAATCCACAACCTGACTGTAGTGTTTTTGATTTACTCCTAGTACCTCCGTATGACTGTCTGGAGGTTCTGGACCAATTCAGAATTATGAGCATATCTCTCGTAATTCTCATAAGACATAAGAGAATGCCTGAGTATTATAAGGAATACTCAATACAAAAATAAAACAACAATCAAGTAATTTGTTCAGTTTAGGAAACTGGGGGCTAGATTTACTAAGCTGCGGGTTTGAAAAAATGGGGATGTTGCCTATAGCAACCAATCAGATTCTAGCTGTCATTTTGTAGAAGGTACTAAATAAATGAAATCTAGAATCTGATTGGTTGCTATAGGCAACATCCACACTTTTTCAAACCCGCAGCTTAGTAAATCTAGCCCTTAGACTCATAACTTTTTTCCGATGTCTTCTGACCCACATTTTTCTTGTAGACTTCTGAACCTCATCATAATGCTGGTTCACAGTAATGGACTTCACTACACCGCTCCTTCATGTGAGAGAAAGTGTGGGGTCATTTGCAAGCAAAAACAAAAAGTGCGTCACAGCTTAAAAAAAAATTTTTTCTCTCTTGTGACATAACACGAAATGTGCTAAGATGTTGAAACATGGGACATTGTGTCTCATGTCTGCCGCCCGAGGCCTGGGTGGCCATTCAGATCTGTGCCTTAGTGCAACTAATACCAACTTCTAGAGTCTCCATGGATTTACTTTCCCTCACAGTTCTGGCAAACAAACTTTTCCATCAGCTGCTGGCATACGCACGCAGGCCCGGTGCTCCCATTAGGCAAGGTTAGGCACTTATAGAGAACCACAAGAAAAGACTTGGGGTTATCCCGAGGCCCCTGTAGTGATGGGACAATCAAGGAATATGGAATAGATGTTTATTGTGATCAAAAACTAAATCGCAGAGATGAAATAAAGATGTGTATTGCATCTCACAATGTTTAAATCACACTGATAATAAAACAAAAAGCACATATCAATCATGCTGACATATGTAATGCTGAATGGACACCCATTCTGCTCAGTAGGTTTGTTGGCAGCAATGGTAGCAAAGTCCAATGTACTGGTGCAGTCACCATAAAAACAAGGCCCCAAACAATAGTGGGTGATGAGTCACATGTGCCGCATAGAGTTTCCGTGCTGATTGCACAATAAACAGTCAAATGGTAAAATGGATATAAAAGTCAATGTACAATGATATTGTGATAGCAGCTCCGGTACATCACAGGAGGGGAAAAGAGATGGTAGACTCACCCCGCTCCTAGAAGATCCACTTCTCAGATGTCCGTTCGGGGAAGGTTAGGCACTTGCCTAGGGCGCCGGGCTCTGGAGGGCGCCTGGAGGGCGCCACAGAACTGTAATATGGGATAATTGAATTACATATTTTAGAGGATCAACCTTTTTCGTGACGTAAGTCAGGGATTTATACTGCAGCGTGTGAGAAAAAAATCTACATGCAGCACTCCACAGATTTTATACCTCGCAAAAAATATCTTGTGTTGAAACGAGTGGTAGAGATTTTGTAAATAGGTGTGGGAGTGTCAGACGAGGAACTAGCAAGCTGTGGGCCCCGTTGCAGGGAGGCAGGGAGGAAGGAACCGGGGCCCCTGACCCTCTGCATCTGCCATGCAGCGGGCCCCGTTATCTCCATGGGCCTCGGTGCACAGAACCTGCCACACCGATGGCAGTCCCGCCACTGGGTAGAGTATGAGCAGATGGAACAAACTTCTTCAATCCTAAAGGTGAGATTAATTTCCTGGCTCAATGCACTAATTTTACTCGCACTCCCACTGTGACAACAGGGTGCATGAAGTTTTGCATCGGGATCTGACACATCCTTCTCACTTCGCGATGCAACTCATTGCGCCATTAGGCTATAAGATATGTGCTCTGTCTGTAGATGATGGGTTGACATATCCTCAATGCTTAAAGTGGAACTATAGTATTTTGGATGTGTTAAAAAATCTTAACACATTTTCCAAGCATTTTTTAAATATGTTTTTTGGCCTTATTTCCCTTTAGCCAGCAGGGGGAGCTATGTGTCAGCGGTGGCAGTGAAGATGGAGCCATTGTACAGCTACATAGCTGTTTCTCAGGCATAGTTCTGGCTCATACCGCAGTAATAGCAAATAGAATCAGCTTCAGCACAGGAGGGTGGGGTCTGAGTGGGAAGTTTTATTTTGCATATTGTGGCGCATCAAAGTCATTTTATTTCATTCTAGTTACATCATTTCATACAAGTCAACACAACTGTCCATCAAAAACAGCCAAATGTCGTACATATATCCCCCCATGCCTAGCCACATAGACCTATCATGACCTATCAAGACCTATAGCCTCATACGTCACCATATTTCTCATATTGACACCATAGTGCCCTCATACAGCCTCAAAATACCACTATAATATCAACATGAAATATCTTAATGCCACCACATCACCATGCCCTGGATTACTCAACCCATGTCCAGTATCACTATGCTGCCTCTTGGTACTTCTCCCATAGGTGCTACTGCTACAGAGGGCTGTCATTGCTCACACTTCCTAGCGAACTCAATTTAATGTTTGTCTTTGTGTTTGGTGAGTCATGGAGTGCAGTGGTTGGGGATATGCAAATGCAATTTCTACCTCTCTTTAGTAAATGGACACCCACATGCTCGCCCCAAACAGCAACACATTAAAGAATCATACAAGCTTTCCATGTGCCAATGTATATTCAGTCTGAGTTGCATTCATTACTTTGTTGAGTTGTCAGCCTATATGCAGGCATCTGCCAGTCTATGAAAATTGTGGATGTTGGGTGCACATGTGGAAACCTTCTCTGTAATACAACCCTAGAATTCAAGTCCCTCTGCTCTACTTTGACTGCACTGGCCAGGAGTGTAGCTATTGTTACTTAATCCACAACCTGACTGTAGTGTTTTTGATTTACTCCTAGTACCTCCGTATGACTGTCTGGAGGTTCTGGACCAATTCAGAATTATGAGCATATCTCTCGTAATTCTCATAAGACATAAGAGAATGCCTGAGTATTATAAGGAATACTCAATACAAAAATAAAACAACAATCAAGTAATTTGTTCAGTTTAGGAAACTGGGGGCTAGATTTACTAAGCTGCGGGTTTGAAAAAATGGGGATGTTGCCTATAGCAACCAATCAGATTCTAGCTGTCATTTTGTAGAAGGTACTAAATAAATGAAATCTAGAATCTGATTGGTTGCTATAGGCAACATCCACACTTTTTCAAACCCGCAGCTTAGTAAATCTAGCCCTTAGACTCATAACTTTTTTCCGATGTCTTCTGACCCACATTTTTCTTGTAGACTTCTGAACCTCATCATAATGCTGGTTCACAGTAATGGACTTCACTACACCGCTCCTTCATGTGAGAGAAAGTGTGGGGTCATTTGCAAGCAAAAACAAAAAGTGCGTCACAGCTTAAAAAAAAATTTTTTCTCTCTTGTGACATAACACGAAATGTGCTAAGATGTTGAAACATGGGACATTGTGTCTCATGTCTGCCGCCCGAGGCCTGGGTGGCCATTCAGATCTGTGCCTTAGTGCAACTAATACCAACTTCTAGAGTCTCCATGGATTTACTTTCCCTCACAGTTCTGGCAAACAAACTTTTCCATCAGCTGCTGGCATACGCACGCAGGCCCGGTGCTCCCATTAGGCAAGGTTAGGCACTTATAGAGAACCACAAGAAAAGACTTGGGGTTATCCCGAGGCCCCTGTAGTGATGGGACAATCAAGGAATATGGAATAGATGTTTATTGTGATCAAAAACTAAATCGCAGAGATGAAATAAAGATGTGTATTGCATCTCACAATGTTTAAATCACACTGATAATAAAACAAAAAGCACATATCAATCATGCTGACATATGTAATGCTGAATGGACACCCATTCTGCTCAGTAGGTTTGTTGGCAGCAATGGTAGCAAAGTCCAATGTACTGGTGCAGTCACCATAAAAACAAGGCCCCAAACAATAGTGGGTGATGAGTCACATGTGCCGCATAGAGTTTCCGTGCTGATTGCACAATAAACAGTCAAATGGTAAAATGGATATAAAAGTCAATGTACAATGATATTGTGATAGCAGCTCCGGTACATCACAGGAGGGGAAAAGAGATGGTAGACTCACCCCGCTCCTAGAAGATCCACTTCTCAGATGTCCGTTCGGGGAAGGTTAGGCACTTGCCTAGGGCGCCGGGCTCTGGAGGGCGCCTGGAGGGCGCCACAGAACTGTAAATTAATTTTAAAACTGTGCGGCGACCGCTGACCATACCTGTCACGGCCGCCGCACAGCATTCAGATGCATGGGGAGGGGGGGAAGAGGCTATTGCTCACCACCGCCGCCTCTGTGCTCCGTCTCCTCCCCTCTACCCACTAGTGTCAGTGAGTGAAGGGGAGGAGACGGAGCAGAGAGGTGGCGGTGGTGAGACAAGGTAAGAAAAGACGGGGTGAGGAGGGAGGAGGGCGCCGATTTTTGCGGGGGGGGGGGAGAGGGCGCCGATTTTGCCTAGGGCGCCATGGACCCTAGCACCGGCCCTGTACGCACGGCCGTATTCAGCGACTAGTGGATCTCAAGAAACGTCTCTTATCTGAATACAGTCTAGGTATGCGCTGCTTATATAGCACTTGCCATATCAAGACAGACATAATGCACTGCGTGATACATACTATACATATGTGGAATATAAAGTCCCTGGAGTATGCACAGAAGAAAAAAATATTCTCTTTTTGTCAACTGTTTATAATATAGGGCCTGATTCATTAGTGATCTTATCTTGTGCAAAAGTTAAGATGCTTATTTTTAAGAAGAAACGGGGAGATAAGAGTGAAGGTAAGATGGATTTTCCTCTTAACTTAAGAAATTCTTCACTTACTCAGTGGATTTTGCTTCTTATCTCCCTTTTCTGAGCATGCACAGAGTGGATTTGCTTTACATAAGCAAAAAACGGCAGATAAGATCACTAATGAATCAGGCTCATAGTCAATAATGAAAAACAAAAAAAAAAGTATTTTTTCCCCCTAAAATCCCCCCTCTCCATAAAATACATTTATTATGATGTTATTAATTTTTACAGTACATAAATTGCATTTTTACAGTTGCGTCTGATTGCAAACACATGTTGTAGCATGCATACACAATCGTCAGCACTATCAATGGCACTTACACCTGACATGTAGCTGGTGCAAGTGATAGGACAGAAAATCACGTACCTTTGAGATGTCCAAAGCTTGATTTGGACTCTGCTGCGTGCGCTCTACCTTGGCACACCCTTACTGTACATTGACTACGTGCATATGCCCATTCCCATCTCCGCTCCACTCATGAAATCATAGGCTGTTGTAGCGCTCGTAGATGAATTTCATACACTTGCATTCTCTGGTGTATAGTTTGTTTCTGGACATGCATAGAGCAACTTCGCGCAAAATAGGGTATGTATCGGCATATACATTCCTTAATGAATCAGGCCATGTGTGTTTTACTGACCAAGACTATGTTGACCATGAGGCAGGGGGAGTACCGTGTCTCAGACGGCATTTAAAAAAATAGAGCCCTGATATGTTTCTTATTTTTTAGATTAGCACTACATCCCTGTTATGCTAATATAAATAGCATTATTCTGACTTATCTTATCTCTTCTATACATGAAGTTTTCTCTTGTCATTTCTCTGTTACTATTTACTTTGGAATGTAACCTGATATTACTTCTAATGTAAAATAAATGCCTTTATCCCTTGGTTTTATCTGGAAACAAGTGTGTGGAATTTAGAACACGTTAGTTATTATTATTCAGAGAGGATAACATTTCCAGGAGATTTTGCTTTCAACATCATAATAGCCTTCAGCTGTGAGACTACAACAATTGCTCATATTACAGA
This sequence comes from Mixophyes fleayi, assembly GCF_038048845.1. Taxonomy (NCBI): domain Eukaryota; kingdom Metazoa; phylum Chordata; class Amphibia; order Anura; family Limnodynastidae; genus Mixophyes; species Mixophyes fleayi. Next base: position 37,760,624 of record NC_134403.1, on the reverse strand, counting down.
TAATTATAGCACTTCTTTAAAAGGATGAATACTAATGATTTTTTTTGCCAAGCTAATTGTCTTTTTTGCATCTATTTCTCATGGTGAGAAAACGGCACAGGGGGGCTCTCTAATTACCTCCACTTTTTTTACATTATTCACTCAAAAAAATCCCTAAATGTCTACCCCACTGGCTATGTGTAGATGATAATTGTGGCATTATGTTGATTTCAGATGAACAAAGGAACTGTATTTCTCAATTTGTGAAACACTTTCAGTGAAGTTCGCAACTGCCTTAGATACACAACAGTCAATTGTCTTACGGTATCTGCAAATAAGTTCATGTTCGTAATATCAGAATACATACACTTGTACTGCATTGTTAAACTGTAGAATATGGTGTTTTGTATATGAAGGTGTAAACAGAGGCTATTCCATCTGAGGTATGTTGGGCAGCCCATATATTTTTGGTATTAGGAGGATTTAAAGTTGTTTGTAATTTGTATGATAGTGCTACAATGAGTTTGCTCTGAAATTAACTTGGACC